>NC_135805.1:15864014-16164014 GCF_964213995.1 Mustelus asterias | reverse complement strand
GTAAGCCTACTTGTGAGGCTAATAAATAAACTTTAAAACTCTGCAGATACGATAGAAGTGGAAGCCTTTCTATTTTTACTTTTCATGAGGGGAGTGTTTTTTTATATTGTTTTAAAAAAAATATTTTTACTTTTCACTGGGGTGGCACGGTGACACAGTGATTGGCACTGCTGCCTCACAGCGCCAGGGACCCGGGTTTGATTCCAGCCTTGGGTCACTGTCTGTGTGGAGTTTGCACATTCTCCCCGTGTCTGCGTGGGTTTCCTCCGAGTGGTCCAGTTTCCTCCCACACTCCAAAGGTGTGCAGGTTAGGTTGATTGGCCATGCTAAATTGCCCCTTAGTGTCAGGGGGATCAGCATGGTAAATATGTGGGGTTACAGGAATAGGGACTGGGTGGGATTGTGGTCAGTGTAGACTCGATGGGCTGAATGGCCTCCATCTACACTGTCGGATTCTATGATTCGACAAATAAAAAAAAATTGACGAAATAAATTTATGGAACCTCTCCGCAAGTCGCTGCCAGAGAGATAAGCTGAAGTGCAAACATACAGGGATCAACGATATAGAATTAAATTATTACACAGTTTTTGATGTATCTCAGATTGAAGATTAAATTAGCAATGAACAGCTGCGAGACAAAGGCTAAATCCAAATGTTGGCACTGTTCCATACTCGCCGTGAATGTAGTGTATATATCTCCGCCTGTACTGTGTTAACTCTATGATAAAGCATTTCTGATGTGACTGCTTGTTAACAGAATTCATGTAATGTAAAGCAGCTGCTTCTTAAATTGGAAAGATGTTTCTGATAATTTGTTCAACCTGCCATGGCCCAGAAAACATATCTCACCTCCAGCCTGACCTCACTTGCGCTCTTTCTCTTGCCCAGTTCTTTCATGTCTGTCTCCAATTTGTTGACACGGCTACAACTTGTGTCCCTAGGGGTGGCACAGTGGTTAGCACTGCTGCCTCACAGTGCCAGGGGACCCGGGTTCGATTCCTGGCTTGGGCCACTGTCTGCGTGGAGTTTGCACGTTCTCCCCGTGGGTTTCCTCCGGGTGCTCCGGTTTCCTCCCACAGTCTGGCGGGATAGGTGGATTGGTCATGCTAAATTGCCCCTTAGTGTCAGGGGGACTAGCTAGGGTTATGGGGATAGGGCCTTGGTGGGATTGTGGTTGGTGCAGACTCGATGGGCCAAATGGCCTCCTCCTGCACTGTGGGGATTCTATGAAACATCCTGAGTTTCCAGTATCCTGTACAGTTCATCCTGCTCCATGGATCCATGCCCTCTTGCAGGTTTTGCTGTCACAGTTCTGACTCTATGCCCATTGGGTCTCAGGGCCTCTTGCGCAAATAATCGTTTCTCCCATCATCGTCTCTTCTTGCTGAAACATAGTAACATCGGAAATAGGGGCAGGAGGAGGCCATTCAGCCCTTTGAGCCTGCATCACCATTCAATATGATCATTGAAACATAGAAACAGCGAAGATAGGAGCAGGAGGAGGCCATTCAGCCCTTCGAGCCTACTCTGCTATTCATCACGATCATGGCTGATCATCCAACTCAATAGCCTAATCCTGCTTTCTCCCCATAACCTTTGATCCCATTCACCCCAAGTGCTATATCCAGCCGCCTCTTCAATACATTCAATGTTTTGGCATCAACTACTTCCATAAGACCATAAGACCATAAGACATAGGAGCGGAAGTAAGGCCATTCGGCTCATCGAGTCCACTCCACCATTCAATCATGGTTGATTTCAACTCCATTTACCCGCTCTCTCCCCATAGCCCTTAATTCCTCGAGAAATCAAGAACTTCCTGTGGTAATGAATTCCACAGGCTCACCACTCTTTGGGTAAAGAAATGTGTCTGTATGGGTTTCCTCCGGGTTCTCCGGTTTCCTCCCACAGTCCAAAGATGTGCAGATTAGGTTGATTGGCCATGCTAAATTGCTCCTTAGGTGTCCCATGATGTGCAGTTTAAGTGGATTGGCCATTCTAAATTGCCCCTTAGTGTCCCAAGGTGTGCAGGTTAAGTGGATTGGCTATGCTAAAACGCCCCTTAGTGTCCAAAGATGTGTAGGTTAGATGGATTAGCCATGATAAATGCACAGAGTTATGGGGATAAGGTAGGGGAGAGTGGACCTGGGTAAGAAGCTCTTTGGTGCAGAGTCAATGGGCCAAATGGCTTCCCCTGCACTGTGGAAACCCTATAGTTCTGAGACCAAACAATTGGCCATCTACCTTAATATCTGCTTTAGTGGCCTATGTCAAGTTTTGTCTGCTAACTTTCCCGTGAAGTACTTTGTTTTACAGACCCAAAGGGCCTGTTCCTGTGCTGTACTCTTCTATGTTCTCTCGGTGCTGGACAAATGATGTGTCGTAATCAACTGCCCTGTTTTGGCTGTTACTCTTCTCTACCTTGACCCTTCACCCAAGGCAGGTCAAATGTCAACAGGATGTCCAAAAAGCACTTAATTAGCACTATGGTGTTTTTTTTTTGACATCTTAAATGACCCTCCAGGACTTTATTGTGTTCATCGTAAAGGGTGATGAAAACAAAGCTCTGTTTCCCAACAATGGGAACATCAAAAAACAGCTCAAGCCACTGTGTGACACTGAATCTCTCTGTTCCTCTCTTCAGCCAACTTCTGGCAACTGAAGCGTCCAGCCTATTACAGACTAAAGGCACAACCGCTACACTCCTACCAGAGGGAAGAATTTATAAATATTTTGAACAAGGATATCCCACATGAAAGGGCAGTGGTGAGTGCTGCTTACACAAGAAATGTTGAATGGGAGAATGCATGTTTTGTCTTTTGTCTTTCAAAATTTGAGGTGTTCCCTGCCACCATTTGGGAGTTCAATGGTTGTTACTTTTACAAAGCAGCGCCTGTCATTTCTCTTGTACTCATTTGACAGAGAAACGAAATGAGGCAGCATTTCTGCTTTGTACCACACAGCAAAGCAAAACTGAGCGAGTGAGTTGTACAGAGAAATACATAAAAGCTATAAAGCAGGCCATTCAGCCCAAATGTCCCAATGGTGCGGGAGTCCAGAACTAGGGATCATAGTTTGAGGATAAGGGATAAATCTTTTAGAATCTTTTAGTGGAGTGCCCCAGGGATCTGTTCTGGGACCCTTGCTGTTTGTCATTTTCATAAATGACCTGGATGAGGAAGTGGAGGGATGGGTTGGTAAGTTTGCTGACGACACCAAGGTAGGTGGTGTTGTGGATAGTTTGGAGGGATGTCAGAAGTTGCAGCGAGACATAGATAGAATGCAAGACTGGGCGGAGAAGTGGCAGATGGACTTCAACCCGGATAAGTGTGTAGTGATCCATTTTGGCAGATCCAATGGGATGGAGCAGCAGTATAAAATGAAGGGTACCATTCTTAGCAGTGTAGAGGATCAGAAGGACCTTGGGGTCCGGGTCCATAGGACTCTTAAATCGGCCTCGCAGGTGGAGGATGCGGTCAAGAAGGCGTATGGCGTACTAGCCTTCATTAATCGAGGGATTGAGTTTAGGAGTCGGGAGATAATGCTGCAGCTTTATAGGACCCTGGTTAGACCCCACTTGGAGTACTGCGCGCAGTTCTGGTCACCTCATTACAGGAAAGATGTTGAAGCCATTGAAAGGGTGCAGAGGAGATTTACAAGGATGTTGCCTGGATTGGGGGGCATGCCTTATGAGGATAGGTTGAGGGAGCTTGGTCTCTTCTCCCTGGAGAGACGAAGGATGAGAGGTGACCTGATAGAGGTTTACAAGATGTTGAGGGGTCTGGATAGGGTGGACTCTCAGAGGCTATTTCCAAGGGCTGAAATGGTTGCTACGAGAGGACACAGGTTTAAGGTGCTGGGGGGTAGGTACAGGGGGGATGTCAGGGGTAAGTTTTTCACTCAGAGGGTGGTGGGTGAGTGGAATCGGCTGACGTCGGTGGTGGTGGAGGCAAACTCGTTGGGGTCTTTTAAGAGACTTCTGGATGAGTACATGGGATTTAATGGGATTGAGGGCTATAGATAGGCCTAGAGGTGGGGATGTGATCGGCGCAACTTGTGGGCCGAAGGGCCTGTTTGTGCTGTGGCTTTCTATGTTCTATGTTAACTGAGGTGAGGAGAAATTTCTTCACCCAGAGGGTGGCGAATGTGTGGAGTTCACTACCACAGAATGCAGTTGAGGCCAAAATGTTGTCTGATTTCAAGAAGGAATTAAATATAGCTCTTGGGGCTAAAGGGATCAAGGGATATGGGGGAAAGGGAGATAAGGATATTGAATTCGATGATCAACCATGATCAAAATGAATGGAGGAGCAGGCTTAAAGGGCCGAATGGCCTACTCCTGCTTGTAGTTTCTATGATTCTGTGTTTCTAAATAGTCTGTGCTTACTTAACGTGAGCGAATAATCCTTATTATGCTTACCTGTCCTCTTCCAATATCCCTCGATTCACCTATCTAATCTAACCTTTAACATTGATATAATATCAACACCTGATTCCAGAAGTGAATTCCTCACAAGCCTTTATATGAATGCAAATGGGCGGCACAGTAGCACTGTTGCCTCACAGCACGAGGGACCTGGGTTCGATTCCCGGCTTGGGTCACTGTCTGTGTGGAGTCTGCACGTTCTCCCTGTGTCTGTGTGGGTTTCCTCTGGGTGCTCCGGTTTCCTCCCACTGTCCAAAGATGTGCAGGTTAGGTGGATTGAACAGAAGAACTAGGAGGAGGAGGAGGCCATCTGGCCCCTCGAGTCTGCTCCACCATTCAGTAAGATCATGGTTGATCTTTACGTGGATTCAGCTCCACTTACCCGCCCACTCACCATAACCCTTAATTCCTTTACTGTTCAACAATTTATCTATCTTTGCCTTAAAAACATTCAATGAGGTAGCCTCAACTGCTTCACTGGGCAGGGAATTCCACAGATTCACAACCCTTTGTGTGAAGAAGTTCCTCCTCAACTCAGTCCTAAATCTGTTCCCCCCTTATTTTGAGGCTATGCCCCTAGTTCTAGTTTCACCCACCAGTGGAAACAGCTTCCCTGCTTCTATCTTATCTATTCCCTTCATAATCTTATATGTCTCTATAAGATCTCCCCTCATTCTTCTGAATTCCAATGAGTATAGCCCCAGTCTACTCAGTCTCTCCTCATAAGCCAACCCTCTCAACTCCGGAATCAACCTAGTGAATCTCCTCTCCCCTTCCAGTGCCAGTATATCCTTTCTCAAGTAAGGAGACCAAAACTGTACACAGTACTCCAGGTTTGGCCTCACCAGCACCTTATACAGCTGCAACATAACCTCGCTGTTTTTAAACTCCATCTCTCTAGCAATAAAGTACATGCTAAATTGGCCATGCTAAATTGCCCCATAGTGTCAGGGGGACTAGCTAGGGTAAATGCATGGGGTTATGGGGATAGGGCCTGGGTGGGACTGTTGTTGGTGCAGACTCGATGGGCCAAATGACCTCCTTCTGCACTGTAGGATTGTATGATTCTGTAGGATCCTATAATTCATCCCTGGAACCACACTCAGGATCCTTTTCTGCATCCTATCTGATCCTTCACATCTTTCCAAAGGATTCTAAATCTTGCTGTGGAAGATTTATTGGCAAGGAGCAAGTCACCAGTTTAACAGTCTTCTAGATTTTACAGTGATGCATATGATGAGGTGAGGTTGCGAGTTGAGTTGCTCATTTGGAGAGCTGGTGTTAACACGATGGGCTGGGTGGCTCCTCTGCTCCAGAACAATTCTGTCAAATCTATGTGAGAAAGAAATGTAGAGGAAAAGAGAAGATTTGTCTCCGTACGGAGGAGTCTTTTATAGTGTTAGGACGTCCTAAAGCACTTTCAAAGCAATGAAGTATGCTTGAAGTGTGGACTGCGCTATCATGTCTATAGGTAGCATGGCACAGGATAAATATTGGTCAAAGCATGAGGGAAAACTCCCCTGCTCTTCAGAATTACACAGTGCAGAAGAGGCCCTTCGGCCCATCGAGTCTGCACCGACACGCGAGAAACACCTGACCTCCCACTCAATCCCATTTACCAGCACTTGGCCCATAGCCCTGAATGTTGTGACATGTCAAATACTCATCCAGGTAGTTTTAAAAGGATGTGAGGCATTCCACCTCTACCACCCTCCCAGGCAGCACATTCCAGACCGTCACCACCCTCTGGGTAAAACAGATTTTCCTCACATCCTCCCCTAAACCCAGAAAGGAAAACCAGGTGCAATGTAAAATGAAAGAACATAGAACATAGAAAGTCACAGCACAAACAGGCCCTTCGGCCCACAAGTTGCGCCGATCACATCCCCACCTCTAGGCCTATCTATAGCCCTCAATCCCATTAAATCCCATGTACTCATCCAGAAGTCTCTTAAAAGACCCCAACGAGTTTGCCTCCACCACCACCGACGTCAGCCGATTCCACTCACCCACCACCCTCTGAGTGAAAAACTTACCCCTGACATCCCCCCTGTACCTACCCCCCAGCACCTTAAACCTGTGTCCTCTCGTAGCAACCATTTCAGCCCTTGGAAATAGCCTCTGAGAGTCCACCCTATCCAGACCCCTCAACATCTTGTAAACCTCTATCAGGTCACCTCTCATCCTTCGTCTCTCCAGGGAGAAGAGACCAAGCTCCCTCAACCTATCCTCATAAGGCATGCCCCCCAATCCAGGCAACATCCTTGTAAATCTCCTCTGCACCCTTTCAATGGCTTCAACATCTTTCCTGTAATGAGGTGACCAGAACTGCGCGCAGTACTCCAAGTGGGGTCTAACCAGGGTCCTATAAAGCTGCAGCATTATCTCCCGACTCCTAAACTCAATCCCTCGATTAATGAAGGCTAGTACGCCATACGCCTTCTTGACCGCATCCTCCACCTGCGAGGCCGATTTAAGAGTCCTATGGACCCGGACCCCAAGGTCCTTCTGATCCTCTACACTGCTAAGAATGGTACCCTTCATTTTATACTGCTGCTCCATCCCATTGGATCTGCCAAAATGGATCACTACACACTTATCCGGGTTGAAGTTTAATGGCTTCACGCACGGGGTTAATGTGTGGAATGGTGCAGGATGGATAATCTCGGCAACTTCAAAAGTTGCCTTTGCTGATTGAAGCATTCAAGGTTATTAGGGGTATTTTTTTAACCTTGGCAACTAGTCAGATAGATTGCATGATTTATATTCTCCTCAATTTCTAGTTTGCAATGTTCCTGTCGTTAATAATATTTCCAATGTCAATTAGTTTGCCAACACCATGAGTGGCTGCTTCAATGATTCATCGCTGTCTATGTCTAGACAATGTGATGAGGCAATTCAAAAGAAAATTAATAAAAAGCTGGCATATATTTAGCCATCAATTGAACAGAAGTCTATTATACCTGAGTCTGCACGACCAATTGTTTAGACCACACTTGGAGCTCCCTGTGGAAGTTTGAGTGTCAGCCACTCAGTGGTGGCATTCTCTGAGTCAGAAGATTGTAGGGTCATAGGTTCCATTAGAGAACAAGACCAATGCTAACACTCCAGTGCTGCACTGTCAGAGGTGCCATCTCTCAAATGCTACTTTAAATTGAAGCCCTATTTTGCCCTCCTTGATGGCAGTAAAAGATAGAAATATCAAAACTAGAAGCAGGAGTAGGCCATTTGACCCTTTGAGCCTGCTCCGCCATTCATTATGATCATGGCTGATCATCAAATTCAATATCCTGATCCCCCACCCCCATATCCCTTGATCCCTTTAGCCCCAAGAGCTATATCTAATTTAAGAACATAAAGAATATAAGAACTAGGAGCAGGAGTAGGCCATCTGGCCCCTTGAGCCTGCTCTGCCATTCAATAAGATAATGGCTGATCTTTTTGTGGACTCAGCTCCACTTACCCACCCACTCACCATAACCCTTAATTCCTTTACTGTTCAAAAATTTATCTATCCATGCCTTAAAAACATTCAATGAGGTTGCCTCAACTGCTTCACTGGGCAGGGAATTCCACAGATTCACAACCCTTTGGGTGAAGAAGTTCCTCCTCAACTCAGTCCTAAATCTGCTTCCCCATATTTTGAGGCCATGTTTCCTAGTTCTAGTTTCACCCGCCAGTGGAAACAACTTCCCTGCTTCTATCTTATCTATTCCTTCATAATCTTACATGTTTCTATAAGATTTCCCCTCATTCTTCTAAATTCCAATGAGTATAGTCCCAGTCTACTTAGTCTTTCCTCATAAGCCAACCCTCTCAACTCCAGAATCAACTTCGTGAATCTCCTCTGCTCCCCCTCCAGTGCCAGTATATCCTTTCCCAAGTAAGGAGACCAAAACTGTACACAGTACTCCAGGTGTGCCGTCACCAGCACCTTATACAGCTGCAATAGAACCTCGCTGTTTTTAAACTCCATCCCTCTAGCAATGAAGGACAAAATTCCATTTGCCTTCTTAATTACCTGCAGCACCTGCAAACCATAAGACCATAAGACATAGGAGCAGAATTAGGCCACTCGGCCCATCGAGTCTGCTCCGCCATTCAATCATGGCTGATATTTTTCTCATCCCCATTCTCCTGCCTTTTCCCCATAACCTGATCCCCTTATTAATCAAGAGCCTATCTATCTCTGTCTCAAAGATACTCAATGACCTGGCCTCCACGGCACTTTTGCGGCAAAGAGTTCCAGATTCACCACTCTCTGGCTGAAGAAATTCCTCCTCATCTCTGTTTTAAAGGATCGTCCCTTTAGCCTGAAGTTGTGCCCAATTAATTTCTTCTTGAAATCAGATAACATTTTGGCCTCAACTACTTTCTGTGGTAGTGAATTCCACACATTCACCACCCTCTGGGTGAAGAAATTTCTCCTCACCTCTTTCCTAAAAGGGTTACCCCCTTACCCTTAAACTATGACCCCTAGTTCTGGACTCCCCCACCATCAGGAACATTCTTTCTGAATCTACCCTGTCTAACCCTGTTAGAATTTTATAATTATATAAGTTTCTCTGAGATGCCATGAAGCAGAGCAGGGAGACCTCCCCAATGCTTTGGGCAAGATTTACCCCTGGACCTATGGCACAATAAGAAGTTTAACAACACCAGGTTAAAGTCCAACAGGTTTATTTGGTAGCAAAAGCCACACAAGCTTTCGGAGCTGCAAGCCCCTTCTTCAGGTGAGTGGGAATTCTGTTCACAAACAGAGCTTATCAAGACACAGACTCAATTTACATGAATAATGGTTGGAATGCGAATACTTACAACTAATCAAGTCTTTAAGAAACAAAACAAAGTGAGTGGAGAGAGCATCAAGACAGGCTAAAAAGATGTGTATTGTCTCCAGACAAGACAGCCAGTGAAACTCTGTGGGGGTTGTCTGGAGACAATACACATCTTTTTAGCCTGTCTTGGTGCTCTCTCCACTCACATTGTTTTGTTTCTTAAAGACTTGATTAGTTGTAAGTATTCGCATTCCAACCGTTATTCATGTAAATTGAGTCTGTGTCTTTATATGCTCTGTTTGTGAACAGAATTCCCACTCACCTGAAGAAGGGGCTTGCAGCTCCGAAAGCTTGTGTGGCTTTTGCTACCAAATAAACCTGTTGGACTTTAACCTGGTGTTGTTAAACTTCTTACTGTGTTTACCCCAGTCCAACGCTGGCATCTCCACATCATGACTACCTATGGCACAAAGCAGCTAATCTGATCATCCCCACATTGCGATTTGTGGGATCTTGCTGTGTGTATGTCAGCTGCTGCTTTTCCTATATTACACCAGCTCAGTATAATCTTGCTGAGGTGTCGTGGCCCACACAGATTGCAGTACATTCAGACACGTTCTAGTTAAAGCTCTGTGCAAACAGTATTGGGGACGTCTTGTGGGGGTGCAGTAGGTAGTGACCCTGCCTCTGAATCAGGAGCTCAAATTGTATGTCGTATGAAGAGAGATTGAACAGTTTAGGCCTACACTCTCTGGAATTTAGAAGAATGAGGGGAGATCAAATTGAGGTATACAAGATGATAAAAGGTATGGATAAAGTAGACGTGGAGCGGATGCTTCCTCTTGTGGGGCATTCTGAGACGAGAGGCCATAGACTTAGGATAAGGGGTAGCAAATTTAAAACAGAGTTGAGGAGAATCTATTTCTCCCAAAGGGTTGTGAATCTGTGGGAATTCGCTACCCCAAAGTGCGGTGGATGCTGGGACAGTGAGTAAATTTAAGGAGGAGTTAGACAGATTTTTAATTGGTAATGGGTTGAAGGGTTATGGGGAGAAGGCAGGAAAATGGAGATGAGGAGCATATCAGCCATGATCGAATGGCGGAGCAGACTCGACGGGCCGAACGGCCTAATTCTGCTCCTATATCTTATGAACTTATGAACTTTAAGTTCAACTCCAGGACTGGAGGGCCAAGGAAGGTGCCTTCATAATGACAAACAGTGATTATCAACTTCCAACACATTCGAACAGCAAGTGATAAGGGGGAGGGAATAGAGATTCCTGGCCAACCATGTGATGGAAAGAAAGTTGTAGTCCCTACTATCACTATTCAAAGCTCCAGACTCCAGGATGCCATGTGTATGTTGCCATAGCAACTTCCTGAGTGAACTGCGATACACCATGCACCAGCACAGCCAATATTTCATGCATATCTTTGAACCTGTGCACCAACCTTCAGCGATTCTACACCCTGAGATATAGGGTGGGATCTTTTGGCCGCACTCGCCCCAAGACCAGAGAATCCTGCCCGGGTCAACGGACCTTTGCATGGCCTGTGTCCCGCCCACTACAATTCCCGTGGCGGGTGGACGGGAAGATTCCGCACATTGGATCCCACACAATTTCTAGTCCTCCTCAAGCTGAGCTTGATTTGATTTGAGTTGTTTTATTATTGTCACATACAGTGAAAAGTATTGTTCCTTGCGCGCTATACAGACAAAGCATACCGTTCATAGAGAAGGAAAGGAGAGAGTGCAGAATGTAGTGTTACAGTCATAGCTAGGGTGTAGAGAAAGATCAACTTAATGCAAAGTAAGTCCATTCAAAAGTCAGACGGCAGCAAGGAAGAAGCTGTTCTTAAGTCGGTTGGTACGTGTCCTCAGACATTTTCCCGATGGAAGAAGGTGGAAGAGAGAATGTCCGGGGTGCGTGGGGTCCTTAATTATGCTGGCTGCTTTGCCGAGGCAGCAGGAAGTGTAGACAGAGTCAATGGATGGGAGGCTGGTTTGTGTGGCGGATTGGGCTACATTCATGATCTTTTGTAGTTTCTCGTGGTCTTGGGCAGAGCAGGAGCCATACCAAGCTGTGATACAACCAGAAGAAAACTAAACGGGCAATCCAGGAAACGCAAGTTCAAATCGTGCCACGCAAATTTTAGAAATTCAATTAGTTTCTGTAAAAAGCGTCAACTGGAAAGCTAATATCAGTAAAAGTGACCACAAAATCCCTCGGATTGTCTTAAAACCCAACGAGTTCACTTGTGACATTTAAGGAAGGAAACCAGCCACCTTTACCCGGTCTAACTTCCTGTCCCACATCAGCCTGGTTAAGAATCATAAGAACACGGAGCAGAAGTAGGCCAATCAGCCTTTCAAGCCATTTAGCACAATCATGGCTGACCTCATTTTAGCCTCAACTCCACTTGCCAGCCCACTTACAATAGCCCTGTTAAACCCTTACTAATTGTAGGAAAGCGTTACCCTTCTTGCAGAGCGTGCTCCCAAGCCACTCGGATGTATCACACCTATGTAAGCAATAATGATTGGGAGCAAACTGACTTCATGACTGCAGTGGTTTAAGAGAAGAGCAACATTCTCATAGCAACAAGGGAGATAGGCATTAAATGCCAGGCTTGCTACATCCCAAGGCCCACTTCCCACCAATCAGCAGATGTTACTGTAAGTAAGTAAATCTGAGATAGTCCCTTAATCAACATGGACTGGATCCTGCTGTCAATATAATGACGCATGCTGTTATTAATGTTGCAAAGTCACCAGCGAGACCAGAGGATGAGGAGCAGCACTGTGGATTTACATTGCCCCACTGCCTGCTTCACACAAACACACCTCACCCTTCGCTTCCCTGATCATTTCATGAAATTGCGGGAGTTGCACCATTAGTTGCCCATCAAATGGGCGGCAGGTGGCAAGTGGTTAGCACTGCTGCCTCACGGTGCCAGGGATCCGGGTTCGATTCACGGCTTGGGTCACTGTCTGTGTGGAGTTTGCACTTTCTCCCCGTGTCTGTGTGGGTTTCCTCCGGGTGCTCCGGTTTCCTCCCACAGTCTGAAAGACGTGCTGGTTAGGTGCGTTGACCTGAACAGGCGTTCGGGTCAATGCACCTAACTAGTGTAGTGACTAGGGGAATTTCACAGTAACTTCATTGCCGTGTTAATGTAAGCCTTACTTGTGACTAATAAGTAAACTTAACTTTTTTCTGAGCTGTGGTTATTCTTTGAAATGAGCAGTAAAAGTTAAGTCTGGCAATGAACAGCGCAATTGTTAACATAATGTCAATCACGGGCAGTGGTTAGCACTGCTGCCTCACAGCGCCAGGGACCCGGGTTCCATCCCCGGCTTGGGTCACTGTCTGTGTGGAGTCTGCGTGTTCTCCCCGTGTCTGCGTGGGTTTCCTCCGGGTGCTCCGGTTTCCTCCCACAGTCTGAAAGACGTGCGGGTTAGGTGCATTGGCCGTGCTAAATTCTCCCTCAGTGTACCCGAACATGCGCTAGAGTGTGGCGACTTGGGGATTTTCACAGTAACTTCATTGCAGTGTTAATGTAAGCCTTACTTGTGACACTAATAAATAAACTTTACTTACTTAATCAACCTCTCTGGTCCAGATAGTGAACCATTTAAACTTGTTCGAGACTCATTCCTCTGGGTGCTAAATGGAATTAGGGCTTGCATTTATATAGTGCCTTTCTCAACCACAGGATATCCCAAAGCACCTTACAGCCAATGAAGTGCACTCACTGTTGTGATGTAGGATTGCAGCAGTCTATGTGCACACAGCAAGCTCCCATCGACAGCATCGTGAACGGACCATCCACTTTAGTGATCTTGCCTGAGGGATAAATATTGGCCAGGAGCCCAGGGTTAACTCCCTTGCTCTCCTTCAAATAGGTGCCACCTGAGAGAGAAAACTGGGCCTTGGTTTAATGTTTAATGTGAAGCTGTCACGTCTGCCAGTGCAGCATTCCCTCAGTGCATCAGGCTGGCACAGTGGTTAGCACCGCTGCTTCACAGTGCCAGGGGCGCCCGGGTTTGATTACCGGCTTGGGACACTGTCTGTGCGGAGACTGCACATTCTCCCCGTGTCTGTGTGGGTTTCCTCCGGGTGCTCTGGTTTCCTCCCACAGTCCAAAGGTGTGCGGGTTAGTTGGATTGGCCATGATAAATTGCCCCTTAGTGTCAGGGAGATTAGCAGGGTAAATACGTGGGGGTTACAGGGATCGGGCCTGGGTGGAATTGTAGTCGATGCAGACTAGATGGGCCGAATGACTTCTTTCTGCAGTGCAGGGATTCTCTGTGTACCAGAGTGCCAGCCTAGATTTTTGTGTTTAAATCCTGGCACGGGACTTGAACCCACAACTTTCTGACTCCGAGACCAGAAGACTGTCTGACAGGTGACATACTATCATCCTTTTTTTGTTGCCTTTGCTCTCTTCCCGTCTTTAATTCATTCTCCAGTTGAGTCTCTGCTGTGTTTCAATCCCACAAGCTCTGGTTGAGGGGATACATTGTTGGTCACAAGTGAGGCCCACGATGCCACACCGCCCTCACCATTCCACCGTCCACCTGCACCTACAGCCAGGTACAACAAAGATTTAGGCTAAAGAGCGCAGAGAGAGAAATCTAAGTAAGGTGGCATGTTGCGAGATCCCCCATTTCAGCAAGACAACTCCAGACAAGCTGCTGAACAGGGAGTTTCAGCTCCTGAATGTGTCTGGATAGATTTCTGTAAGACCTGAATGAAGTTATTCTTGTCCAGGATTATAAAGGATTTCAAAACAAGTTCGTAATAAGCAAGTTATGTGTGCCAAGGGTGAAAATTCACACACAATTTCTCCTGAGTGCATCTCGATTTCTTGTCTGTGGAGATGCCAACTCCAAGCTAACTACCACTTATTGGACTAGGAGGGCCCTTCAGACCACAGGCCATCTGAGTCTCGGTATTTCCATAAACCATTTGGGTCAGGTTTATGACTCATTTGTTTTTATTACAATTGTACACTGTCGTTAAGGCAATCTGACATCCACACTCAAAACATAAAGACCTTTCAAGTTGGACAGTGAAATAGAGTCATGGTTATAGAGTCTTAGAAGTTTACAGCAAGAAAACAGGCCCTTCAGCCCAACTTGTCCATGCCTCCCAGTTTTTACTATTGAACAAGTCCCAATTACCCGCATTCGGCCCATATCCCTCTATACCAAGCTTGCTCCACCATAGAGTCATAGAGGCCAACAACATGGAAACAGGCCCTTTGGCCCAACTTGTCCATGCTTCCCTTTTTAACCACTAAGCTTGTCCCAATTGCCCACATTTGGCCCATATCCCTCTATACCCATCTTACCCATGTAATTGTCTAAACGCTTTTCAAAAGACAAAATTGTACCCGCCACTACTACTACCTCTGGCAGCTTGTCCCAGACACTCACCACCCTCTGTGTGAAAAAAATTGCCCCTTGAGACCCTTTTGTATTCTCTCCTCTCTCACCTTAAACCTATGCCCTCTAGTTTTAGACTTCCCTATCTTTGGTAAAGATTTTGACTATCTACCTCCTCATAACTCCTCAGAGGCCGGTGTCCCTTCACCTGGCTCCCTTTATTTACAAACTTTACT
The DNA here is from genome assembly GCF_964213995.1 of Mustelus asterias. Classification (NCBI taxonomy): domain Eukaryota; kingdom Metazoa; phylum Chordata; class Chondrichthyes; order Carcharhiniformes; family Triakidae; genus Mustelus; species Mustelus asterias. The sequence continues at coordinate 16,149,185 of NC_135805.1, read as the reverse complement.
CCACTCCTAAGAGTGGTTCAGGTACAAAGTCAGAATCCGGAGTGTCAGTGGCCCTGACACTCCTCAATATATATACAGGTGAGACTCCCTGGTTGGGAAGGCAATCATTACCTCAATCAGGGAGGCCAACCTGGGCCTCATTGAGGTCATTACAGGTCATAGAAATTTGGTTATACCATTGGGTGCTGTCAGCCCGTTGTTTGGATGGTAGCTCTCTTGCCTCTGACTTTAGGAAGTCACGGGTCCGTCTGTGCCATTGCGGACCTTTGAGGGTCTTATATCAGCTGCCGTTTCCATTGTTGCACTACTGGAGGTACTATCTTTGGGATAAAATGTCAGTCTGAGGCCCCAGCTATCTCTCAGTTCTATTCCATCGCACAATTGGGAGCAAAATAAAATAAGTTCTTCTCAATGACTAGTCCACCAGGAACTGAGAACAGATTATCCAACATTATTATTTAATATTTCTGTTATTGGGATACGGCACGGTAGCACAGTGGTTAGCCCTGCTGCTTCACAGCTCCAGCGACCTGGGTTCGATTCCCGGCTTGGGTCACTGTCTGTGTGGAGTTTGCACATTCTCCCTGTGTCTGCGTGGGTTTCCTCCGGTGCTCCGGTTTCCTCCCACAGTCCAAAGATGTGCGGGCTAGGTTGATTGGCCATTCTAAATTGCCCCTTCGTGTCCCGGGATGCATAGGTTAGAGGGGTTAGTGGGTAAATATGTAGGGATGTCTGGATAGGGCCTGGGTGGGATTGTGGTCGGTGCAGACTCGATAAAAAATTGGCACAGACAAGAAGGGCCAAAAGGCCTGTTTCTGAGCTGTAATTTTCTATTGTTTTCTATGGTTCTACGGGTTGTGTTCAAACCAGACCATTTCTTACATGACAACAAGTGCTTTGAAAACTGCAGGAGATGGTGGCATAGTGGGAATGCCACCAGACTAATCCAGAAGCCCAGGCTAATGTTCTGGGGACATGGGTTCAAATCCCATCACGGCAGTCGGTGGAATTTAAATTCAATTAAATCTAGAACTGAAAACTAATCTCAGTAATGGTGCCCATGAATCCATTAGCGATTTTTGTAAAAACCCATCTGGTTCACTAATGTCCTTTAGGGAAGGAAATCTGCCGTCCTTACCTGGTCTGGCCTACATGTGACTCCAGAGCCACAGCAATGCGATTGACTCTTAACCGCCCACTGAATGGCCATTCAGTTCAAAGGCAATAAGGGATGGGCAGTATGCTGGTCTTGCCAGTGATGCCCACACCACATGGAAGAATAAATCAATAAAACTACCTCATTGCCTGCAAGGCCATCCTAAGGGTGTGGAAGGCACTGTAGTGATTTAAGTCATTCCATGTTTCTTTTTCTATAAACATTGCCACCTGTTGCAATAACCAAGTAGTGAAAAATTATATAAATTGTGACATGAGTAGGGTAAACTTTTCAAAACAAAATTACCAAACTAATCACTGGACATCCAACCAACTTAGGAACACAAACAACACTCAAGAAGCTCAACACCATCCAGGACAAAGCAGCCCGTTTGATTGGCACCCCATCCACAAACATTTACTCTCTCCACCGCCAACGAACAGTAGCAGCAATGTGCATCATCTACAATAAGCACTGCAGGAGCTCACCAAAGTTCCTTAGACAGTTCCTTCCAAACTCACAACCATGACCATCTAGAAAGACAAGGGCAGCAGATACATGGGAACACCACCACCTGGGGATTCCCTTCCAAGTAACTCACCATCCTGATTTGGAAATATATCGGTTGTTCCTTCACTGTCACTGGATCAAAATCCTGGAATTCCCTCCCTAGCAGCACTGTGGATGTGCCTACACTTCAGGGACTGCAGTGGTTCAAGAAGGCAGCTCACCACTATCTTCTCGAGGGCCCTCAGGGATGGGCAATAAATGATGACCTAGCCAGCAATGCCCACATCCTGTAAATAGACAATAAAAAAAGGGGAAACAAAGCTCTGCAATTTTGTAGTTTTTTGGGGAGAAGGGAAGTGGAAGAGACAGGGAAAGGAGAGAAATGAAAGGGAAGCAAAGTTAAAGAAGGATGGAGAGATGGAATAGGGACAGGGAAACAGAGGGATAGAAAGGGAGAGAATGTGGATTGAGGGAGAAAGAAAAGTTTGAAAGTTTATTTATTAGTGTCACAGGTAGGCTTCCATTAACACTGCAATGAAGTTACTGTGAAAATCACCGAGTCACCACCCTCTGGCGCCTGTTTGGGTACACTGAGGGAGAATTTAGCACGGCCAATACACCTAACCAGCACATCTTTCAGACTGTGGGAGGAAACCGGAGCACCTGGAGGAAACCCACACTGACATGAGGCGAACGTGCAGACTCCACACAGACAGTGACCCAAGCTGGGAATCGAACCCAGGTCCCTGGCGCTGTGAGGAACCAGTGCTAACCACTGTGCCACCGTGGGGTGGAGGACAGAGAAAGAAGGGAGAGAAATAGTCTTGAGAGACAAAAGAGAGTGAGGTGGGATGGACAGAGAGAAATGGAATGGAACAAGTGTATGAAGGATATTGAGAATGTGCAAAGTGTTAATATTAACTGTTAGTATATGATGGAGGAATAATACAATCGATTTTTACCTTCAGCAAGTTTATTCTGTATCCAATTCGGCAGAGATACAAACTCCAGATAATTACTCCTTAGCAACAGTTCCAGCTCTATCCATTGATGCTCTTTTGGAGGTTGAACCAAGAAATGCCACCTTCCTTTAATCAGGCAGTTAGCTTGACAATGTCTTTGTCACCGCTTGTACTTGCTGTTACATTGACACATTGACACAGAATGGGAGTATACTGGGTAAGTCTAGTTCGACAGCAATATATGGAAGTGGGCTGAATGTCTTCTGTCTGCACTGCGATGTCTATCATTTGCTGATCTTTCCCTGGAAAGGGAAAACAGGAGGGATATCAGAGAGACGAGTGCAGAGGAAGGAGTGAAAGGGAGAAAGAATAGATAAGAACATAATACCATAAGAACTAGGAGCAGGAGTAGGCAATCTGGGCCCTCGAGGCTGCTTTTGATTTGATTTTTGATTTGATTTATTATTGTCACATGTATTAACATACAGTGAAAAGTATTGTTCCTTGCGCGCTATACAGACAAAGCATACCATTCATAGAGAAAGAAACGAGAGAGTGCAGAATGTAGTGTTACAGTCATAGCTAGGGTGTAGAGAAAGATCAACTGGATATGAGGTAGGTCCATTCAAAAGTCTGATGGCAGCAGGGAAGGAGCTGTTCTTGAGTCGCTTGGTACGTGACCTCAGAATTTTGGTTTTTTTTTCCCCAATGCAAGAAGGTGGGAGAGAGAATGTCCGGGGTGGATGGGGTCCTTAATTATGCTTTCTGCTTTGCCGAGGTCCATTCAATAAGATCATGGTTGATCGTTTCATGGATTCAGCTCCACTTACCAGCCTGCTCACCATAACCCTAATTCCTTTACTATTCAAGGTAGCATGGGAGGATTTGGGGAAATCCTACAGTGCAGAAGGAGGCTATTCACCCCATCAAGTCTGAACCGACCACAATCCCACCCAGGCCCTTTCCTCACAACCTCATGCATTTACCTTAGCTAGTCCCCCTGACACTAAGGGGCAATTTATCATGGCCAATCCACCTAACCCACACATCTTTCGACTGTGGGAGGAAACCGGAACACCTGGAGGAAACCCACGCAGGCACGGGGAGAATCCAAAGAGCTTCTACAAATACATAAAGGGCAAAAGAATAACTAGGGAGAGAGTAGTGCCTCTCAAGATTCAACAAGGTCATCTATGTACGGATCCACAAGAGATGGGTGAGATCCTAAATGAATATTTCTCATCAGTATTTACTGTTGAGAAAAGCATGGATGTTAGGGAACTTGGAGAAATAAATAGTGATGTTTTGAGGAGCGTATATATTATAGAGAAGGAGGTGTTGGAAGCCTTACAGCGCATCAAGGTCGATAAATCCCCGGGACCTGATGAAGTGTATCCCAGGACATTGTGGGAGGCTAGGGAGGAAATTGCGGGTCCCATAGCAGAGATATTTGAATCATCGATAGTCACAGGTGAAGTACCTGAAGATTGGAGAGTGGCAAATATTGTGCTTTTGTTTAAAAAGGGCTGCATGGAAAAGCCTGGGAACTACAGGCCAGTGAGCCTCACATCTGTGGTGGGTAAGTTGTTGGAAAGTATTTTGAGAGACAGGATCTACAGGCATTTAGAGATGCAAGGACTGATTAGGGACAGTCAGCATGGCTTTGTGAGTGGAAAATCATGTCTCACAAATTTGATTGAGTTTTTTGAAGGGGAAACCAAGAAGGTAGATGAGGGCAATGCAGTTGATGTTGTCTACATGGACTTTAGCAAGGCCTTTGATAAGCTACCACACGGTAGGTTGTTGCATAAGGTTAAATCTCACGGGATCCAGGATGAAGTAGCTAAATGGATACAAAATTGGCTTGATGACAGAAGGCAGAGGGTGGTTGTAGAGGGTTGTTTTTCAAACTGGAAGAGTGTGACCAGAGGGGTGCCTCAGGGATCAGTGCTGGGTCCACTGTTATTTGTCATTTATATTAATGATTTGGATGAGAATATAGGAGGCATGGTAAGCAAGTTTACAGATGACACCAAGATTAGTGGCATAGTGGACAGTGAAGAAAGTTATCTCGGATTGCAACGGGATTTTGATCAATTGGGCCAGTGGGCTGACGAATGGCAGATGGAGTTTAACTTAGATAAATGCGAGGTGATGCATTTTGGTAGATTGAACCAGGGCAGGACTTACTCAGTTAATGGTAGGGCGTTGGGGAAAGTTACAGAACAAAGAGATCTAGGGGTACATGTTCATAGCTTCTTGAAAGTGGAGTCACAGGTGGACAGAGTGGTGAAGAAGGCATTCAGCATGCTTAGCTTGATTGGTCAGAACATTGAATACAGGAGTTGGGACGTCTTGTTGAAGTTGTACAAGACATTGGTAAGGCCACACTTGGAATACTGTGCACAGTTCTGGTCACCCTATTATAGAAAGGATATTATTAAACTAGAAAGAGTACAGAAAAGATTTACTAGGATGCTACCGGGATTTGATGGGTTGCGTTATAAGGAAAGGCTGGATAGACTGGGACTTTTTTCTCTGGAACGTAGAAGGTTGAGGGGTGATCGTGTAGAGGTCTATAAAATAATGAGGGGCATAGATTAGCTCGATAGTCAATATCTTTTCCCAAACATAGGGGAGTCTAAAACTAGAGGGCATAGTTTAAGGTGAGCGGGGAGAAATACAAAAGTGTCCAGAGGGACAATTTTTTGACACAGAGGGTGGTGAGTGTCTGGAACAAGCTGCCAGAGGTAGTAGTAGAGGCGGGTACAATTTTGTCTTTTAAAAAGCATTTAGACAGTTACATGGGTAGGATGGGTATAGAGGGATATGGGCCAAATGAGGGCAATTGGGACTAGCTTCGGGGTTTTAAAAAAAAGGCGGCATGGACAAGTTGGGCCGCATGGACAAGTTAGGCTTCCTCTCCTACTACCACTGGCAGCTTGTTCCAGACACTCACCACCCTCTGTGTCAAATAATTGCCTCTCTGGACACTTTTGTATCTCTCCCCTCTCACCTTAAACCTATGCCCTCTAGTTTTAGACTCCCCTACCTTTGGGAAAAGATATTGACTATCTAGCTAAACTATGCCACTCATTATTTTATAGATCTGTATCACATCACCCCTCAGCCTTCTACGCTCCAGAGAAAAAAAGCTGCAAACCTCTATGACGTGCAAACTCCACACCGACAGTGACCCAAGCTGGGAATTGAACTCAGGTCCCTGGTGCTGTGAGATAGCAGTGCTAACCACTGTGCCACCGTGCCACCCCGTGAAGATGATGGAGAGAAAAGGGGAAAGACAGAAGGGGACAAACAGAGAAGGATTAATGGCTTCATGGACAGCATTGTGTTTGTGTGTGTGAGGTTAAGGTGAAGGAATAGAGGCTGCAGGATTTCCTCAACTGAGATTCATTAACCAAATCACTTTCAAGAAGCAACGGGAAAATATTGACTCCTCGAAGTAAAATGAATTTCAGAGTAAATGTGGGAAAGTGAAAGCTAGTAGTCGGAATGCCCCCGCCAAGGGATTCACTTGAAATGCCTTTTCCTGTGCCTGTGTGAACATAAATAAAGACATTCCCCTGAAAGAGAAATTCTTGGACAATGGTTCCCCACAAAATAGTATGCTTGTGACTCACAGTACATCGGCAATATCTATGGCACTTTTGTAGTAATTCCCAAACATGTCAGGATATCTGGCAGTATTGGAAGAACACAGGCACCCAGCAGAGCCTGACCTGACAGAATCCATGAAAACCAGCTCCGGATACGGACTCTTCCTCCTGCCCGGCCAGCTTGAGTGCTCTCTCTTCAAAATGCTTGAGGGTTCTGAGTTCCGCATAACACTGGCTGCCTGAGCCCGCTCACACTTATTGTGGCAGAGCTTGTCCTGCGTTGACACAGAGAGGGAGAGTGTAGCTGGGAGTGGTGAGGTTGAAGATGGCGATCGGGTGTGGCAGGTCTGGGGCTTGAGTGGGGGCTGGAGTTTGAGGAGCATGGCAATTACTGCAGGGAACATGGTGATTGTGGAATGGTGGGGGGGAGGATGGGCTGGTGATTGGTGTTAGTAATCCCCGAGGTGGCTGGGCGAGAGATGGAGTTGAAGGTGTGTGAGGGGGTCCAAAGAGAGACTGGAGGTGGTTCACTTACCCTGGCTGGACAAAAAAGACCATAGAATCATAGAATGTATGATACGGAGACAGGCCATTCGGCCCAAGCTGGTCCATGCCGACCAAAACGCCCATCTAAGCTAACCCCATTTGCCTGCATTTGGCCCATATCCCTCGAAACCTTTCCTATCCATGTATCTGTCCAAATGCCTTTTAAATGTTGTCAATGTCCCTGCCTCAACCACTCCCTCTGGCAGCTCATTCCACACACGCACCACCCTCTGTGTAAAAAAGTTCATCCTCAGGTTCCCGTTAATTCTTTCCCCTCTTAACTTAAACCTGTGCCCTCTTGTTCTCGATTCCCCAACCCTGGGAAAAAGACTGAGTGCATTCACCCTATCCATGCCTCTCATGATTTTATACACCTCGATAAGATCACTCCTCAGTCTCCTACGCTCCAAAGAATAAAGTCCTAGCCTGTCCAATCTCTCCCTATAACTCAGTCCCTTGAGTCCTGGCAACATCCTTGTAAATCTCTTCTGCACTCTCTCCAGTTTAATAACATCTTTCCTATAGCAAGGCGACTAAAACTGAACACAATACTCCAGGTGCAGCCTCACCAACGTCCTGTCCTTTCTGCAATGACCTTGTACTCACCTGCACTGCCACTGTATCCAAGGTGGATGGAGTACAGCTTCTTCCCTGCTGCCATCAGACTTTTGAATGGATCTATCACATATTAAGCTGATCTTTCTCTACACCCGAGCTATGACTGTAACACTACATTCTGCACCCTCTCCTTTTCATCTCTATGAACGGTATGCTTTATCTGTACAGCGCGCAAAAAACAATACTTTTCACTATATACCAATACATGCGACAATAATAAATCAAATCAAATCAAGTCGGGGGTGGTGACCCTGATGGGAGGCTGTGTCCGGGAGCAGGTGTACGATGTATCCTGCTTCTGTTCCACTCAAAGGACAAAGAACAAAGAAAATTACAGCACAGGAACAGGCCCTACGGCCCTCCAAGCCTGCACTGACCATGCTGCCCGACTGAACTAAAACCTCCCACCCTCCCAGAGACCATATCCCTCTATTCCCATCCTATTCCCATCCTATTCCCATCCTATTCATGTATTTGTCAAGACGCCTCTTAAAAGTCACGATCATACCTGCTTCCACTACCTCCCCCGACAGCGAGTTCCAGGCACCCACCACCCTCTGTGTAAAAAACTTGCCTTGTGTATCTCCTTTAAACCTTGCCCCTCGCACCTTAAACCTGTGCCCCCTCGTAATTGACTCTTCCACCCTGGGAAAAAGCTTCTGACTATCCACTCTGTCCATGCCTCTCATAATCTTGCAGACTCCATCCAGCATTCTGGCAAGGCCTCCTTTGAAAAGCAAGGTGCGGATTTCTTGACCGCAATTTCCCCGTCCCTCCTGCCACGGGAATCGTAGCGGCCGGGGGAGGTGGGAGGGGTGCCATGCAAAGCTCTGTTGGCCTCAGGTGGGATTTTCCGGTTTTGGGGCGAGCGTGGCTGCAAAATCCCGCCCCTTGGCTGCCATCCCCTGGAATAGATCTGGATCGAGTGCTATTTATATGGAGCTTCTCTCTGTTTGAAGCGATTAAGTCATTGCGGGGCTGGCAAATCAGAGGGAGCATGCTACAGGTTGGCACAATTCTCGTGGGCATAAACATTTTCACCAAAGATTCAATTCGAAATCACACCTGCAGGAATCACTCCGTTTCCCAGGCCGTATCCAACACGCCGCCATTTTTTGGTAAGGTTCTGCCCTCTGAGAGGGATTTTCAGCCCTTTCCCCGTGGCAGGTGTTCCAGCTGTTGAGGCGCCCCGCCATTGGCCGGCAGCTGGATCAACCGGTCCCACCGATTACAACGATGCTTTCCATTGTTCACCGACGGTGTTGCCGGGGGAACTCAACACGAGGGGTCACCATCAACAGGGGAGGAAGATCCCACCGGTGGGAAGGGTCTCTGTAACGTTTACTGAAGGGTAAATATTGTCCAAGAAGAATTCCCCTTGCCTCCTTCAAATGCTGCCATCTTTCAAACCCGTGTGAGTGGACACTCAGGATCTCAAACAAAACATGGCACCCTCAGTGGTGCAGCTGTTCATTGGCACTGCACTGGATGCTGGCCTCTGGGGTCGGGCTGGAAGCTGCAAGACCCTGACCTGGAAAAGATAGTAATACCAATGGAGTTGATACCTAAACAAAATCATCATACATGTTCAGAAACCGAAAATGTTAAAACACGAGGAAAAATGTTGTTCTTTGATTAACAAAATCCAGAAAATTGTTAGGTTCTTTCCAAAGAGAAGTAGAAATTTAGGTCAAGTTTTAGACTGGAAGCAAATAGACCTGAGTGATTACAGACTGGAATCTAATTGAGGGATTCAGATGGTTTATATATAGAATAATGGATACCTGGGAGTGATTACAGACTGGAATCTAATCCAGGGGTTCAGATGGTTTATATATAGAATAATGGATACCTGGGAGTGATTACAAACTGGAATCTAATCGAGGGGTTCAGATAGTTTATATATTCTATATATAGAATAATGGATACCTGGGAGTGATTACAGACTGGAATCTAATCGAGGGGTTCAGATGGTTTATATATAGAATAATGGATACCTGGGAGTGATTACAAACTGGAATCTAATCCAGGGGTTCAGATGGTTTATATATAGAATAATGGATACCTGGGGGTGATTACAGACTGGAATCTAATCCAGGGGTTCAGATGGTTTATATATGGAATAATGGATACCTGGGAGTGATTAGAGACTGGAATCTTATCGTGGGGTTCAGATGGTTTATATTTAGAATAATGGATACCTGGGAGTGATTACAGACTGGAATCTAATCGAGGGGTTCAGATGGTTTATATATCGAATAATGGATACCTGGGAGTGATTACAGACTGGAATCTAATCGAGGGGTTCAGATGGTTTATATATCGAATAATGGATACCTGGGAGTGATTACAGACTGGAATCTAATCGAGGGGTTCAGATGGTTTATATATCGAATAATGGATACCTGGGAGTGATTACAGACTGGAATCTAATCGAGGAGTGACCACCAGAAGCTTTCTTGCCTGAGTTGAGATAGATTGACCTGTTCAGTGTGCTCTTTCTGTCACGGTTCATTGAGCATTGTGTGTGGTCTTCACCTCTTTCACTGGTTGAATGATTTATTGGTGACTTAGTGAGAGAGAGCAGTCCCTGTTGGCCTGACACTGTTCACTGCTGCGCATAATTCAGCCACAGAGGACTCACAGCTTGGCTCTGGTCTTGTTTCCACACTGGCAACAGCCGGGTCGAGGGTCTAAATGGGCAAACGTGGCACCAGGTTGGCACTTTTCAGGTCCTAAGGTGAAAATGAGCTTCCTTTTGGTTCCAACTAATGCGGGAGAGCACAATGGGAAAATCTCAGCCCAGTCACTAAAATAACAATGTCTCACCTTCTTAAAGACAATTTATATCGGCAAATACCCAACAGGAATCAAGTGCAAAGCATGACTTCTGTGAATCAGCACTCACAGATACAGCCAGTGGAGAAATCTATTCATCATATCCCTGCATTTGGCAGTTTAAACAAATTGCACAAATGTTTCTTCACTTTTACTTCATTCACTACAGATGAACTTACCATTTTGGGAATCGTTACCTTACAGGGACCCCATCAAAAAGTTTGCTTTCATATGGAATTGAACAGTTGACATGGTGGCACAGTGGTTAGCACTGCTGCCTCACAGCCCCAGGGGCCCGGGTTCAATTCCCAGCTTGGGTCACTGTCTGTGTATCTTAGAAACCCTACAGCACAGAAAGAGGCCATTCGGCCCATCGAGTCTGCACCGACCACAATCCCACCCAGGCCCTACCCCCATATCCCTACATATTTACCCACTAATTCCTCTAACCTACGCATCCCAGGACACTAAAGGCAATTATTTTTTAGCATGGCCCATCAACCTAACCCGCACACCTTTGGACTGTGGGAGGAAACCGGAGCACCCGGAGGAAACCCACGCAGACACGAGGCGAATGTGCAAACTCCACACAGACATGTGTCGTTTGCACATTCTCCCCATCTCTGCGTGGGTTTCCTCTGGGTGCTCTGGTTTCCTCCCACTGTCCAAAGATGTGTGGGTTAAGTTGATTGGTCATGCTAAATTGCCCCAAGATGTGTAGGTTAGGGGGATTAGTGGGGTAAAATACATGATGTTATGGAGATAAGGCCTGGGTGGGATTGTTGTTGCAGGCTCGATGCAGGCTCGACGAGCCTAATGGCCTCCCGCTGCACTGTAGGGATTCTATGAGCAGCTGTGATTAAATATGCATCATTCAAATTCATATATTAACAGATAGGAGTAGCCCTCCCCCACAATTTAGTTGACACCATATAAATTTATAAAAATTATTCCTTCTTTGCCCTTGTTGGGTGGCACAGTGATTAGCACAGCTGCCTCACAGCGCCAGGCACCCGGTTCGATTCCAGCTTTGGGTCGTTGTCTGTGTGGAGTTTGCACATTCTCCCCGTGTCTGCGTGGGTTTCCTCCGGTTTCCTCTCACACTCCAAAGATGTGCAGGTTAGGTGGTTTGGCCATGCTAAATTGTCTCTTTGTGTCCCAAAATGTGTGGGTTTGGGGGGTTAGCGGGGTACGTGTGCAGGGTGACAGAGATAGGGTGGGTGGCTAAGATGCTCTGTCAGAGAGTCGATGCAGACTCAGAGGACTGAATGGCCGCCTTCTATTCTGCAGGGAATCTATGATTTTTCTTTTTCCATTCTTTTCATGGAATGTGAGCATCAGTTTGACCTAGCGACAGTGAAGGGACAATGATCTCTTTCCAAGGCAAGGTGGTGCAGAGCTTGGTGGAGAACTTGCAGGTGGTGGTGTTCCTGACGATACCACCGTAGTGGGTCAGATCTCAAACAATGATGAGACAGAGTACAGGAATGAGATAGAGAATCTGGTGAGCTGATGCGTCAACAATAATCTCTCCCTCAATGTCAACAGAATGAAGGAGATTGTCATCGACTTCAGGAAGCGTAAAGGAGAACATGCCCCTGTCTACATCAATGGGGATGAAATAGAAACGGCTGAGAGCTGCAAGTTTTTAGGTGTCCAGATCCCCAACAACCTGTCCTGGTCCCTCCATGCCGACACTATAGTTAAGAAAGCCTACCGATGCCTCGACTTTCTCAGGAGACTAAGGAAACTTGGCATGTCCGCTATGTCTCTCACCAACGTTTAAAGATGCACCATAGAAAGCATTCTTTCCAGCTGTATCACAGCTTGGTGTGGCTCCAAAATCGCAAGAAACTACAAAGGGTCGTGAACGAAGCCCAGTCCATCACTCAAACCAGCCTCCCATCCATTGACTCTGTCTACACTTCCCGCTGCCTCGGCAAAGCAGCCAGCATAATTAAGGACCCCACACACCCCTGACGTTCTCTCTTCCACCTTCTTTCATCAGGAAAAAGATACAAAAGTCTGAGGTCAGGTACCAACCGACTCAAGAACAGCTTCTTCCCTGCTGCTGTCAGACTTTGAATGGACCTACCTCGCACTAAGTTGATCTTTCTCTACACCCTAGCTATGACTGTAGCAATACATTCTACTCTCTTTCCTTTCCTTCTCTATATAGAGTATGCTTTCAGTGTATCGCATGCAAGAAATAAGATTTTTCACTGTATCCCAATACATGTGACAATAATAAATCAAATCAAATCAACAAGGGAAGGGAAAATGGCCTGTGTAAAAGTCTCCCCCTTATTTGATGAGGGCCGTCATTGACACGATAATTGACACAATAATTTTCAATTCTGACTGTCAATACAGCAGTGTTTACAGCGCAGTTCAGCTGGAAACTCATCAGTCAATGAGTTGTCACCAGAACAGTGAGAAATATATTAACCTGGGGATGCAAACATTACTGGCCTGTTCACCTGCTTGTGTTTGGCAACAGGTTACCCTGCCGTGATTGAAAAGGCTTAGATTTATTGCCCTGGGATCAAAAACATGGTCAGCTTCCTAGGCAGCGGCTTGGCCAGGTTGCTGGGATAATATTTGCATTTCCAAGACTACATCGGGTCTTTCAGAACAAGGTTAGAGTGAGAAGCTGTGGTTGATTTCGAGAGTGTTGGTGAACTCATTGGGTTCTGCAATTACGGTCAGGTCAGCTTCAGCCTGTGGCCCAGCTCATAATGTCAGGTTCAGCCTTAAAGTTTATTTATTAGCGTCACAAGTAGGCTTACATTAACACTGCAATGAAGTTACTGTGAAAATCCCTTAGTTGCCGGCGCCTGTTCGGGTACACTGAGGGAGAATTTAGCATGGCCAATGCATCTAACCAGCACGTCTTTCGGACAAAACTGGAGCACCCGGAGGAAACCCACGCAGATACGGGGAGAACGTGCAAACTCCACACAGACAGTGACCCAAGCCAGGAATCGAATCCGGGTCCCTTCGTGCTGTGAGGCAGCAGTGCTAACCACTGTGCCACCGTGCTGCGGCCCAGCTCATAACTGAGGTCAAAGTCTATAATGTCAGCTTTGGTTCACTGGCAACAGTCTTGCCACTATCTGTAATAATGTGAATGCAAATTACTGCGGATGCTGGAATCTGAAACAAATAAATGCCGGAAAGTCTCAGCAGGTCTGACAGCCTCTGTGAAGAGAGAATAGATCCAATGTTTCGAGTCTGGATGACCCTTCGTCAGAGCTCAGTGAGTAAGAAATGCTGTTCTTACAAGCGATGTTCACATCCCATGAGAGAATTTTTTAAAATCTTCCCTCTTTGAGGCTGAATGATGTGAATTCAAGAGCAGCACAGATTCTAGGCTAACACTCCACTACAGTGTTGAGGAGTGCTGCACTGTCAGAAGTGCTGCCTTGCAGATAAACATTAAACATAGATCCCTGTCTTGCTCCCCAGTTGCTTTTAATAAATCCCATGACATTATTCGGAAAAGAGCAACAGTTTTCCTTTCTGCTTTGGTCAATATTTCGTGACCATAAGAAATAGGAACAGAAGTAGGCCATTCAGCCCTTCGAGCTTGCCCCGCCATTTAATATTCCGGCCTTGGGTGACAATCTTGCGCGGAGTCTACACGTTCTTCCTTTGTCCATGTCTTTCCTCCGGATGCTCTGGTTTCCTATCACAGTTCAAAGGTGTGCGGCTTAGATGGATTGGCCGTGGTAAAATGCGTAGGATTACAGGGATAAGACTGTGGGGAGGGGAATAGGGCCTGGGCAAGATGCTCTTCCTGAAAGTCAGTGCAGACATGATGGACAAAATGGCCTCCTTCTGCACTGGAGAGCTTCTATGATTCTAATACTTAGGAAGTCCACCTTCCTGCCTTCTCTCCGTAACTCTTAATTCCACTACTTGGGGCAGCACGGTGACACAGTGGTTAGCATTGCTGCCTCACAGCACCAGGGACCCGGGTTCGATTCTCGGGTCACTGCCTGTGTGGAGTTTTCATGTTCTCCCCGTGTCTGCATGGGTTTCCTCCGGTTTGCTCCCACAGTCCAAAGATGTGCAGATTAGCCATGCTAAATTCTCCCTCAGTGTACCCGAACAGGCGCCAGAGTGTGGCGACTGAGGGATTTTCACAGTAACTACATTGCAGTGTTAATATAAGCCTACTTGTGACACTAATAAATAAACTTTATTTTTAACTTTGATTAAAAACCTGTCAATCTCAGCCTTGAAGATGTTCAAGGTCTCAGCCTCCACAGCTCCCTGGGGAAAGAATTCCAAAGATTCACCACTCTGCCAGAGGAGATTCTTCCTCAAATCCATCTTAAATGAGCGCTCCCTTATTCTGCGCCTATGCTGTCTGGTCCTACGCTGTCCCATGAGTGAAAACCTCATCCCATTCTGTTAACCCCCCTAAGAATCTTATCTGTTTCAATCATATCATTCTTCTGAACTCTAAGCAGTACAGACTCAACCTGTTTAATCTTTCCTCAGATGGCAGTCCCCCCACACCCGGGATTATCCCAGTAAACCTCCTCTGCACTGTCTCCAATAATAATACATCCTTCCTTAAATAAGGGAACCAAAACTGTACACTATCGGTGACCTTGCAAATACTTTGTACATTTGAAAGAATATCTTTCTTTTATACTCCAGTCCCTTGAAATAAAAGCCAGCCTTCCATTTTCCATTACCTTCTGATTGCTGAAGGATCACTGAACCAAGCGAATAATCCGATCTGTCCGGAGTTAGCTGCTTATAGTTGGAGTTGGATTGAGTTCATGACTGATTACATATTCCTTAAGTTAAGGAGGAAAACAATTTAATCCGCCAGGGTCTCTGGCCCTGATCGATTTTGGCAAGAAGAGATGTTATCGCCAGAGTCCCAACTTTGAGGGGCAGAGCAGACTGCTGGTGCTTTAACCTGGCTTCGAGAGGCTGAATTTTACTGCGGGCTAAGGGGGGCTCGAGGGGCGCGGGGGGAGGAGGAACGGGTGATGTTTGGAACCTCAATAGCCGGTCTCAAGCCCGTTCTTGTCGGCAGAGGGATTAGCTTGGCAATTTTGCACCAGGCAAAATTCCAGCTGGAGACAGCAGGCAAGCTCCAGACGACAGGACAGCGCTCACTGCTGGGGCAGGCAGGTGTGCCTGAGGCTGTTCCAGGCGAAGAGATAAAAAGGAAAAAAAAAAATTCAGGGGCCAAAGGAGGTAAGGGGAACCATTCTGAGGAGGTCACTGCAGTCATGGGTCTCACCTTGGCTGCCTGCAGCCCCCTTATTTGGACCATGGAGGTTTAGGCCTTGAACCCATCCCCACAACCCCCAGGGTATTGCAGCAGTCAGTGCACCACCCAACTTTGGGCAGCACGGTGGCACAGTGAATAGCACTGCTGACTCACAGCGCCAGGGACCGGTGTTCGATTCCCGGCTTGGGTCACTGTCTGTGTGGCGTTTGCACATTCTTCCCATGTCTGCATGGGTTTCCTCCAGTTTCCTCCCACAGTCCAAAGCTGTGCAGGTTAGGTTGATTGGCCATGCTAAATTAACCCTAGTGTCAGGAGGATTCGGGTAAATATGTGGGCATACGGGAATGGGGCCTGGGTGGGATTGTAGTAGGTGCAGACTCAATGGGCCGAATGGCCTCCTTCTGCACTGTAGGGATTCTATGATTCTATGATCTGTGTATGCATGTGTCGGTGCACGTGTGTGTGCATGGGCATGTGTGTACCTGTATTTGTATGTGTGATTTGTACATTTGTGCATGTGTCTGTGTGTATGTGCGTGTGTATGTGTGGTTGTACATGTGTGATTGTGCATGTGTGTACACATGTGTAACTGTTTATATGGCTGTGTGATTGTACACATGTGCATGTATGCGTGTGTAGATGTTTGTGTGCATGTGTGCATGTCCGTGCATGTCATAGAATCATAGAGGTCTACATCAGAGAAAAAGGCCCTTTGGCTCATTGTATCTGCGCCAGTCACATTCAAACCACCCAGCGATTCTAATCCCATTTCCCAGCACTTGGCCCAATTGCCTTGGCATCACAAGTGCACATCTAATAATACTTCTCAAATGTTATGAGGGTTACTGCCTCCATCGACCTTTTAGGCAATGAATTCCAGACTCCCACCACTCAGTGAAAAGCTCCTGCCCCTTACCTAAAATCAATGCCCCCTAGTCATTGATCCCTCCACCAAAGGGAAAAGTTTCTTCCTGTCTACTCTATCTATGCCGCCCATAATACACATTTCCATCATGTCCCGCCTCTGTCTCCTCTGCTCCAAGGAAAACAACCTCAGTCTATCCAATCTCTCAGGGCGGCACGGTGGCACAGTGGTTAGCGCTGCTGCCCCATAGTGCCAGGGACCTGGGTTCGATTCCAGCCTCGGGCCACTGTCTGTGTGGAGTTTGCACATTCTCCCCATGTCTGCGTGGGTTTCCTCCGGGTGCTCTGGTTTCCTCCCACATTCCAAAGATTAAGGTTAGGTGGATTGGCCATGCTAAATTTCCCCTTAGTGTCAGGGGGATTAGCTAGGGTAAATGCATGGGGTTATGTGGATAGGAGCTGGGTGGGATTGTGATCAGTGCAGACTCGATGGGCCAAATGGCCTGCTTCTGCACTGTAGGATTCTATGATCCCCCTTCATGATAAACCTTTCCAGCCCAGGCAACATCCTGGTGAATCTCCTCTGCACCCTTTCCAGTCCTTCCTATAACGTGGATTCCAGAACTGCACACAATGTGGCCTAACCAACATTTTATGCAGTTCCAGCATAACCTCCCTGCTCTTAAACTCTATGCCTCGGATAATAAAGGGAAGTATGGGCTCTCACCTTCACTATCAGGCTCCCACATGGGATCTTGTCAAAAGTCCAAGTAGATTACGTCAAATGCATTGCCATCATCTGCACACCTCTTCGAAAAATTCAATCCAGTTGGCCAGACATGACCTTCCCTTAACAAAACCATGTTGACTTGATCAACACCCACCCCTCCAAATGCAGAATAATTCTATTTCTCAAAATTGCTTCCAATAGTTTCCCCACCACTGAGATTAGACTGACTGGCCTATAGGTTCCCTTCCTCCCTTCTTGAATAATTAAAAAAGGTAAAGTTGCCATTGTCTCCCCTTCAAAAGGAGAGTTGACTGGTGGTGCATTAACCTAAGGATCACCACAGATGAGGGGCAAGATTGAGAAGGCGGGACCTTCATGAATAACCTAAGCCAGTGCGGGAATTGAACCCACGCTGTTGGTGTTACTTTGCATCAAAATCCAGCTGACCAGCCAACTGAGCTAAACTGACGTTTAGCTAAACTGACCTTAAAGACTTGATTAGTTGTAAGTATTCACATTCCAACCATTATTCATGTAATTTGAGTCTGTGTCTTTATAAGCTCTGTTTATGAACAGAATTCCCACTCACCTGAAGAAGGGGCTAAGAGCTCCGAAAGCTTGTGTGGCTTTTGCTACCAAATAAACCTGTTGGACTTTAACCTGGTGTTGTTAAACTTCTTACCTCCCTTGTGGCCAGAGAGGAATTGAAAATTATTGCCAGCGCCCCTGCTATTTCCCCCAGTGCCTCACTCAACAGCTTGGGGTACATTTCATCCGGCCCTGGATATTTATCTACTTTTAAGTCTGACAAGCCACTTCTCTGTCTGTTAATTTCTTTAATTATATCACAGTCCTTCGCCCTGATTTCTATTCCCACATCGTCCCCCTTACTAGTGAACACGGACACAAATGCCAGGATTTTATGACCTCGTTCGGGCGAGGCTCGTAAAATCCCGCTCAAGGCCAACAGAGCATTCCGTTCTGCGATCCCCTCCTGCCCTGGAATCAAGGTGGGCACGCCGGTAAAGTGTTCATTTAGAACCCGATCTACATCCTCCGGTTCCACGCACATATTACAACTTTGGTCCTTAATGGGCCCCATTCTTTCCCTAGTTATCCTTTTGCCCTTAAAACAACTTGGGATTTTCCTCTATCTTGCCTGCCAGTATCCTTTTATATCCCCTTTTTGATCTCCTGGTTCCCTCTTGCATATTCCATACTCCTCTAGGGCTTCTGCTGTTTTGAGCCCTCAATGTCTGTCGTAAGCTTCCCTTTCCCTCTTTATCCAATGCCTCAATATCCAGTGTTCACTGGATTTGTTGGTCCCACTGTCTTTTTGTATTGGGACATGTTGGCTCTGGACTCTCCCTATTTCCTTCTTGAATGCGTCCCACTGTTCCATCACAGATTTACATCAAATAATCTGCTCCTCGTCCACTCTGGCTAAATCATGTCTGATCTTATTAAAATCAGCCTTCCCCATGGTTTAGAACTTTAATTATAGGCCCATCCTTGTCCTATTTCACAACAATCTTGAATCTAGCTGAATTATGATTGCAAAATGCTCCCTCGCTGATACTTCAACCCCCGCTTTGTTACCTAAAACATGTGTACATATGTGTTTGTGTGCATGTCCATGCGCTGGATGTGTGCGCATGCATTCATGTGTACGCTTAAAGTTTATTTATTAGTGTCACAAGTAGGCTTGCATTCACACTGCAATGAAGTTACTGTGAAAATCCCCCAGTCACATCACTCCGGCGCCTGTTCGGGTACACTGAGGGAGAATTTGGCCAATGCACCTAACCAGCACATCTAGCGGACTGTGGGAGGGAGCCGGAGCACCCACAGATAGGGAGAGAACATACAAACTCCATACAGACGATGACCCAAACCGGGAATCGAACCCAGGTCCCTGGCGCTGTGAGGCAACAGTGCTAACCACTGTGCCACCGTGCCGAACACAGTGGGGATGATATGGATGCTGGTCAGTGGTGATCTCAGGAGTGCCAGGTCCCATAATAAGTCTGTCATTCCTTTAAGCTTTAACCAGACTAAAATTAGCAAGGATAGGGAGACAGTGACAGATATTTGAGTTAATGAATTGGCTGACATCACATGGGAATTGGCTGCCTCTGCTACTGCCTTAAAACTGCTGACTGCGGTTACAATGATAAATCTTTGAATAAGTCGTGTATTCACCTATGAAGAGATTAGTCTGGAACAGTTGCTGCTAAGGTAACGGTAGCAAAGCGTCTCCATGCCAAGAACAAGCAGGAGGAGGACGTGCGAGCGAGCATGTCATACCTCAGGAGCTCAATGGATCTACGTGTCCCCACAGCACTACTCAGATTGAACTCTCAATTTTTAATAAATGGATGGGAGTGTTCCAATTCACTAAACCAGTCAATGGTATGAGTACGGGTGTGTCTGTAATCCACATAAACTGTATAAATGGTGAGAAATAATTGGATCACCTCATGAACTCTCTCAAAGCATTTTGCCCTCAAGGCTTGGCCATGGCTCATGGGAGAACGCTGGGTGAGAAGGACATGGGATTAAACCCCACTCCAGACCCAAGAATATAAAATCCTAGTTGACGTTTCAGAGCAATATGGAGGGAATTTTTCTTCAAAGAAAGATTTTTTTTCATGGGACATGGGCGTCACTGGCTGGCCAGCATTTATTGCCCATCCCTAGTTGCCCTTGAGAAGGTGGTGGTGAGCTGCCTTCTTGAAACGCTGCAGTTCATGTTCTGTGGGTTGAGACACAATGCTGTTAGGGAGGGAATTCAGGATTTTGACCCAGCGACTGCGAAGGAACAGCGATATATTTCCAAGTCAGGACGGTGAGTGGCTTAGAGGGGAACATGCAGGTGGTGATGTTCCCAGGTATCTGCTGCCCTTGTCCTTCTAGATGGAAGTGGTCGTGGGTCTGAAAGGTGATTTTTTTGCATTTATACTGTGCCTTGGAATGCTTTACAGCACAGTGCTCCGTAGTGCAGACATGGCAGCAGCCCATTTGTGCACAGCAAGATTCCACAAACAGCAACATGAGAATGATCAGATAATCTTGTCTTGAAAAGATGACCTAGAATCATAGAATCATATAGTGCAGAAGGAGGCCATTCGGCCCATCGAGTCTGCACCGACCACAATCCCACCCAGGTTCTATCCCCATAACCCATAACCTGAACTAGTCCCCCTGACACTAAGGGGCAATTTAGCATGGCCAATCAACCTAACCCGCACATCTTTGGACTGTGGGAGGAAACCGGAGCACCCGCAGGAAACTGTAATAAGTCTTCAGAGGCAGAAATCCCTTCACCCAAATCCCTTTATTTACAAACTCTAACAGCAGTACACAGAGTGCTATCAGTTAGCAGTCTATCTCTGGGAGGTGTCAGAGGAACTGAATCTCCCGGTTAAGTACAAGGCAAAGACTCTCTGATTGCCCCATCAATTGGATCCTTAATCAGGGAGTTCATACTCCAATAGGCCAACCTCAATGGCCTGGCTGAAGTCATTGCAAAAACCCACGCTGACACGGGGAGAACGTGCAAACTCCACACAGTGACCCAAGCCGGGAATTGAACCTGGGTTCCTGGCACTGTGAAGCAGCAGTGCTAACCACTGTGCCACCGTGCCGCCTGTGCCACCATGCCATCCACTTGCACTGGTTTAAAGCTTTTCACCACCACCAGACAACTTAAAGCACTTTCCAGCCATTGAAGTACTTTAGATGTGGAGTCATTGTTATGATGTAGAGAATGTGCACACCATATAATGTCGCAATGAATACACTCCCGACTGACTCACACAAACAGCAATGTGATAAGGACACATTTGGGTAAATATCGGTCAGGACAAGAGGGACAACTCCCCTGTTTTTCCTCAAAGTTGTGCCACGGGATCTTTTAAAGGAAGGTGGGGCTTTGACTTAGCAGTTACGTCAAAAGGCAGCGCTGACAACAGGGCAGCACTCCCTCAGTACTGTGAGTGATTAAGCAAACAGAGAGGTTATAACAGTTGAATAGCCATACTGAACTTGAGTATTGCTGAGAAAAGAGACATATGGCAGAATTTTCCTGTCCCGCCTGCCACGGGAATCATATTGGGCCGGACACGGACCATGCAACTGACCTCAGGTGGGACTTTCTACTCTTGGGGTGAGCGCAGCTGGAAAATCCCACCCATAGAATCCATAAAATCCCTACAATGCAGAAAGAGACTATTTGGCCCATCAAGTCTGCACCGACTCATCAAAAGGGCATCCCATCCAGGCCCTCCCCTCCACCCTCATTCCTGCATAACCCTTCACACTTACCATGGCTAATCCATCTAACCTACACATCTTTGGAGTGCTGGAGAAACCAGAGCACCCGAAGGAAACCCACGCAGACAATGTGCAAACTCAGCATAGACAGTCACCTGAGGTCAGAATTGAACCCGGGTCCCTGGAGATGTGAGGCAGCAGTGTTACCACTGTGCCGCAGTGCTGATATAAGAGGAAAACAATGATTTATACTGTAAGAGAAGAAATGTACTCAAACAGCATACATTCTTCCTTCCTCTGACATTGGTATTCTTGCAGAGGGTCCTGATGAGTACAAGGGGAAAAACTTCGACAAGTCTCTCTTTTTCAGTAAGAGATTACAACATTGTGACTAAATGGGAGAAGTTGTAAATTTTAATTAATTTTAACCTACACCACCTCCACCCCTGGCTATTACCGTATCAAAATCCCCCGTCCCACCTCCTCCACACTCCCTCTTATGTTACAAACCACCTCCCAGTCACCGAACTGCCATCCTGGTCCAACAGTTGAAGAGTCCCTTATTTCACTTCATTAGAGTTGAGACCCTGGTGGGATTTGAACCCGGAAACTTGTGACTCGGAGCTAACTGAACACCGGCTGAATGTTTAAAAGCACTCGCTTTGCTCTGAGTCAGAGCGTCAGCCTAGATTATATTGGACGTCCAGAGTAGATCGTGAACCCCTGACCTACTGACTCGAGAATGCACTTTTACACATGCCTGTGGTGAAGGAGGCATTCGGCATGCTTGGTTTCATCGGCCAGAACATTGAATACAGGAGTTGAGACGTCTTGTTGAAGTTGTACAAGACATTGGTAAGGCCACACTTGGAATACTGTGTGCAATTCTGTTCACCCTATTATAGAAAGGATATTATTAAACGAGAAAGAGTGCAGAAAAGATTTACGAGGATGCTACCGGGACTTGATGGTTTGGGTTGTAAGGAGAGGCTGGATAAACTGGGACTTTTTTCTCTGGAGCGTAGGAGGCTGAGGGGTGATCTTATAGAGGTCTATAAAATAATGAGGGGCATAGATCAGCGAGATAGTCAATATCTTTTCCCAAAGATAGGGGAGTCTAAAATTAGAGGGCATAGGTTTAAGGTGAGAGGGGAGAGGTGCAAAAGGATCCAGAGGGGCAATGTTTTCTTTCAGGGGGTTTTTTGATTTGATTTGATTTGATCTATTATAGTCTTATAATTTGATCAAATTTGATTTGATTTGATTTGATCTATTATAGTCTGTATTAGTATACAGTGAAAAGTATTGTTTCTTGCATGCTATACAGACAAAGCATACCGTTCATAGAGAAGGAAAGGAGAGAGTGCAGAATGTAGTGTTACAGTCATAGCTAGGGTGTAGAGAAAGATCCACTTAATGCAAGGTAAGTCCATTCAAAAGTCTGACAGCAGCAGGGAAGAAGCTGTTCTTGAGTCGGTTGGTATGTGACCTCAGACTTTTGTATCTTTTTCCCGAAAGAAGAAGGTGGAAGAGAGAATGTCCGGGGTGCGTGGGGTCCTTAATTATGCTGGCTGCTTTGCCGAGGCAGTGGGAAGTGTAGACAGAGTCAATGGATGGGAGGCTGGTTTGCATGATGGATTGGGCTACATTCACGACCTTTTGTAGTTCCTTGCGGTCTTGGGCAGAGCAGGAGACATACCAAGCTGTGATACAATCAGAAAGAATGCTTTCTATGGTGCATCTGTAAAAGTTACTGAGAGTCATAGCTGACATGCCAAATTTCCTTAGTCTTCTGAGAAAGTAGAGACGTCGGTGGGCTTTATTAACTATAGTGTCGGCATGGGAGGACCAGGACAGGTTGTTGGTGATCTGGATACCTAAAATCTTGAAGCTCTCGACCCTTTCTACTTCATCCCTATTGATGTAGACAGGGGCATGTTCTCCTTTATGCTTCCTGAAGTCGATGACAATCTCCTTCGTTTTGTTGACATTGAGGGAGAGATTATTGTTGCCGCACCAGTTCACCAGATTCTCTATCTCATTCCTGTACTCTGTCTCTTCATTGTTTGCGATCTGACTCATTACGGTGGTATCGTCAGCAAACCTGAAAATCAAATTGGAGGGGAATTTGGTCGCACAGTCATCGATGTACAAGGAGTATAGTAGGGGGCTGAGAACACAGCCTTATGGGGCACCGGTGTTGAGGATGATTGTGGAGGAGGTGTTGTTGCCTAGCCTGACTGATTGTGGTCTGTACATTAGGAAGTTCAGATCCAGTCGCTAAGGGAGGAGCCAAGGTTCAGGCCACGGAGTTTGGAGATGAGTTTCGTGGGAATAACAGTGTTGAAGGCTGAGCTGTCATCAATAAATAGGAGTCTGACATAGGGGTAGTTGATGCGCGACAATCAAGCACGAGGTACAAGGCTTCAGCAATTGAAGGCTTTTATTGACAAACAATGGAACTATCGAAACACGAGTACACCATTCCAGACTGGAGGGGTCCCGCCTGAGCAGAGGGTCTTATACCTCTCCCAGGAGGCGGGGCCCGACCGGGATGTGCCATAACAGCAACAACCACAGGTGTATTAATCCCACAGTGTAAACACCCTAGCCCAACAACAACATTATAACAACCCCACAGTGTCAACACCCTAACCCAACAGCAACATTAGAATAACCCCACAGTGGTAACCAACGATGGTTCACCACAGTAGTGAGTGCCTGGAACAAGCTGTCAGAGGTAGTAGTAGAGGCGGGTACAATTTTGTCTTTTGAAAAGCATTTGGACAGTTACATGGGTATGATGGGTACAGAGGGATATGGACCAAATGCAGGCAATTGGGACTAGCTTATTGGTTTAAAAAAAGGGGGTGGTATGGACATGTTGGGCCGAAGGGCATGTTTCCATGCTGTAAACCTCTATGACTCTACTGCACTGAGACAGCAGCTCAGGTCACATGATGAAGTCTTGGGGTGGGTCTTGAATACACTCCTTTCTGACTCAGCGCTGTCAACTAAACTAAACACACACTGAGATGTTATAATTCACTAAAAGCATAAGTGTTATTACGATAAAAACCAGCGATTATGGAATTAGATTCCTAAATTTAGGCATTTGACACTGGAGGGGGAACCTTGAACCTATGACTTTCTAACACTTACACTGGGAGTGATACCACGGCTAAGATCACTGAGGAAAGATATTGCCACATACGCATCCTGCGTGGCCAAGAGACACTCATTATTGCAGCCATCCAGCATCCAGAGTCAAATGAGCCCAGGTCACGTACAGCACGGTTTTCAAGACATACACTTTGTTCTTGTCACCCTGACAAGCCAGCACTTATTGCTCATCCCTACTTCCCCTGGGGGCCAGAATTGTCAACGCACGTCGAATTGAAGTCACATGCAGGTCAGGCAGGATTGAGGAAGTTCAGTTAGGTTTGGATGGCAATCCGATCGTCTCCGCGACCTTTTATTCCCTCCTGGCAACCCACAAATTACGGACTGAACGGAATTCCATTTGCATCACTTGCCAATGGGGCTTCAGCTGTTCCTGCCAACCCCAGACCACAACCACGAGGGTGTTGGCTAATCTGCACCGATGGTGTCCTATAGTATGAATCTCAGAGGCTTGAGCATGACTGCAACCTCCGAGGGTGAGGTGCTTTGCTTAAAGTGGCAGCCAAGTAGCACTAGCCCCTCTGTGTTAAACGTTACTGGCTACAGATCCTTATCCTGAGACTGAAACACATAGGGGGGGGGGGGGTGTTTTCCTGCCACGGGAATCATAGCAGGCTGGGGATGTGGGGGGATGGACCATGCTGGGATTTTTCCGTTTCGGGACGAGCGCGGCTGGAAAATCCTGCCCATAATCTAGGTTGACACTCTTGTGCAGAGTGGAGGGAGCGCCGCTCTGTCAGGGAGCTTGACAAGGAAGTTGTTGGAGAGGATTCTTAGAGATAGGATGTATGTGCATTTAGAAAGGAAGAAACTCATTCACGATAGTCAGCATGGTTTTGTGAGAGGGACGTCATGCCTCACTAACCTGGTGGAGTTTTTTGAAGAAGTGACTAGAATGGTTGACGAGGGAAGGGCCGTGGATGTCGTCTATATGGACTTTAGTAAAGCGTTTGACAAAGTCCCTCATGGTAGGTTGGTGCAAAAGGTTGGAGCTCATGGAATAAATGGGGAGGTGGCTAGATGGGTGGAGAACTGGCTTGGTCACAGAAGACAGAGGGTGGTAGTGGAAGGGTCTTTTTCCAGCTGGAGGCCTGTGACTAGTGGTGTTCCGCAGGGCTCTGTATTGGGACTTCTGCTGTTTGTGATTTATATAAACGATCTGGAAGAAGGTGTAACTGGGGTGATCAGTAAGTTTGCGGACGACACGAAAATGGCTGGACTTGCAGATAGTGAGGAACATTGTCAGAGGCTACAGAAGGATATAGATAGGCTGGAAATTTGGGCAAAGAAATGGCAGATGGAGTTCAATCCAGATGAATGCGAAGTGATGCATTTTGGTAGAACTAACGTAGGGGGGAGTTATGCGATAAATGTCAGAACCATAAAGGGTGTAGATACGCAGAGGGACCTGGGTGTGCAAGTCCACAGATCTTTGAAGGTGACGTCACAGGTGGAGAAGGTGGTGAAGAAGGCATATGGCATGCTTGCCTTTATAGGACGGGGCATAGAGTATAAAAGTTGGGGTCTGATGTTGCAGCTGTATAGAACGTTGGTTCGGCCGCATTTGGAATACTGCACCCAGTTCTGGTCGCCACACTACCAGAAGGACGTGGAGGCTTTAGAGAGAGTGCAGAGGAGGTTTACCAGGATGTTGCCTGGTATGGAAGGGCTTAGTTATGAGGAGAGATTGGGTAAACTGGGGTTGTTCTCACTGGAAAGACAGAGGATGAGGGGTGACCTAATAGAGTTGTATAAAATCATGGAAGGCATAGATAGGGTGAACGGTGGGAAGCTTTTTCCCAGGTCGGTGGTTATGTTCACGAGGGGTCATAGGTTCAAGGTGAGGGGGGGAGGTTTAACACGAATATCAGAAGGACTTATTTTACACAGAGGGTGGTGGGGGCCTGGAATGCGCTGCCAGGTAAGGTGGTGGAGGCGGACACACTGGGAACATTTAAGACTTATCTAGATAGCCACATGAACGGGGTGGGAATGGAGGGATACAAAAGAATGGTCTAGTTTGGACCAGGGAGCGGCGCGGGCTTGGAGGGCCGAAGGGCCTGTTCCTGTGCTGTATTGTTCTTTGTTCTTTGAGCCATCTTATCGATGAGACAGTTTATTGAGCATCCCTTCTGCCCCCCCTCCACCATGCCCAGTCTCAGTCCTCTTGAGCGAATGTAAAAGATCTCGACTGGAATTCCCCGACCTAACCGACGGCTGGGATTTTCCGGTCCTGCTGCAGTGAATGGAGATTTGCCGCAGGAGGCTGTGGAGGCCGGGTCACTGAGTGTCTTTAAGACAGAGATAGATAGGTTCTTGATTAATAAGGCGATCAGGGGGAAAGGCAGGAGAATGGGAATGAGAAAAATATCAGCCATGATTGAATGGCGGAGCAGATTTGATGGGCCGAGTGGCCTAATTCTGCTCCTATGTCTTATGGTCTAATGATTGAGTGCCAAATTCTCTGTTCTCACCAGCAGTGATGGCAAGGCGTGCGGGACTGTAGAATTCCAGCCCTGGTGACATTGGTCTGCAAAAGAGTTGCACCCGGTGCCATATTTCTCCCTGAATCAACAAGGTGACCAAGTGCTGGAAAATGGGATTAGAATAGGTAGGTGCTTGATGACTGGTACTGACATGATGGGCCGAAGGGCCTCTTTCCATTCTGTAAAACTCTGTAAGACCAAAAGCGGTCATCTCAGTAAATTATTTTTTTTGGGGGGATGGGATCTTGCTGTGCATATTTCTCCATATTACAACAGTGATCTTAATTGGCTGCAAAATGCTTTGAGAAGTCTCGAGATCACGTGAGGGGTGGGTGGGTTGGGGGCGGGGGGGTGCGGGGGCACTGAAATGTAAGTTATTTCATTTTTATTTTAACAAGACCAATTTCAAACTGTGCCACAACCACAAAGCAAAACATCATCGAATTAGACAAAGTCGGCGTGATTGTGCGAGGTTTCAAATTGGAGGATGGGTTTTTTTTTGTGCTCTTTGTAAACAGGATTGTGGTGGGAGCAGTAATTTCTGTTGATGTCATGGTTGTGATAGCAACATCTGTGCTGGAGCAGCTGGCTTGGGGCCTGCAGACTGTGGGAACTGGACTCTGGAGATCGGAAAGGAAAGCACCCAGAGAAGGAGAGAAGCTGAGAGTGGGACAGGAAGTCACGGGAAGGCAAGGAGGGAGGAAGCAAACTGAGTAAAATCTGCAGGGAATTAAAGAGGGCCATTTAATGAAAGATAGACAACATAACTGGGATAGGGCAAAGGTTGTGACCTGTCCAGTTCCAATTAGGGGAGCCATGGTGCCACGCTGGCACAGTGGTTAGCACTGCTGCCTCACAGTGCCAGGGCCCAGGTTCAATTCCAGTCTTGGGTCACCGTCTGTGTGGAGTTTGCACATTGTCTGCGTGGGTTTCCTCCGGGTGCTCCAGTTTCCACCCACAGTACAAAGATGTGCCGGTTAGATGGATTGGCCACATTAAATTGCCCCTCCTGTCCAAGTTTAAGTTTAACTTTATTTATTAGTGTCAAAAGTAGGCTTACATTCACACCGCAATGAAGTTACTGTGAAAATCCCCCCAGTTGCCACACTCCGGCGCCTGTTCAGGTACACTGAGAGAGAATTTAGCACAGCCAATGCACCTAACTGGCATGTGTTTCGGACTGTGGGAGGAAACGGGAGCACCCAGAGGAAACCCACGCAGACACGGGGAGAACATGTAGATTCTGCACAGATAGTGACCCAAGCCAGGAATCGAACCCAGTTCCCTTGCACTGTGAGGCAGCAGTGCTAACCACTGTGCCACCGTGCCGCCCATAAAGATGCGTAGGTTAGATGGATTAGACAGGATGAAAGTGTGGAGTTACGGGGATGGGGTGGAGGATCTGGCCTGGGTGGAATACTCTGACAGAGAGTCAGTGCAGGCTCGATGGGCCGAATGGCCTCATCTGCATTGTAGGGATTCTATGATTTAATGAGAAAGGACTGCATCTTCTGCACCTTAATGATTCTGTGCATCTGTGCAAAGGGGGAGGTGATGGTCCAGTGGTACTATCGCTAGACTATCAATCCAGAAACTCAGCTAATATTCTGGGGACCCGAGTTCGAATCTTGCCACAGCAGAAAAACACCTGGAATTAAGAATCTACTAATGACCATGCAACCATTGCTGATCGTCAGGAAAAACCCATCAGGTTCACTAATGTTCTTTAGGGAAGGAAATCTGCCATCCTTATCCTACATGAGACTCTAGAGCCACAGCAATATGTTTGACTCTCAACTGCCCTCAGGCAACTAGAGATGGGCAATAAATGCTGGCCAGCGATGCCCACGTCCCAGAAATAAAATAAAATCTGATTTCCAAGACAAATTGCGCCCAACAGGTTCATTTCTATTGGCTTCTCAATGCTACAATAATTTGGGGCTTGCATGTCATTAAGCTTTCTGAGGGATGTTCACCGTGTGTAACGGAAACCTCAGAGTTCAAGCTAGCCTTGCCCAGCAGCCATCTTGTGTGTGCCCCCACCCCCCACACGTCTGCTTTTCCACTTGGCAAGAAAGTGGCAGCCTGCTGAGAGGCCTCATTGTGGACTGGAGCCTGTCCAACTCTGCTGCATTGCGCTGCATCTTGCAACTGAGGTCCCAGGACCTTCTCATTCACTTGAGGTCAACAGCAAGAAGCTGCATTCACATAGCACCTTCTCCAGAGTAAAACATCCAAAAGATGCCTTGTAGAAAAAAATAGTGAAATTCGTCACCCTGACACATACAAAACATAGGAATTAAGAGCAGGAGAGGTGATGGCCTAGTGGTGTTATCAGTAAACTATTAATTCAGAAGCTCAGCTAATATTCTGGAGACCCGGGTTCGAATCCCACATGGCAGCTGATGGAATTTGAATTCAATAAAAAATATCAGGAATTAAAAATCTACTGATAGCCATGAAACCTTTGTCGATTGTCGGAAAAACCCATCTGGTTCCCTCATGTCCTTTAGGGAAGGAAATCTGCCATCCTTACCTAGTCTGGCCTACATGTGACTCCAGAGCCACAGCAATGTGGTTGACTCTCAACTGCCCTCGGGCAACTAGGGATGGGCACTAAATGCTGGCCAGCCAGTGACACCCACGAATGAATTTAAAAAAGGAGTAGGCCACTCAGCCCATCGAGCCTGCTCCACCATTCAGGGAGATGGGTCTGATTGTAACCTCAACCCCACATTCCTGCCTAACCCCCGATAACTTTTCACCCCCTTGTTAATCAAGAGTCTATCCAGCTCTGCCTTAAAGATATTCAGACACTCTTCTTCCACTGCCTTTTGAAGAAAAGAGACTCGTGACCCTCAGAGGGAGAAAAATTCTCCTCATCTCTGTCTTAAATGAATGACTCCTTATTTTAAAACAATGACCCTTTGTTCTGGAAAGAGATGTGAAGACAGGTGACCAGAGCGGGGTCAAAGAGATTGGTTTTAAGTAACAGCATGAAGCAGGAAAGTGAAGTGGAGCGGCCGAGAGGTTAAACAAGAAAATCCAAGAGTTGGATTTTGATTTGATGTCTTATTGTCACATGTACAGTGAAGAGTATTGTTTCTTGCGCGCTATACAGACAAAGCATACCGTTCATAGAGTATATAAGGGAGAAAGAAAGAAGAGGGTGCAGAATGGAGTGTTACAGTCATAGCTAGGTTGCAGAGAAAGATAACTTAAAATAACATATAATATATAGATCCCTTCAACCGTCTGATGGCCGCAGGGAAGAAGCTGTTCTTGAGTTGGTTGGGATGTGACCTCAGACTTTTGCACGTTTTTCCCGATGGAAGAAGGTGCAAGAGGGAATGTCTGGTGTGCATGGGGGTCCTTGATAATGCTGGCTGCTTTCTGAGGCAGTGGGCAGTGTAGACAGAGTCAATGGGAAGGAGGCTGGTTTGAGTGATGGACTGGGCTTCATTCATGGCCCTTTGTAGTTTCTTGCGGTCTTGGGCAGAGCAGAAGCCATACCAAGCTGTGATACAACCAGAAAGAAAACTTTGTATGGTTTATATAGGGACTAGAACACAGAAGGCATCAGGTCCCCATGCTGGAATGTTCAAATGAGGCATATCCAGGAGGCCAGAATTAAAGGAGAGTAGCTATAAGAGAGGGTTGGGGGGGCTGGAGGAGGGTGGAGATTGGGAGGGGCAAGGCCATGAAAGCATTTGAAAATGAGGATCAAGGGTTTAAAATTGAGGTGTTGCTAGACTGGGAGACAGTGTAGGTCAGCAGGCTCAGAGCTGACAGATGAATGGGGCTTTGTGTAAGCTAGGGTACAGGCAGCAAAGCTCTGGATGAGTTCATGTATAAGGAGAGGGCAAGGTGTGTGAGGCTGGTCTGGACAGTACCTTGTAACGGCTGAGTCTAGAGATAACAGAGGCAAGGATGTGGACTTGAGCAGCAGATAAGTTGAGGTATGGTTGAGATGGCCAATGTTAAGGAGAGTTGTGTTCTGCCCCACTTATCTCTGCACAGTGTTAAAATCTTACCTTGACGATGTAGCCTTATCTGGATGGGTGCAGCTCCAACAACACTCAAGCAGCTCGACACCATCCAGGACAAAGCAGCTCACTTGATTGGCATCACATCCACAAACATCCACTCCCTCCACCACCGATGAATGGTGTCAGCCGTGTGTACCATCTACAAGATGCACTGCAGGAACTCACCGAGGTTCCTTAGGCAGCATCTTCCAAACCCACGACCACTTCCATCTAGAAGGACAAGGGCAGCAGATGCCTAGGAATACCACCACCTGTAAGTTCCCCTCCAAGCCACACACCATCCTGACTTGGAAATATATCGCCGTTCCTTCACAGTCGCTGGGTCAAAATCCTGGAATTCCCTCCCTAACGGCATTGTGGGTCAACCCACAGCACATGGACTGCAGCGATTCCAGAAGGCAGCTCACCACCACCTTCTCAAGGACAATTATTATTCATAACCCCTTGAAAGTGGAGTCAGACGTGGACAGAGTGGTGAAGAAGGCATTCGGCATGCTTGGTTTCATTGGTCAGAACATTGAATACAGGAGTTGGGACGTCTTGTTGAAGTTGTATAAGACATTGGTAAGGCCACACTTGGAATACTGTGTACAGTTCTGGTCACCCTATTATAGAAAGGATATTATTAAACTAGGAAGAGTGCAGAAAAGATTTACTAGGAAGCTACCGGGATTTGATGGTTTGAGTTATAAGGAGAGGCTGGATAGACTGGGACTTTTTTTTCCCTGGAGCATAGGAGGCTTAGGGGTGATCTTAAAGAGGTCTATAAAATGATGAGGGGTATAGATCAGCTAGATAGTCAATATCTTTTCCCAAAGTTAGGGGAGTATAAAACTAGAGGGCATAGGTTTAAGGTGAGAGGGGAGAGATGCAAAAGGATCCAGAGGGACAGTTTTTTCACACAGAGGGTGGTGAGTGTCTGGAACAAGTTGCCAGAGGTAGTAGTAGAGGCGGGTACAATTTTGTCTTTTAAAAAGCGTTTCGACAGTTACATGAGTAGGATGGGTATAGAGAGATATGGGCCAACTGCGGGAAACTGGGACTAGCTTAATGATTTTTAAAAAGGGCAGCGTGGACAAGTTGGGCCGAAGGGCCTGTTTCCATGCTGTAGACTTCTATGACTCTGTGACTCTGAGTGTTGGGCGAGCCAGCGACACCCACATCCAGTAACAGTCTTTTTGGAACTCTAGCATTATCTCTCAGAGGTGAAAGGACATATAGATCCTCATTCAAAAACTGTGAAGCTTTGTTATTTCAATCAAATATAGAAGAAGAAAGCAAGATTTGCATTTCAATGGCGTCTATGATGATGTCCCAAAGAGCTTGCCAGCCATTAAAGTGCTTTTGAATTGTGGTTATTTAGTAGGAAAGCTGGCAGCCATTTTACACAGTGAAAACTCCCATTGGGAGCAGTGATAATGACCAGATTATCATTTTAATGCTATTGATTAAGGGATAAATATTGGCTCAGGTAAGGGAAACAATGCTTCCTATAAGGCCCAAGTTTCATGGCCTTTAAGGGCTGATTAGTCAGCCCACACTGGGCCCTTAGGACACTGTATAGATAACTCCTGCCTGAATGAGTCCAGCCAACAGGGTGGCATGGTGGCACAATGGTTAGCACTGCTGCTTCACAGCACCAGGGACACTGCTTCGATTCCCAGCTTGGGTCACTGTCTGTGCAGATTCTGCACGTCCTCCCTTTGTCTGCGTGGGTTTCCTCCGGGTGCTCCGGTTTCCTCCCACAGTCTGAAAGACATGCTAGCTAGGTGCACCCAAACAGGCGCCAGATTGTGGCGACTCAGGGATTTTCATAGTAACTTAACTGCAGTGTTAATGTAAGACTCCTTGTGACACTAATAAATCAACTAAAAAAAAAGCAACAGGCCTCAGACTCCTTTCCAACTCATTTGAACTGGTGATCACACTCTGTGTTCAGAGGCCTCCGGTTATCTGTCTTCATTTCACTCTTCCCAATCCTGTGGGCCTTGGAGTATCTGAAATTATCTTTATTTCCCCAGTTCTATCAAACATCCTGTAAGGAGCATGGGAAAAGCTCCGAGTGGGGAACATTTAGGCTGCTTTGCCCTGGCCATTCGCTCCAATCAAGTTGCACTGCGTGTGTTACAAAACACATGGCCAGTTCACATTGCCAAGGTTCAGGGAGCCAGCAAGTTGTTGGCACATCCCTAGTTCAGAACCTCCTTCCCCCTCCCCCCCCCCACTCCCACCCCTGTCCCTTTCCCATTCTTCCCTTTGCTTTGTGCACCATTTTCTCTCACTGGAGTTTGGCCATTTGACCCTCTCATCACGGCAGGATCTTCTGGTGATTCGAAGTCACATCGCTGTTCGGTTTCTCAGGGGATTGGGGGAGGGGCAGGATTTAGTCCAATGAAGAAAGTCCTTGCATTTTCAAGGCATCTTTCACAACCGCACGACATTCCAAATCTCCGTCTAGCCAATGAGGCATTTTTGAAATGTAACCACTATCGTCACATGGCAATTGATGTGCACACAGCAAGATTCTACAACCAGGAATGTGATAAGGACCAGGAAATCTGTTTCAGTTGCTGGCTAAGATCCCACCCTGTGGCCCTTTGAGTCTGCTCCATCATTCAATATGATTACCACGGAATTTCGACTTCTTCCCTCCTGATTCCAGAGATGGTAGAATCCCTATAGTGTGGGAGGAGGCCATTCGGCCCATCGAGCCTGCCCCCGACAACAATCCCACCCAGACCCTATCCCCATAACCCCACATGTTTACCCTCTTAATCCCCCTGACACTAAGGGTCAACTTTCATGGCCAATCCACCTAACCGGCAAATCTTTGGACTGTGGGAGGAAACCGGAGCACCCGGAGGAAACTCATACAGACACGGCATTGTGGATCATGTATATGGTTTCCTTCATTCATACAAGGACTTCATTTAAAGATATCTCTGCCTCTGTCACTAACTGTGCTGAGCCTTAAAGCTAATTTGGCCAAATTGTAAGACTCAGCAGGCATGCTGGGATGAGCTTAGAAATTGACTAATTTTTGAAAGGTAAAAAGCCAAAGCTTTCATGGCCACAGCTGCAAGTTGTTTATGAAAGTTAGAGACTGCCTGTACCAAGTAATTTCATAACACATATAACCGAAAAGTTATAATGTTATAATATAATAGCCATATGTGCTCAGTGTGAGGTTTGGGTCAAGTCTGTGTCAGAACTGGCTTTTGCTAGTATCTCTATCTCTCTCTCTCTCTCTCTCCAGTAAATCGGTTTTTTCACTTTCTGAAATGTGTTACTTTCAAAATTCTGCTCAATAAAAGAAATTCAACGCACCAGTGCTGTCTACGTCTATTCTGAGGAATGAATGGACCCGACACATGTGGAGAACTTGCAAACTCCACACAGACATTGACCCGAGGCCAAAATTGAACCTGTGCCCCTGTCGCTGTGAGGCAGCTGTGCTACCCACTGTGCCGCCGTGCCACCCTAGCGATTCCCTGAGAGAGCAAAAATCTGTCTGACCCAACCTCGAATATATTCAACAAACAGAGCGTCCACAATCCTCCAGGGTAGAATCATTGAAACAATACAGTGCAAAAGGGGGCCATTTGGCCCATCGAACCTGCACCCACTCTCTGAAAGGGCATCTTACCCGGGGCCACCCATCCACCCACCCACCCACAGTTTGGAACTGTGTGTGTCTTAGTGAGTGGCAGGACCTGTTGGCACTCACCAGTGTGAAATGCAGAGTGCCAAATAGTACAAACCCCTGTGCTTTGAGAGGCCAAAAAATGAGACTGGTTGCTTGGATATATGCAAGGGTGAGATGTGCCAATGTGATGGGCAACTGAACTTTTGTCTTTTGGCTGGGGTGGGGGGGTGGAGCTGGTATGGTCTGACATGTAGAGGGGGAACTATTGAAAGCACCTTGTCCTTACGTGAGAAGAGGAGCCATAGGGTTCAGTAGCGAGGATGAACAGGTGGTGGTGTGGCCAACCTCCTGATTTTGACACAGGCGGAGGAGGAGTCTCCAGAGTTGGCCTCTGAACGTGGAACCAGGTCCACAGTCATGGAGAAGTAGGGATTTCGGAGAAGCAGGGGTCTTGGAGATGCAGGGATCTCAGAGGAAGGTAAGACTCCAATGGACAGGGAAGAGACTGGCTGAAGGTATGTGATGTAGGGAAGTGGCATTTGGAAATAGATCATAGAATCAATCCTACAGTCCAGAAGGAGGCCATTCAGCCCATCGTGTCTGTACCAACCATAATCCCACCCAGGCCCTATTTCTGTAACCCCACATATTTACCCTGCTAATCCCGCTGACACTAGGGTCAATTTAGCATGGCCACTCCACCTAACCCACACATGTTTGGAGTGTGGGAGGAAACCGGAGTACCCGGAGGAAACTCACGCAGACACAGTGAGAATGTGCAAACTCTGCACAGACA
The DNA here is from genome assembly GCF_964213995.1 of Mustelus asterias. NCBI lineage: Eukaryota > Metazoa > Chordata > Chondrichthyes > Carcharhiniformes > Triakidae > Mustelus > Mustelus asterias. The sequence continues at coordinate 16,113,649 of NC_135805.1, read as the reverse complement.
GTGACCCGAGGCCAGAATCGAACCTGGGTCCCTGGCGCTGTGAGGCAGCAGTGCTAACCACTGTGCCACCATGCTGCCCAAATGTTTAAAGCGATATTCTCCGTTGGTCATCCATTTGCAATGCCTCAGTGAGGCAGTTGTCCTTTGTGAGAAGCAGCCAGGCTGCATGCAGAGTGATTCCATAATGACGGTTATTGCTGACATCTTCTCCTCCTCCCTCAGATGTTCCATCCTCTTGATGCGCTGCACAACCTCAATGACCTTCCATTGACCTTCCCCAGGGGGAGTCACTCATATCCTTGTCGCATCCTCCCTCTGCAGCAAGCGCCAGCACAGACATAGGGACAGCGGTGGGCTTTAGCGTGTCAGCTCAGATGGCAGGGCGGGGCGGGAAGGCACGTCACTCTTGGCTGAGGAGTTGGCAGAGGCAGACATTCCACAGGAGGTTGGCAGTCAGGTGACTGTGGGCGTTTTAGTTCACCCTGGGTGGAAAAATCATTAAAAGCATCATGGCTGCCTCCAGGAGTGGCCCGTGAACCGAGCATAAAAACACATGGGCCATGTGCAATCCCAGGCTATTGCCAGGGTAATGAGCCCATTTGACCCTTTGTTGACGGGCACACTTCTAAATTCCACGCACACCCTCCAACCGGAATATCACGAGATGGCGCCATGACATCAGGGTGCCCACATGACATCATTGGGCGCCATTTTCTGGATGATCGGGATGGTTGTCCATGAGGGTAAGCTTCACTCTCCTGTCTTGGAGAATGGGGGTCGGTGATTAACATCCTGACAAGCCATGGTATAACCTTCCCTTTCATATGGCCCTGACCTTCTTACTGCTTCTCGACAGGGGGATGTTAGTGCGAGGAAACAGAGGGCTCTGCCACAATGTGACATAGCAGGGAATGAGCACTCTCTCAACAAGAATTCATTGCTCCCGCCTTACAGATTAGATCCAGCAAAGATCTACGCTGTTTAACAATGAGCAACATGTTGGCACAGTTGTTGGCACTGCTGCCTCACAGTGCCAGGGACCCGGGTTCAATTCTTGGCTTGGGTCACTGTCTGTCTGGAGTTTGCATGTTTGCCCCGTGTCTGCGTGGGTTTCCTCTGGGTTCATAGAATCCCTACAGTGCAGAAGGAAACCATTCGGCCCATTGAATCTGCACCGACCACAATCTCACCCAGGCCCTATTCCCGTAACCCCACATATTTACCCTGCTGATCCCCTGACACTAGGGTCAATTTAGCACGGCCAATCAACCTAACCCACACATCATTGGACTGTGAGAGCAAACCGGAGCACCTGGAGGAAACCCAGAAAGACATGGGGAGAACGTGCAAACTCCACACAGACTATGTCCCGAGGCCAGAGTTGAACCCAAGTCCTTAGCACTGTGAGGCAGCTGTGCTAACCATTGTGCCATCGTGCCACCCCACCCTTTCCTCCCACAGTCTGAAAGACGTGCTGGCTAGGTGCATTAGCCATGCTAAATTCTCCCTCAGTGTACCCGAACAGGTGCCGGAGTGTGGCGACTGGGGGATTTTCACAGTAACTTCATTGTAGTGTTAATGTGAGCCTACTTGTGACCAATAAATAAACTTTAAACAATGTGTCTCAGTTTTAATCATGGAGTCTTACAGTCCAGAATGGCGCATTGTGTCTATACCAGCTCTGAGAATGATCTATCTCATTCGGGTTTGGTAACACAGTGGGTCTGCTACCATAATGATCATCTCAAACTGGAGTTCAATTCCTACCATGTGTGCTTTGAGAATTTCACTTCAGTTAAATGAATAAGTCTGAAACAAAATAGGGAATTGAACTCAGGTTCCTGGCACTGTGAGGCAGCAGTGACAAAAAAAACCTTTTGTTAAAGCCCATCTGATTTGCATTGGGGAAGGAAATCTGCCATCCTTACCTGGTCTGGCCTCCAGACCCACAGCAATGTGGTTGGCAAGACACTCAGAAATGGCCCAGCGAGCCACTCAGACGCACCCAACTGCTTCAGAAAAGTACAGGAAGAATAAAACCGGACAGAGCGCCCAGCGTTGGCCCACGCAACAGGTTCTGGCACAACATGGTCACATCCAGGTCACATCCTGCTGAGTCCTCCTGTCCCCCACAGCACCAGGGACCCGGTTTCGATTCCCGGCTCGGGTCGCTGCCTGTGCGGAGTCTGCACGTTCTCCTCGTGTCTGCGTGGGTTTCCTCCGGGTGCTCCAATTTCCTCCCACAGTCTGAAAGATGTGCTGGTTAGTTGCATTGGCCATGCTAAATTCTCCCTCAGTGTACCCAAACAGACGCCGGACTGTGGCTACTCGGGGAATTTCACAGTAACTTCATTGCAGTATTAATGTAAGCCTACTTGTGACACTAATAAATAAACTACAACTAACATCTGGAAACACATGCCGAAATATCGAGATATACCCCACAAACCAGCCAAACTCCGTTACAATGCTAATGTAAGCCTACTCGTGACTAATAGATAAACTTTTAACTTTAACTAACCACCGTGCCACCCTAGCTCAGCCACGATGTTATTGAATGGCGGAGCAGGCTTGAGGGGCCGAATGGCCTACTTCTGCCCCTGTTTTGCATGATTGTATGTTCGTAATATCATTGTGATTGCCTAATCATAATTCCATTGGTGTCCGTGGGAGTGCGTTCTGTGTGCACTACCTGCTGTGTTTCCTATACTACAACAAGTGAGTACCTTTTAGGAGCACTGTACCTATATGAAGTCCAAAGATGTGCGGGTTAGGTAGATTGGCCATGCTAAATTGCCCCTTAGTGTCAGGGGGACTAGCTAGGGTAAATATGTGGGGTTATGGGGATAGGGCCTGGGTGGGATTGTGGTCGGTGCAGACTCGATGGGCTGAATGGCCTCCTTCTGCGCTGTTGGGATTCTATGATTCTATGAAGAGGTTTGAGCTATCCTAAGACCATGAATGTACAGTTGAAATGATACTTTTCATTCAATTGGGATTAGTCGCATTTGAAGCCACTTCCCAGAGATAAATGTCTTTCCCACCTGGATGGCCACACACTGGGATAATGGGATAGTCTCTGTACGCAATCGCTGGGCTTGCTGTGCGACAGCACATTGGAATTATGTTTACAACAGATTCAAGAAGCAAGAGACAAAATTCCCAGCCAACTCTCCTCTTCTCCCCCCTCCCACCCCCCACCCCCGCCCCCCCAAGGGACAGTTCCTGCTCGAACCTCTTCTTTTCCCACTATGTCTAGGCCTGGAGACGTTTATTTTGAATAGGAAGAAGAAATCCACATGTGCTATCCCCTTTCTGGGAGCCAAACTTTTAATGAGAAAGTGGAAGTTTATGTTTACGAGGTGCTTTCACCCTGCGTAGCCTACACAATACAAGCTGTCCTGGAGCCCAGGCTGTGCGTCCTTCATGATGTGATGAAGTCTGACCTCAGCCCGTTCCTCAGGGCATCGCCCTGATCCCGTTCGCTATCCACGTCAAACTGCGTACACAGGTCGTGTACGTGCTGGCCTGTGAAAGAGGCTTGGAAAGACGGGAGATGAAGGAGTGGGTTGTTGAGTGAGCCATCTCACTGCCCGCCTGTTTATGGAGGAACCCGATCATAAAATCAATTCAAAACTAGTTCCCTGAATCATACAATCCTACAGTGCAGAAGGAGGCCAGTCGGCCCATCGATTCTGCACCAACCACAATCCCACCTGGGCCCGATCACCATAACCATAGAAACCCTACAAGTAAAATGGAAGAAAATCCAAAAATGTCGTATAAAGAGCAAAAGAATAATGAAGGAAAACTTTTATGGAAATTTTAATTTATAATAATAATTTTTCATTATAATCTCCACTAAATCATAAAATTTGAAATAAAATTAGGAAGGCAAAGTGAAAACATGAAAAAATGTTGACAAGTTTTGGGCATAGGGCCTGTGTGTGATTGAGTGCAGACTCAATGGGCCGAATTGTGGAATTCCTTCTGCACTGTAGGGCTCTATGAGATGGCAAATTTAGCATGGCCAATTCACCCCTGTGGAGTGTGGGAGGAAACCAGAGGCCCGGAGGAAACCCACACAGTAAGAAGTTTAACAACACCAGGTTAAAGTCCAACAGGTTTATTTGGTAGCAAAAGCCACTAGCTTTCGGAGCGCTGCCCCTTCGTCAGGAAACCCACACAGACATGGGGAGAATGGGCAGACTCTGCACAGAGAGTCACCCAAGGCCAGAATCGAACCCGGGTTCCTGGCACTGTGAGGCAGCTGTGCTAACCACTGCGCCACCATGCCACCCTTAAGGAAAGGAAAGGGAAAGAGAGAGACATAATGAACAGTGAAAGACAACTGAACAAGCAAAAACTTCCTCAAAGCTTTTATTCCGCTGATCCACCTGCAGATTTGAACCCTTTTGGAATTTTATATTCCATCAGCTCATTCAGCCTTTCCCCATACTTAGGAACTCACAGTTCTGCTCCCTGTTTCTCATCCAGTCCTTCAATACGGTAAAACCCAGCGACGGGATATATCCCATTGATTTAATCCTGAGAGATTCAGCTCAGAGGGAATCGCTTGGGCTGAAGGCCCATCCCCACTCAGTAACATCAAGTTGATAGTGGGCTGGCAGGTGGCCAGCTGCTGACTTTCTCAGCTGGCGAAAGGTTAAGGGTGACTTGGCCTCGGGAGATTTGGTGAATTAAATTTCCCGGGCTCCAGCCCAGATGGTCACTTTGCTTATGCAACCAGTGTTTACATGCCGGCGGCAACTTTCTCTGAATAAGTTCTCGATGGGAGGGGGAGCGAGGGGGAGGGAAGGTGGGAATCGACTCTGTTGCATTAACATGTCCTTGGCAACTTCTCCAGGCAGCTCTGATGATGGTCATTCCCTGTAAAGTTGCTCAGCATGACTGCAGCAAATTTTCCCAAGCTTTTCCAGCAAGCTTTAACATTTGTTTTGATTTGATTTATTATTGTCACATGTATTGGGATACAGTGAAAAATATTGTTCCTTGCACGCTATACATGGAATACAGTGAAAAATATTGTCTCTTGCGCGCTATGCAGACAAAGCAAACCGTTCATAGAGAAGGAAAGGAGAGGGTGCAGAATGTAGTGTTACAGTCATAGCTAGGGTGCAGAGAAAGATCAACTTAGCATGAGGAAGGTCCATTCAAAAGCCTGATCGCAGCAGGGAAGAAGCTGTTCTTGAGTCAGTTGGTACGTGCCCTCAGACTTTTGTATTTTTATCCCAACAGAAGAAGGTGGAAGAGAGAATGTCTGGGGTGCGTGGGGTCCTTAATTATGCTGGATGCTTTTCTGAGGCAGTGGGAAGTGTAGACAGTCAATGGATGGGAGGCCGGTTTGTGTGTTGGACTGGGCTACGTTCACAGCCCTGTGTAATTTCTTGTGGTCTTGGGGAGAGCAGGAGCCATACCAAGCTGTGATACAACCAGAAAGAATGCTTTCTGTGGTGCATCTGTAAAGGTTGGTGAGAATCATAGCTGACATGCTAAATTTCCTTAGCCTCCTGAGAAAGTAAATGGGCTTTCTCAACACGGCAGCAAATATTATCGAGACACTTAAAACACTTCCAGTGACTTTGGTTCATTTAACATCGGTTTAGTTGATCCCATTTCACCAGATTGATGGGACCAACATCAAGTGGGTCGCATTGGCACCAATCTGGTCTCTGCTGAGGCTGGACTGGCAAATAAGAACATAAGAATAAAAGATGAGAATGTCAGAACATGAGAACATAAGAACTAGGAGCAGGAGTAGGCCATCTGCCCCCTCGAGCCTGCTCCGCCATTCAGTAAGATCATGCCTAATCTTTTCATGGACTCAGCTCAACTTACCCCCCGCTCACCATAACCCTTAATTCTTTTACTGTTCAAAAATTTACCTATCCTTGCCTTAAAAACATTCAATGAGGTAGCCTCAACTGCTTCACTGGGCAGGGAATTCCACAGATTCACAACCCTTTGTGTGAAGAAGTTCCTCCTCAACTCAGTCCTAAATCTGCTCCCCCTTATTTTGAGACCATGCTCCCTAGTTCTAGTTTCACCCGCCAGTGGAAACAACTTCCCTGCTTCTATCTTATCTATTCCCTTCATAATGTTATATGTTTCGATAAGATCTCCCCTCATTCTTCTGAATTCCAATGAGTACAGCCCCAGTCTACTCAGTCTCTCCTCATAAGCCAACCCTCTCAACTCTGGAATCAACCTGGTGAATCTCCTCTGCACCCCCTCCAGTGCCAGTATATCCTTTCTCAAGTAAGGAGACCAAAACTGTACACAGTACTCCAGGTGTGGCCTCACCAGCACCTTATACAGCTGCAATATAACCTCGCTGTTTTTAAACTCCATCCCTCCAGCAATGAAGGACAAAATTCCATTTGCCTTCTTAATTATCTGCTGCACCTGCAAACCAACTCCTTGTGATTCATGCACAAGGACACCCAGGTCCCTCTGCACAGCAGCATGCTGCAATTTTTTACCATTTAAATAATTGTCCATTTTGCTGTTATTCTTACCAAAATGGATGAACTCACATTTACCAACATTGTACTCCATCTGCCAGGCCCTCGCCCACTCACTTAGACCAACTATATCCCTTTGCAGATTTTCAGCATCCTCTGCACTCTTGCTCTGCCACTCATCTTAGCATCATCTGCAAATTTTGACACACTACACTTGGTCCCCAACTTCAAATCATCGATGTAAATCGTAAACAATTGCGGTCCCAACATTGATCCCTGAGGCACACCACTAGTCACTGATTGCCAACCAGAGAAACACCCGTTTACCCCTACTCTTTGCTTCTTGTTAATTAACCAATCCTCTATCCATGCTAATAATTTACCCGTAACTCCATGCACCTTTATCTTATGTCGCAGTCTTTGGTGCCGCTTTCGGAAATGTCTTTCGGAAATCCAGATGCACCACATCCCCAGGTTCCCCATTGCCCTCCACATGTCATGTTCTCAATTAATTCCACCAAATTAGTCAAACATGACCTGCCCTTCATGAACCCATGCTGCGTCTTACCAATGGGACAATTTATATCCAGATGTCTCGCTATTTTTTCCTTGATGATAGATTCAAGCATTTTCGCCACGACAGAAGTTAAGCTAACCGGCCTATAGTTATCCGCCTTTTGTCTACCTCCTTTTTTAAACAGTGGCGTCACATTTACCGTTTTCCAATCTGCAGGAACCATCCCAGTGTCCAGCGAGTTTTGGTAAATTACCACTTGTGCATTTGCTATTTCTCCCACCATCTCTTTTAGTACCCTGGGATGCATTCCATCAGGACCAGGAGACTTGTCTACCTTTAGCCCCATTAACTTGCCCAAGGATAGTTTCTAGGTTCTCACCTGCCATAGCCTTCCTGTCATTTTTGGCATGTTATTTGTGTCTTCCACTGTGAAGGCCGACACAAAATATCTGTTCAATGCCTCAACCATTTTCTCATTTCCAGTTATTACATCCCCCTTCTCGTCCTCTAAAGGACCAATGCACAACCTGATTTGGACATTGCCACCAGCTCATCACAGCTGCTTGATCAGATTTATCTGATGTGCGCTGTGGGTGGATGGTATTTGGGAATAATACCGGGTCACATGCTACTAGAGGGAATTTTCACAGTAACTTCATTGCAGTGTTAACGTAAACTTACTTGTGACACTGATAAATAAATAAATAATTTGAGAACAAATGTACTCAAGGCTTTGACAAAGGATCATCTGGACTCAAAACGTCAGCTCTTTTCTTTCCTCACAGATGCTGCCAGACCTGCTGAGGTTTTCCAGCATTTTCTCTTTTGGTTTCAGATTCCAGCATCCGCAGTAATTTGCTTATATTCAAGGCTGAGTTTGACAGATTGTTAATCTACAAGGGAGTCAATGGGGGACAGGCAGGAAAGGGGAGTTAAGTCCACAATCAGATCAGCCACAATCTTATGGAAATGGTGGAACAGGGTCAAAGAACCTCACGGCCTACGCCTGCTCCTATTTCTTAACTGTGTACAGTTTTGGTCTCCTTACTTGAGAAAGGATATACTGGCACTGGAGGAGATTCACCAGGTTGATTCCAGAGTTGAGAGGGTTGGCTTATGAGGAGAGACTGAGTAGACTGGAGCTATACTCATTGGGATGAAGCAGCAGTATAATATGAAGGGTACCATTCTTAGCAGTGTAGAGGATCAGAAGGACCTTGGGGTCCGGGTCCATAGGACTCTTAAATCGGCCTCGCAGGTGGAGGATGCGGTCAAGAAGGCGTACGGCGTACTAGCCTTCATTAATCGAGGGATTGAGTTTAGGAGTCGGGAGATAATGCTGCAGCTTTATAGGACCCTGGTTAGACCCCACTTGGAGTACTGCGCGCAGTTCTGGTCACCTCATTACAGGAAAGATGTTGAAGCCATTGAAAGGGTGCAGAGGAGATTTACAAGGATGTTGCCTGGATTGGGGGGCATGCCTTATGAGGATAGGTTGAGGGAGCTTGGTCTCTTCTCCCTGGAGAGACGAAGGATGAGAGGTGACCTGATAGAGGTTTACAAGATGTTGAGAGGTCTGGATAGGGTAGACTCTCAGAGGCTATTTCCAAGGGCTGAAATGGTTGCTACGAGAGGACACAGGTTTAAGGTGCTGGGGGGTAGGTACAGAGGAGATGTCAGGGGTAAGTTTTTCACTCAGAGGGTGGTGGGTGAGTGGAATCGGCTGACGTCGGTGGTGGTGGAGGCAAACTCGTTGGGGTCTTTTAAGAGACTTCTGGATGAGTACATGGGATTTAATGGGATTGAGGGCTATAGATAGGCCTAGAGGTAGGGATATGATCAGCGCAACTTGTGGGCCGAAGGGCCTGTTTGTGCTGTGGCTTTCTATGTTCTATGTTCTATGAATTCAGAAGAACGAGGGGAGATCTTATAGAAACATATAAGATTATGAAGGGAATAGATAAGATAGAAGCAGGGAAGTTGTTTCCACTGGCGGGTGAAACTAGAACTAGGGGGCATGGTCTCAAAATAAGGGGAAGCAGATTTAGGACTGAGTTGAGGAGGAACTTCTTCACATAAACGGTTATGAATCTGTGGAATTCCCTGCCCAGTGAAGTAGTTGAGGCTACCTCATTGAATGTTTTTAAGGCAAGGATAGATACATTTTTGAACAGTAAAGGAATTAAGGGTTATGGTGAGCGGGCGGGTAAGTGGAGCTGAGATTACGAAAAGATCAGCCATGATCTTATTGAATGGCGGAGCAGGCTCGAGGGGCCAAATGGCCTACTCCTCCTCCTAGTTCTTATGTTCTTAATGTTCTGAACAAGAGGCAGCAGTGGAATATTGTCGCTGCACTAATAACCCAGAAGCTCGGGTTTGAATCCCACCAGATGGTGGAAAGTGAATTCATTAAAACATCTGGAATTGGAAGTCAAATGATGACCTAAAAACACATCTCATAAAGTCATAGAGGTTTACAGCATGGAAACAGGCCCTTTGGCCCAACTTGTCCATGCTGCCCTTTTTTTTAAGCTAATCCCAATTACCCGCATTTGGCCCATATCCCTCTATACCCATCTTGCCCATGTAACTGTCTAAATGCTTTTTAAAAGACAAAATTGTACCCGCCTCTACTTCTGCCTCTGGCAGCTTGTTCCAAACACTCACCACTCTCTGTGTGAAAAAATTGCCCCTCTGGACACTTTTGTATCTCTCCCCTCTCAACTGAAACTTATGCCCTCTAGTTTTAGACTCCCCTACCTTTGGGAGTCTGTTTCACTCATGCCCTTGAGGGAAGGAAATCCGCCATCTTTACCTGGCCTGGCCTACATGTGACTTCTACAGTAAAGTGGTTGACTCTTAAATGGCCTAGCAATCAAGGGCAATAAATGCTGGCCCAGTTAATGTTGCCCATATGCTATGAATTGATACAAAAAGGAGGGTGTTAATTTATAAAAGCATTCATTTCTCCTCTAATCACCTGTCCATAAGCTGTTTTGATTTCCTTTCCCCTTTTCAGTCGTGGTATATTTCCCAGCCCCTGAGTTTTGGTGTGATCCAATTTCCATTAATAGCGCCACAGCAAACTCGAGTTAGGATAAACTCAAAGGGTTAGATTATTTGCACACACTCAAATCTGATAGACACAAAGTCGCCTTCTTTGCATTCAAAGCGGGTTGGGGGTAAGAAAGATTTACAGTGCAGACGCCGCAGAGAAAAAAAAAATTGTTTCACGTGTGTTCCAGAGTCGAGAATTAAAGTCCAATGAGGCAATTCCTTCACAGTGGTCGGCAGGTTAAAAACCGATGCTGGATAACTGAAGTGGCACAGTGGTTAGCACTGCTGCCTCACAGCGCCAGGGGTTCCGAAGTAGCAACCAGAAGTGACTGCGTGACTGATCTCGGTCACATGCTGTTGGGTCTCACCCAGGCAGCAGGCAGCAGAAACACCTCACCCAGTCTTGCCCTGCCTTGTACTGGCACAGATGGCATCTCCATCTGGAATTAATCCAGTGGCGAGGGAAACCTATCTGAGATTCAACTGGATGTGGTTTAGGAATAGCATTCATAGAAACATAGAAACTAGAAGCAGGAGTAGATCATTCGGCCCTTCGAGCTTGCTCCACCATTCATTTTGATCATGGCTGATCATCAAATTCAATATCCTGATTCACCCCTTCCACCCATATCCCTTGATCCCTTTAGCCCCAAGAGTTATATCTAATTTCTTCTTGAAACCAGACAATGTTTTGGCCTCAACTACATTCTGTGGTAGTGAATTCCACACATTCACCACCCTCTGGGTGAAGAAATTTCCCCTCACCTCAGTTCTAAAAGGTTTACCCCTTATCCTCAAATTATGACCCCTACTTCTGGACTCCCCCACCATTGGGAACATTCTTTCTGAATCTACCCTGTCTAACCTCGTTAGAATTTTATAAGTTTGTGAGATCCCCTCTCACTCTTCTAAACTCCAGTGAATATAATCCTAACCAACTTAATCTCTCCTCAAATGACAGACCTGCCACCCCAGGAATCAGCCTGGTAAACCTTTGCTGTACTCCCTCTATAGCTGGGGCACCCTTCCTCAGATAAAGACACCAAAACTGCACACAGCACTCCAGCTGTGGCCTCAGCAACGTCCTATACAATTGCAGCAAAACATCCCTATCCCTGTACTCAAACCCTCTTGCTATGAAGGCCAACATACCGTTTGCCTTCTTTACTGCCTGCTGTACCTGCGCGATTACTTTCAGCGACTGATGCACGAGAACTCCCAGGTCTCGCTGAGTATCCACCTCCCTCAATTTACACCCATTTAAGTAATAATCTGTCTTCTTATTATTGCTAACTAAGTGGATAACCATTCAGTTGGCAGAGCGAGTGCAGCCGCGATGCCTTGTGACAGTTAGGCTGGAGGAAATGGAAGGGTTACAGAGAAGTTGGATCAGCCGAATGTGTAACATCTGGCTTGATTTCCAAACTGTGTTTGTAATCTCTAAGCACCCACACATCGCAGACGCACACACACACACACACACACACACACACACACACACACAGGCAAACACACATACAATACACACACACACACATACAATACACACACACACACACAAACACATACACTCTTTCACATACACACAAAGAAACATAACACACACACACAAACACACATGAACACACACAGGGCACAATCTTACCAGCCGTTCACGCCACACTCCCGCTATAGTGAAGTTGGAGAGTTTGGCGTACAGCCAAATCTTGTTCACTGCAGCGGGACTGGAAAATCCCGTCGGCGTGAATGCCCGAAACATTCCAGCCACACTCTTTCATATATATACATGCATACAAATGCAGCATACACACACAACACACAGAAACACAGCATATACACACACATGCACTCACACACAAACACACATGCACGGCCACGCACATGCATGTACACGGACACAAACACAAGCACTCAAAGACGCTCATTTTCCCACATCGAAACTGACGCCAAGGTGACTTCAGCTCAGAAGTCGCTTCATGCACCATGAGCCATCTGGAATGGATTAATTAACAGACATCACAATAAAACCTGGACAGAACCTCCACTTATGCAAACAGAGGAAGAAACTAATTAATTTCAGGAGGAATTGTAGGGAGGCAAGGAAACATTCCACGTTCGTATGTGTGGACGGGAATACCGTATTGTCTGGTGAGGAGGCCACACTTTATTGTGAGGAAGAGAGAGGTTGGGTTACAGTTTGGAATTCACACTCAGTGGTAACTGAAATGTGGAGGAACTACTTCTCGCAGAGGGTGGTGAATTTGTGGAACTCGCTGCCCCATGGCGCGGTGGAGTCTGAATCGCTGAATGGTTTCAAGAAGGAGATAGATATCTTTCTAATTAAAAAAGGGTTAAGGGGATATGGGAAACAGGTGGGGAGGTGGATTTGAGACCAGGGAGAGATCAGCCATGATTATAGAATCCCTACAGTGCAGAAGGAGGTCATTCAGCCCATCGAGTCTGCACCGACAACAATCCTACCCCAGCCCTATTTTTGTCACCCCACATAATTCCCCCGACACTGAGAGGAAATCCCACTCAGGCCTGTTCCCCGTAACCCTGCACACTTACCTTGGTTAATGCGTCTAACCTACACATTTTGGGACACTAAGGAGCAATTTAGCATGGCAAATCCACCTAACCTGCACATCTTTGGAGTGTGGGAGGAAACCGGAGCACCCGGGGGAAACCCACGCAGACACAGAGAGAAAGTACAAGCTCCACACAGACAGTGGACCAAATCGGGAATCGAACCCGGGCCCCTGGCGCTGTGAGGCAGCAGTGCTAACCACTGTGCCACCTGTGCTGCCCATTGCATGGCGAAGCATCTCAAGGGCTGAATTTGTCTACTTCTGCTCCTAATAACTATGTTCCTGTGTAAGTTTTGGGAGAAGAAGTCAAATTTTAGTGCACCTCGTAAAGGTTTGGCAACAGACACTAAGCAGGAATTAGAAAAGATAAATGGAGAGCTTACCAAAGGGGAGATTGAGGTTTTGAGGAGGCTGGTGTCAGCTGGGGCTAGATGTAGCCAGAGGTTTGGAAGGATTGACTCCAGCATGCAAACTAAGCATGTAGAATGCCAATCTTGTTAAAGTAGCAAAGTTACACTCAGCCTTTCCAAGCCTTGGTGAGATCACTCTTAGCCTGCTGTGGTTCATATTATAAAATAAAGAATATGGAAGCACTGGATTGGGTGTAGAGAAGACATACAAGGTTGATACCAGAAATGTGTGGATTATGGAGATCTGAGCTGGAATTCTCCAGCCACTCACACCAGAGGGATTCTCTGGTCGCACTGGCAGCGCACCCCCCGCCCGCAGGTTTCCCGGGGTGCCATCAATGGGAAATCCCAATGACAATGGCGGACCAGAGAATCCCACCACCAGCGAATGGAACGCCACCTTCTACAGCCAAGTAAAACATGGCTGGGGGCCAGGGGAGGGGTGGGGCTGGAGAATCTCGCCCCAGGATGGACTGATCGGAGACTTCTTTCTATTGAAAAAGGGAGGCTGAGGGGTGACTTAATGGAGAGCTTTAAAATGATGGAATGTCTTGATGGAAACAGAAAATAGAAGCAAGAGTAAGCCATTTGGCCCTTCAAGCCTGGTTCACCATTCAGTATAATCATGGCTGATCCTCTATCTCAACACCATAGCCCTTGACACCTTTAGAGTTTAGAAATCCATCTATTTATTTCTTAACTTTGGCCTCCACAGCCTTCTGTGATAGAGAATTCCACAGGTTCACCACCCTCTGAGTGAAGAAATTTCTCCTCATCTTAGTCCTAAATGGCATTCCCTGTATCCTGAGACAGAGACCCCCTTGTTCTAGGCCCCCTATCTCTAGAGGAAACAATCTTGCATCCAGTTTGTCCAACCCTGTCAGAATTGTAGACGTTTCAATGAGATCCCCTCTCATTCTTCTAAATTCCAGTGAATACAGGCCCAATCTCTCCTCATACAACAATCCTATCTTCCCAGGAATCAGTCTGGTGAACCTTCATTGCACTCCCTCTATGGCAAATATATTGAAGGAGACCAAAACTGCACACAACACACTGGTGTGGCCTCCCCAAGGCCCCATCCAACTGCAGTCAGATATCCTTGCTTCTGTACTCAAGTCCTCTTGCAATGAAGGCCAATGGAGTATTTGTCTTCTTAACTGCTTGCTTTACCGACATGCTTGCTTTCAGTGTTTGGTGTACAAGGACAGCCAAGTCCCTTTGTACATCAAAATTTCTCAATCTATCATCATTTAAAATAATACTTTGCCATTCTGTTTCTCCATCCAAAGTGGATAACTTCACATTTATCCATGTTACACTGCATCTATCATGTATTTTGGGGAATTGGGGAATGAGCCCGGTCAGGTCTTCAAAGTTTTGGTAGGGGAACATGTGGCAAATAGTGACCACAATTCTGTTAGCTTTAGGATAGTGATGGAAAAGGATGAGTGGTGTCCCAAGGGTAAGGTGTTGGATTGGGGGAAGGCTAACTTTAGTGGGGTCAGGCAGAAATTGGCAGCTCTTGATTGGGAGAGGCTGTTTGAGGGTAGATCCACAACTGGTATGTGGCAGTCTTTTAAGGAACGGCTGTTAGGGCTACAGGACAAGCATGTGCCTGTAAAAAAGAAGGATAGGAAGGGTAGGATTAGAGAACCGTGGATAACCAGGGAAATTGAGGGACTGGTCAAAAAGAAAAGAGAGGCGTATGTTAGGTCCAAGCAGCTAAAAACGGAGGGAGCTCTGGAGGAGTACAAAGAAAGTAGGAAAGTACTCAAACGGGGAATTAGAAGAGCAAAAAGGGGTCACGAAATGTTCTTGGCAGACAGGATTAAGGAGAATCCCAAGGCATTTTATTCATACGTTAGGAACAAAAGGGTTGTTAGGGAAAAAATCGGACCTCTCAGGGACAATAGTGGGGACTTATGCTTGGAGCCCAAAGAAATAGGGGAGATCCTAAATGAATACTTTGCGTCGGTATTCACAAAGGAGAGGGATGTGTTGACTGAGAGTGTCTCTGAGGGGAGTGTTGAACCGTTGGAGAAAATCTCCATTACAAAGGAGGAAGTGTTAGGTTTGTTAGAGAATATAAAGACTGACAAATCCCCAGGGCCTGATGGAATCTATCCAAGGCTGCTCAGGGAGACGAGAGGTGAAATCGTTGGGCCTCTGACGCAAATCTTTGTCTCGTCACTGGACGCAGGTGAGGTCCCAGAGGATTGGAGGATAGCCAATGTGGTCCCGTTATTTAAGAAGGGTAGGAAGGATAACCCGGGTAATTATAGGCCGGTGAGCTTGACGTCCGTGGTGGGGAAGTTGTTGGAGAAGATTCTTAGAGATAGGATGTATGCGCATTTAGAAAGGAATAAACTCATTAACGAAAGTCAGCATGGTTTTGTGAGAGGGAGGTCATGCCTCACTAACCTGGTGGTGTTTTTTGAAGAAGTGACCAAAATGGTTGACGAAGGAAGGGCCGTGGATGTTGTCTATATGGACTTTAGTAAAGCGTTTGACAAAGTACCTCATGGTAGCTAGTGAAAAAGGTTGGATCTCATGGGATAAAGGGGGAGGTGGCTAGATGGGTGGAGAACTGGCTTGGTCATAGAAGACAGAGGGTGGTAGTGGAAGGGTCTTTTTCCGGCTGGAGGCCTGTGACTAGTGGTGTACCGCAGGGCTCTGTATTGGGACCTCTGCTGTTTGTGATTTATATAAATGATCTGGAAGAAGGAGTAACTGGGGTGATCAGTAAGTTTGCGGACGACACAAAACTGGCAGGACTTGCAGATAGTGAGGAACATTGTCAGAGGCTACAGAAGGATATAGATAGGCTGGAAATTTGGGCAAAGAAATGGCAGATGGAGTTCAATCCTGATAAATGCGAAGTGATGCATTTTGGTGGGAATAATGTAGGGAGGAGCTACACGATAAATGGAAGAACCATAAAGGGTGTAGAGACGCAGAGGGACCTGGGTGTGCAAGTCCACAGATCTTTGAAGGTGACGTCACAGGTGGAGAAGGAGGTGAAGAAGGCATATGGCATGCTTGCCTTTATAGGACGGGGCATAGAGTATAAAAGTTGGGGTCTGATGTTGCAGATGTATAGAACGTTGGTTCGGCCGCATTTGGAATACTGCGTCCAGTTCTGGTCGCCACACTACCAGAAGGACGTGGAGGCTTTGGAGAGAGTACAGAGGAGGTTTACCAGGATGTTGCCTGGTATGGAGGGGCTTGGTTATGAGGAGAGATTGGGGAAACTGGGGTTGTTCTCCTTGGAAAGACGGAGGATGAGGGGAGACTTAATAGAGGTGTATAAAATTATGAAAGGCATAGATAGGGTGAACGGTGGGAAGCTTTTCCCCGGGTCGGTGGTGACGTTCACGAGGGGTCATAGGTTCAAGGTGAAGGGGGGGAGGTTTAACGCAGATATCAGAAGGACATATTTCACACAGAGGGTCGTGGGGGCCTGGAATGTGTTGCCGGGCAAGGTGGTGGAGGCGGACACACTGGGAACGTTTAAGACTTATCTAGACAGCTATATGAACGGAGTGGGAATGGAGGGATACAAAAGAGTGGTCTAGTTTGGACCAGGGAGCGGCGCGGGCTAATTGTTCTTTGTTTCTCGTTTCAAGGCTTCATTCTATGATCATCTTGCTGGTGCCAGTACAGAGCGAGACTGCGGATAGTTGGGAACCTGTCTCGGGGGCAGGGAATTCAGATGGTGTTCGTGGAGTGGAAATGAATAGGGTTGGGAAGCATTTTCCGATCAGGGCCAGTGTGATCTCCTGGACTCGTTTCGATCGCCTCAGGGGGTCGGAGAGGAATTTCCCAGATTTTTTTTTCCCCATATTGGCCCTGGGGTTTTCACTCTGGGTTTTCGCCTCTCCCTGGAGATCACATGGTCTGGAATGGGGGGGTAGGGGTGAGTTAATAGGTTGTGATGAACAAAACATCGTAGCTGTGAGGGACAGCTCGGTGGATAGGATATTAGTATGTAGATAGGCTGGAAAATTGGGCGGGGATCCTGGATTCAGGATTCAATCCTGGACCGGGGAGCGGCGCGGGCTTGGAGGGCCGAAGGGCCTGTTCCTGTGCTGTATTGTTCTTTGTTCTTTGTTTGTTCTATTTGCCCACTTATTAAACTTGTCTAAATCACCTTGAAGCCTCTTAACATCTTTCTCATCACTCACATTCCGACCAAGTTTCATGTTGTCAGCAAACTTGGAAATATTACATTTGGTTCCTTCATCCAATTCATCGATATATATTGTGAATAGCTGGGCTCCCGGCACTGATCCCTGTGGCATCCCACTATTCACTGCCTGCCACTTTGAAAAAGGCCCATTTATTCCTACTCTCTGTTTCCTGTCTGCTAACCAATTCTTAATCCAAATTTCCTCCAATCCCATTTGCTTTAATTTTGCACACTAACTTCACATGTGGTACTTTATCAAAAGCTTTCTGAAAATCCAAATACACCGCACCCACTGATCTCCTTACATCCTCAAAGCAGGTTTGTCAAACATGATTTCCCTTTCATAAACCCATTCTGACTTGTCTGGTCCCGTTGATACTTTCTAAGTTTCCTGTTATCACATCCTGCACAATACACTCCAGCATTTTCCCAACCACCGATGTTGGCTAACCGACCTGTTTTCTCACTCCCTCCTTTATAAAATAGAGGGGTTTCATTTTCCACCCTCCAATCTCCCGGGATTGACCCTGAATCAACAGAATTTTGGAAGGTGATAACCAGCGCATCCATTATTTCCTTGGTCACCTCCTTTAGTATCCCTGGATGTAGATTATCAGGCCCTGGGGACTGTCAGCTTCCAGTCCCATCAATTTCTCCAGCACTATTCTGCTAGTAATACTAATTTCCTTCAATTCCTCCTTCTCATTAGAACAAAGAATAGTACAGCACAGCAACAGGCCTTTCGGCCCACCAAGTCTGTGCTGACACAGATGCCTCTCTAATCTAATATTTTCTTGCCTCTATGTGGTCCATATCTCTCTATTCCCTCCCTATTCATTTATTTTTTAAAGTTTATTTATTAATTGAAAACAAGTAAGGCTTACATTAACACTGCAGTGAAGTTACTGTGAAATTCCCCCAGTCGCCACACTCCAGCGCTGTTCGGGTCAATGTACCTGACCAGCACGTCTTTCAGAATGTATCAGAATGTTCATGCATCCATCCAGATGCCTCTTGAACATTGTCATGGAATCTACTTCCACCACCTCCTCCAGCAGCGCATTTCAAGCATTCACCACCAGAAAAACTTGCCGCTTACATCTCTCTGAATCTTTTCCCTTCTCGCTTTCAGCTTACGATCCCGCGTAATTGACACTTCGACTCTGGGAAAAATAGGGACTACCCACTGTATCCAAGCCAGTCATAATCTTGTAAAACCTCCATTAGGTCTCCCCTCAACCTCCGACGCTCCAATGAAAACAATCCAAGTTAGTTCAACCTTTCTTCATAGTCCATATCCTCCAAACCAGGCATCATCCTTCCAATAGTGTAATAGCCATAATTGTACACAATACTCCAAATGTAGCCGAACCAAACTCTATACAGCTGCAACATGATTTTCTATCTCCTTTGCTCAACACCCTGACCGATGAAGGTCGGTATGCCATATGCCTTCTTGACTACCTTATTAGACCTTTGGTTCTCTAGCATTTCCAGAAAGTTATTTGTGTCTTCCTCCATGAAGACAGAGCTGAAGTAATTGTTTCATTACTCTGCCATTTCCTTGTTCTCAATTATAAATTTTCCTCTTTCGAACTGTCAGGGACCTACATTTGTCTTCACTAATCTTTTTCTTTTTATATACTTAGAGAAACCTTTACAGTCTGCTTTTATGTTACTTGCAAGTTCAGTCATACTCTATACATGAACACAGTGGCTACAAGAGCAGGTCAGAGGCTAGGACCACTGCAGCGAGTAACTCACCTCCTGACTCCCCAAAGTCTATCCACCATCTAAAAGTTAAAAGTTTACTTATTAGTCACAAGTAGGCTTACATTAACACTGCAATGGAGTTACTGTGAAAATCCCCTAGTCGCAACACTCTGGCGACTGTTCGGGTACACTGAGGGAGAATTTAGCATGGCCAATGCACCTAACCTACAAGGCACAAGTCAGGAGTGTGATGGAATACTCACCAATTGCTTGGATGGGTGCAGCTCCAACAGCACTCAAGAATCTCAACACCATTCTACAAATACATAAAGTGCAAAAGAGTAACAAGGGAGAGAGTAGGGCCTCTTAAGGATCAACAAGGTTACCCATGCATGGATCCACAAGAGATGGGTGAGATTCTAAATGAATATTTCTCATCAGTATTTACTGTTGAGAAAGGTATGGATGTTAGGGAACTTGAGGAAATAAATAGTGATGTCTTGAGGAGTGTACATATAACAGGGAAGGAGGTGCTAGAAATCTTAAAGCGCATCAAGGTAGATAAATCCACGGGACCTGAGGACGTGTATTCCAGGACATTGTGGGAGGCTAGGGAGGAAATTGCGGGTCCCCTAGCTGAGATATTTGAATCATTGATAGTCACGAGTGAAGTGCCTGAAGATTGGAGAGTGGCAAATGTTGTGCCTTTGTTTAAAAAGGGCTGCAGGGAAAAGCCTGGGAACTACAGGCCAGTGAGTCTCTCACCTATGGTGGGTAAATTGTCTGAAGGTATTTTGAGAGACAGGATCTGCAGGCATTTAGAGACGCAAGGACTGATTAGGGACAGTCAGCATGGCTTTGTGAGTGGAAAATCATGTCTCACAAATTTGATTGAGTTTTTTGAAGGGGTAACCAAGAAGGTAGATGAGGGCAGTGCAGTTGATGTTGTCTACATGGACTTTAGCAAGGCCTTTGACGAGGTACCGCATGGCAGGTTGTTGCATAAGGTTAAATCTCACGAGATCCAGGGTGGGGTAGCTAAATGGATACAAAATTGGCTTCTTGACAGAAGCCAGAGGGTGGTTGTAGAGAGTTGTTTTTCAAACTGGAGGCCTGTGACCAGCGGTGTGCCTCAGGGATCAGTGCTGGGTCCACTGTTATTTGTCATTTATATTAATGATTTGGATGAGAATATAGGGGGCATGGTTAATAAGTTTGCAGATGACACTAAGATTGGTGGCATTGTGGACAGTGAAGAAAGTTATCTCGGATTGCAACAGGATCTTGATCTTTTGGGCCAGTGGGCTGACAAATGGCAGATGGAGTTGAATTTAGATAAACATGATGTGATGCATTTTGGTAGATTGAGCCAGGGCAGGACTTACTCAGTTGATGGTAGGGTGTGGGGAGAGTAATAGAACAAAGAGATCTAGGGATACATGTTCATAGCTCCTTGAAGTGGAGTCACAGGTGGACAGAGTGGTGAAAACGGCATTTGGCATGCTTGGTTTCATTGGTCAGAACATTGAATACAGGAGTTGGGATGTCTTGTTGAAGTTGTACAAGACATTGGTAAGGCCACACTTGGAATACTGTGTACAGTTCTGGTCACCCTACTTTAGAAATGATATTATGAAACTAGAAAGAGTGCAGAAAAGATTTACTAGGATGCTACCAGGACTTGATGGTGTGAGTTATAAGGAGAGGCTGGATAGACTGGGACTTCTGGAGCGTAGAAGGTTGAAGTGTCATCTTATAGAGGTCTATAAAATAATGAGGAGCATAGATCAGCTGGATAGTGAAGATCTTTTCCCAAAGATAGGGGAGTCTAAAACTAGAGGGCATAGGTTTAAGGTGAGAGGGGAGAGATATAAAAGTGTCCAGAGGGACAACTTCTTCATATAGAGGGTGGTGAGTGTCTGGAACAAGCTGCCAGAGGTAGTAGTTAAGGCGGGTACAATATTGTCTTTTAAAAAGCATTTAGACAGTTATATGGGTAAGATGGGTATCGAGGGATACGGGACAAATGCGGGCAATTGGACTAGCATAGGGGTTTAAAAACAAGGGCGGCATGGACAAGTTGGGCTGAAGGGCCTGTTCCGTGTTGTAAACCTCAATGATTCTATGACCATTCAGGACAAAGCACCCCGCTTGATTGGCACCACATCTACAAACATCCACTCCCTTCACCACCGATGCTCAGTAGCAGTAGTGATGCTACTGAGATGCACTGCAACAATTCACCAAAGATCCTTAAACAGCACCTTCCAAACCCACAACCACTTCCATCTAGAAGGACAAGGGCAGCAGATACCTGGGAACATCACCACCTGCAAGTTTCCCTCCAAGCCATTCACCATCCTGACTTGGAAATATATCACCGTTCCTTCGCAGTCGCTGGGTCAAAATCCTGGAATTTCCTCCCGAAGAGGGACAGGACTGGCAGCTGAATATTCCAGGGTACAAGTGTTTTAGGCGAGACAGAGGAGGGGCCAAAAGAGGTGGGGGAGTAGCGGTATTAGTTGGAGAGCATATTACAGCGGTGCAGAGGGAGGACAATTCAGAGGGGTCGTGTAACGAGTCACTCTGGGTGGAGCTTAGAAACAGGAAGGGCGCAGTCACTATGTTGGGGGTGTACTACAGGCCCCCCAACAGCCCAAAGGAAGTGGAAGAATGGATATGTCAGGAGATACTGGATAGGTGCAGGAAAAATAGGGTTGTTGTAGTGGGAGACTTCAATTTCCCTGGTATAGACTGGAAATCGCTGAGGGCAGGGACTCTGGATGGGGAGGAATTTGTAAAATGTGTACAGGAGGGTTCGTTGGAACAATATGTAGACAGCCCGACTAGAGAGGGGGCTATACTGGACCTGGTACTGGGGAATGAGCCCAGTCAGGTCTTCAAAGATTTGGTAGGGGAACATGTGGCAAATAGTGACCACAATTCTGTTAGCTTTAGGATAGTGATGAAAAAGGATGAGTGGTGTCCCAAGGGTAAGGTGTTGGATTGGGGGAAGGCTAACTTTACTGGGATCAGGCAGAAATTGGCAGCTCTTGATTGGGAGAGGCTGTTTGAGGATAAATCCACATCTGGTATGTGGCAGTCTTTTAAGGAACGGTTGTTAGGGCTACTGGACAAGCATGTGCCTGTAAAAAAGGATAGGAAGGGTAGGATTAGAGAACCGTGGATAACCAGGGAAATTGAGGGACTGGTCAAAAAGAAAAGAGAGGCGTATGTTAGGTCCAAGCAGCTAAAAACGGAGGGAGCTCTGGAGGAGTACAAAGAAAGTAGGAAAGTACTCAAACGGGGAATTAGAAGAGCAAAAAGGGGTCACGAAATGTTCTTGGCAGACAGGATTAAGGAGAATCCCAAGGCATTTTATTCATACGTTAGGAACAAAAGGGTTGTTAGGGAAAAAATCGGACCTCTCAGGGACAAAAGTGGGGACTTATGCTTGGAGCCCAAAGAAGTAGGGGAGATCCTAAATGAATACTTTGCGTCGGTATTCACAAAGGAGAGGGATGTGTTGACTGGGAGTGTCTCGGAGGAGAGTGTTGAACCGTTGGAGAAAATCTCCATTACAAAGGAGGAAGTGTTAGGTTTGTTAGAGAATATAAAGACTGACAAATCCCCAGGGCCTGATGGAATCTATCCAAGGCTGCTCAGGGAGACGAGAGGTGAAATCGTTGGGCCTCTGACGCAAATCTTTGTCTCGTCACTGGACGCAGGTGAGGTCCCAGAGGATTGGAGGATAGCCAATGTGGTCCCGTTATTTAAGAAGGGTAGGAAGGATAACCCGGGTAATTATAGGCCGGTGAGCTTGACGTCCGTGGTGGGGAAGTTGTTGGGGAAGATTCTTAGAGATAGGATGTATGCGCATTTAGAAAGGAATAAACTCATTAACGATAGTCAGCATGGTTTTGTGAGAGGGAGGTCATGCCTCACTAACCTGGTGGTGTTTTTTGAAGAAGTGACCAGAATGGTTGACGAAGGAAGGGCCGTGGATGTTGTCTATATGGACTTTAGTAAAGCGTTTGACAAAGTCCCTCATGGTAGCTAGTGAAAAAGGTTGGATTTCATGGGATAAAGGGGGAGGTGGCTAGATGGGTGGAGAACTGGCTTGGTCATAGAAGACAGAGGGTGGTAGTGGAAGGGTCTTTTTCCGGCTGGAGGCCTGTGACTAGTGGTGTACCGCAGGGCTCTGTATTGGGACCTCTGCTGTTTGTGATTTATATAAATGATCTGATAAGAAGGAGTAACTGGGGTGATCAGCAAGTTTGCGGACGACACAAAACTGGCAGGACTTGCAGATAGTGAGGAACATTGTCAGAGGCTACAGAAGGATATAGATAGGCTGGAAATTTGGGCAAGGAAATGGCAGATGGAGTTCAATCCTGATAAATGCGAAGTGATGCATTTTGGTGGGAATAATGTAGGGAGGAGCTACACGATAAATGGCAGAACCATAAAGGGTGTAGAGACGCAGAGGGACCTGGGTGTGCAAGTCCACAGATCTTTGAAGGTGACGTCACAGGTGGAGAAGGTGGTGAAGAAGGCATATGGCATGCTTGCCTTTATAGGACGGGGCATAGAGTATAAAAGTTGGGGTCTGATGTTGCAGATGTATAGAACGTTGGTTCGACCGCATTTGGAATACTGCGTCCAGTTCTGGTCGCCACACTACCAGAAGGACGTGGAGGCTTTGGAGAGAGTACAGAGGAGGTTTACCAGGATGTTGCCTGGTATGGAGGGGCTTGGTTATGAGGAGAGATTGGGGAAACTGGGGTTGTTCTCCTTGGAAAGACGGAGGATGAGGGGAGACTTAATAGAGGTGTATAAAATTATGAAAGGCATAGATAGGGTGAACGGTGGGAAGCTTTTCCCCGGGTCAGTGGTGACGTTCACGAGGGGTCATAGGTTCAAGGTGAAGTGGCGGAGGTTTAACACAGATATCAGAAGGACATATTTTACACAGAGGGTCGTGGGGGCCTGGAATGGGTTGCCGGGCAAGGTGGTGGAGGCGGACACACTGGGAACGTTTAAGACTTATCTAGACAGCTATATGAACGGAGTGGGAATGGAGGGATACAAAAGAGTGGCCTAGTTTGGATCAGGGAGCGGCGCGGGCTAATTGTTCTTTGTTTCTCGTTTCAAGGCTTCATTCTATGATCATCTTGCTGGTGCCAGTACAGAGCAAGACTGCGGATAGTTGGGAACCTGTCTCGGGGGCAGGGAATTCATATGGTGTTCGTGGAAGTGGAAATGAATAGGGTTGGGAAGCATTTTCCGATCAGGGCCAGTGTGATCTCCTGGACTCGTTTCGATCGCCTCAGGGGGTCGGAGAGGAATTTCCCAGATTTATTTTCCCCATATTGGCCCTGGGGTTTTCACTCTGGGTTTTCGCCTCTCCCTGGAGATCACATGGTCTGGAATGGGGGGGTGGGGGTGAGTCAATAGGTTGTGATGAACAAAGCATCGTAGCTGTGAGGGACAGCTCGGTGGATAGGATATTAGTATGTAGATAGGCTGGAAAATTGGGCGGGGATCCTGGATTCAGGATTCAATCCTGGACCGGGGAGCGGCGCGGGCTTGGAGGGCCGAAGGGCCTGTTCCTGTGCTGTATTGTTCTTTGTTCTTTGTTCTTTGTTCTTAGCGCATTATGGGTCAACCCACAGCACATGGACTGCAGTGGTTCAAGAAGGCAGCTCACCACTATTACCACAGAAAGTAGTTGATGCCAAAACATTGAATGTATTCAAGAGGTGGCTAGATATAGCACTTGGTGCGAATGGGATCAAAGGTTATGGGGAAAAAGCAGGATTAAGCTATTGAGTTGGACGATCAGCCATTAGGCTTGTCTTTTTGACATTTATACGTATAGTTTTTTTGTACTATGGCCCTATTTGCTGCTCACACATAGCACTGGGAGTAATCCTGAGATTTTACCTTTGGAGTCCTGCTTTTTGTTTTCTTTCAGAGTTCCTAATAGTCTGCTTTCAGGACCTCTTTCTTCTTTCCTAAAGTTTATTTATTAGTCACAAGTAGGCTTACATTCACACTTCAATGTGAAAACCCCTTAGCTGCCACACTCCGGCACCTGTTCGGGTACACTGAGGGAGAATTTAGCATGGTCAATGCACCTAACCAGCACGTCTTTCAGCCAGCCCACCCCGAATCCCTTGTGATTTTAGTTTTTGTACCAGTCTGCCATGTGGGACCTTGTCAAACACCTTACTAAAGTCCATATAAACTACATCCACAGCTCTTCCCTCATCAATTATCTTTGCAACCGCTTCAAAAACGCAATCAAGTTGGTGATACATGCCCTTCCCTGAACAAAACCATGCTGCCTGTCACTAACTAATCCACTTTCTTCCAAATGTGCAAATATCCTGTCCCTCAGTATCTTCTCCAAAAGCTTCCCCACCACTGATGTCACACATCATACACTGGCCTATAATTTCCTGGATTATCCCTGCTTCCTTTCTTAAACAAGGGAACAACATTGGCTATTCTCCAGTCCTCTGGAACCTCGACTGTGGTCAGAGAAGATGTGACGATATCTGTGAAGGCCCAAGCTAATTCTCCCCTTACCTCCGCAGTAACCTGGGATAGATCCCATCTGCCCTCAGGGACTTGTCTACCTTAAAGCAATTTAGGATACTCAACACTTCCTCCTTCAATATACTGACATTCTCTAGAGCGTTCACACACTCATCCCTGACCTCAACATCTGTCATGTCCTTCTCCTTGGTGAATGCCAACACAAAGTACTCATTATGGATCTCACCCACTTCCTGTGGCTCCACGCATAACTTCCCTCCATTGTCCTTGAATGGACTTACTCTTTCTCTTGCTACACTCTTGCTCCTAATATGTGCATAAGAAAATGTACAAGAGTATTGCAGAGAATTCAAGATGTTTGTGATGGTTAACTGTTAACCTGACTCTGTTGACAGATGGTTCATTTCTAAGTCAGAAGCGTATAATTGAAGAACAGCACTGAGTTATTTTGGCTGGCGTCATTTGGCCAACATTTTTCTTCCATTTGTTTCTGGAATATGGGTCTAGTTAAACAAGGCCGTAACTGATTGCCTCATTGGCCCCCAAGGAGATGAGAGTAGTGGACTTTCCTGTCTGTCTGAGCTGATTTGATGCAACAGTACTTTTGAAGAACTTTCAAAGGGAAATTATGAGTCAAACATCTTTCTGAGGAACTTGAATTGTGAGGGTATAAGTTTCCATCCTTAAAATTCACCAATGAAAATGTTGGGCTTTTACACTAATCTGACTAAGTCATGCTTCCTCATTTTCAGATTTCTTGTTGAACTGAATTCAAATTGACAGTCATGGGTGGGATTTGAGCTCATATTTAATGGATCAGTAGCTTAGGCCTTTGCATTGCGAGCCCACTAACAGAACGATGACACAAACATCCTGGCAGACGAGAAAGAATGAACTTGCTTTTTTAAAAAAATATTCCAGGCCATCGCAAAATGAGGTTGAGTCAGTGTAATAAGTCCTCGGAGGCAGAAGTCCCTTCACCAAATCCCCTTATTTATAAGTCTGACAACAGCATATAGAGTGCTTTCAGTTCGCAGTCTGTACTAGGAGTCCCAGAGGAACGGACACTCTGGGTTAAGTACAAAGCGAGAGGCTCCCTGATCGGCCCATCAATTAGGCCCTTAATCAGGGAGCTCATATTCCAACAGGTCCACCCTCAATTTCCTGATTAAATTCGTTAGAGTCAGTGAAGTTTGGTTCTTGTTGGACTGTTGTGGTGGGAAGCCCTACAGCCATTTTACACCCAGAATGACACCACAAACAACACCCACAGCTTCTGAGCTTTGGGGAGTAGTAGCTGGGGGAGGAGGGAGGGAGGGGGGAAGGGTACCCCAAAGACACACTGGGGACCCCCCTCACCCATATATGCCCCTCAGGTAAAAGTAAAGTAGAAGTTTATTTATTAGTCACGAGTAGGCTTGCACGAGTAGGATTCTCAGAGGCTTTTTCCCAGGGCTGAAATGGCTGCTACGAGAGGACACAGGTTTAAGGTGCTGGGGAGTAGGTACAGAGGAGATGTCAGGGGTAAGTTTTTCACTCAGAGGGTGGTGGGTGACTGGAATCGGCTGCCGTCAGTGGTGGTGGAGGCAAACTCGATAGGGCCTTTTAAGAGACTTCTGGATGAGTACATGGGACTTAATAGGATTGAGGGTTATAGGTAAGCCTATATATGAGCCTAGGTAGGTAGGGACATGACCGGTGCAACTTGTGGGCCGAAGGGCCTGTTTGTGCTGTAGTTTTTCTATGTTCTATGTTCTATTCACATTTCAATGAAGTTACTGTGAAATTCCCCGAGGATTGCCTGCCAATTTCTTGGGAAGTTCCATTGGGCAAATGCTCAGCGTTCAAAACCATCTGAAAATATGACCCAAATTGCAAACTTTGGATGGTTCTGACTAACAGCAATATTTACCCAAGAGACGTGAGCAGAATTTAAATCATTTCGAACTCCTATTGTGCTGACCTCCCAAGGGGCATCTCACCACCCCCAATGCCCCTCCCCCAATGGGGTTCCCTGACGAATCCAGCCCCCCCATTCCCTCTGACCAGCTCCCCTACTGACCATCTCTTAAAGTTTATTTATTAATGTCACAAGTGGCCTTACATTAATACTGTATTGAGTTACTGTGAAAATCCTCTAGTCGCCATCCTCCGGTGCCTGTTCGGGTACACTGAGGGAGAATTTAGCATGGCCAATGCACCTAGCCAGCACGTCATTTGGAGGAAGCCAGAGCACCCAGAAAAAGCCATGCAGACACAGGGTGAACGTGCAGACTCCGCACAGACAGTGACCCAAGCTGGGAATTGAACCCGGTCCCCAGTGCTGTGAGACAACAGTGCTAACCACTGTGCCACCATGCCGCCCATGTGCACTTGACCACTTGACCCCCCACGCTCCCCACTGACCAACTGATCCCCACACTCACCACTCAAGAGCCCGATCACCTGACCCAGTTGTTAGCACTGCTGCCTCATCGCGCTAGGGACCTGGGTTCAATTCCAGCCTCGGGTCACTGTCTGTTTGGGTTTTGCATGTTCTCCCCATGTCTGTGTGGGTTTCCTCTGGGTGCTCCGGTTTCCTCCCACAGTCCAAAGATGTGCAAGTTAGGTGGATTGGACATGCTAAGTTCTCCCTCAGTGTCCAAAGATGTATTAGCCATGGTAAATGCATGGGGTTCTGGGGATGGGATGGGGGAAAGGCCTGGGTAAGGTATTCTACCAGAAGAACATTGGCACAGACTCAGTGGACTGAATTGCGTCATTCTGCACTGTAGGAATTGTATGGTAACTTTAACATTCCTCTTCTTTCTTGGAAAGATCTCAAAATGAATCAAGAACACTTTGAGTGTGAGCAGTCCCAGACAATACAAACCAATTCACAACGGAGTAACTCACATCCATTTTTAGCAATTCTTGGATGTGGGACACTCACCCGTTCTTCAGTCCAACATTTATCAGCAGAACACTCATTCAGGAAAAATGTTCAAATGTCATGCCAAATAACCTAGCTTTGATTTTGATGCGTGTAGTCGGAGTGAATCATCAAACAATAACTGGATCCAGGAGAACAGTCGGAATTTCAGGGTATTATTGCCCAGTGTTGGCATCTGTGTAATCTTACTAAGTGGCACTGAAAGGAACATAGCCTTCCTGAGACAAAAAGTATTGCCCAGATACTTACTATATTTACAGAAAGCATAAATCACATTCCACCACCTGTGCACAATGTCATTTAAAAGTACATACATAGAAACATAGAAACTAGAAGCAGGAGTAGGCCATTTGACCCTTCAAGTCTGCTCCACCATGTATTATGACTTTTAAGGGGCGTCTTAACAAATACATGAATAGGATGGGAAGAGAGGGATATGGTCCCTGGAAGGATAGGGGGTTTTAGTTAAGTCGGGCAGCATGGTCAGTACAGGCTTAGAAGGCCAAAGGGCCTGTTCCTATGCTGTAATTTTCTTTGTTCTTTGTTCTTTAATCATGGCTGATCATTGAATTCAATATCCTGATCCTACATCCCCCCATATCCCTTGATCCCTTTAGCCCCAAGAGCTATTCCTACGTTCTTCTTGAAATCACACAACTTTTTGGCCTCAACTACTTTCTGTGGGAGTGAATTCCATACATTCACCACCCTCTGGGTGAAGAAATTTCTCCTCACCTCAGTTCTAAAAGGTTTACCACTTATCCTCAAACTATGACTCTGAGTTCTGGACTCTCTCACACTATCGGGAACATTCTTTCTGAATCTACCCTGTCTAGCTTTTTCCCAGGTCAGTGGTGACGTTCACGAGGGGTCATAGGTTCAAGGTGAGGGGGGGGGAGGTTTAACACGGATATCAGAAGGACATATTTTACACAAAGGGTGATGGGGGCCTGGAATGCGCTGCCGGGCAAGGTGGTGGAGGCGGGCACACTGAGAACGTTTAAGACTTATCTGGATAGCCACATGAAAGGAGTGGGAATGGAGGGATACAAAAGAATGGTCTAGTTTGGAACAGGGAGCGGCGCGGGCTTGGAGGGCCGAAGGGCCTGTTCCTGTGCTGTATTGTTCTTTGTTCTTTGTTCTAACCCTGTTCGAAATTTCGTTCAAGTACCCACGCCAGGGACTGGGGGTCAGATTCCCCGGCCTTGCCCACAACTGGGATTCTCCGGTCCTGCTGCAGTGAACGGAGTTTTAGCTGAGTGTGAACAGTCGGGAAAATCTGGCCCTGGATCACAAACCCAAGCTGACACACCACTGTAGTAACCCTACTACACCACTGTAGTAATGGGGAAGTGCTGCAGTATCAGGGATGCTGGATTTTGAATGCACTTTTAAAACAAGGCACCATCTGTTGTTCCAGGTGGATATAGAGTCCTAGAATCCCTACAATGCAGAAGAGGTTATTTGGATCTTCGAATCTACACTGGTTCTCTGACAGAGTAACTTACTGTGTGGGTGGCACGGTAGCACAGTGGTTAGCACTCCCACAGTCTGAAAGACTTAAGTTAAATTTAATTATTTGTCACAAGTAGGCTTACATTAACACTACTCATGCAATTTATTTTTAAAGACAATGATCATGACTTGACTGTGAAGACTGCGCTGCAACATTACATAAGGTATACTGATAGAAATAATATTTCTGATACAAGAGATCTATAAAATGAAGTTACTGTGAAATTCCCCTAGTTGCCACACTCCGGCGCCTGTTCGGGTAACACTGAGGGAGAATTTAGCATGGCCAATGCACCTAACCAGCACGTCTTTTGGACTGTGGGAGGAAACTGGAGCACCCGGAGGAAACCCACGCAGACACAAGGAGAACGTGCAGACTCCACACAGACAGTGACCCGAGGCCGGAACTGAACCCGGCTCCCTGGAACTGTGAGGCAGCAGTGCTAACCATTGTGCCACCATGCTGGTTAGGTGCATTAGCTATGCTAAATTCTTCCTCAGTGTACCCGGACAAGTGTCGGAGTGTGGCGACTAGGGGATTTTCGCAATAACCTACTTGTGACTAATAAATAAAGTTGAGTTTAAACTTCTTCTGGGAGAGAAGGCCTCTCCTGTATTTGTAGGATAGTCCCTATCCTGTCATTTCTACCATATGACCCCTATCATGAGGTTGTGGCTTTCTTTAACTGACTTGCCACCTTGAACAAGCGACGCTGACCTTGCAGAGGTTTCTGACAGAGCCTAACGCATCACCAGGTCCAAGTCTGCATCTTGCAAGATCCTATCAGTTGTTTCAGAGCCAAACACCATGAGGTATGGCAAGAATAGGCAGATCCAATGAAGGCCAGAGCGTGTCTAGACCACTTTCTCCTGTCATTCAGGCTTGTGCCTCTGCTATTTTTATTGTACACCTGCACGTCATAACTAACTTTGAGTTGAAAATCGAAAGGCACCGCGGATGGCTGTAAATTCTCCCAGTGCGCTGACATATTGAACGCTCACATGTATTTGTGGTTTGCACCTGTGGTTTTTGTGCCACTGCGTTCCAGAAAGTGTTGCCTTGGAGTTGATTCATTGCATCTGAACGAGTAAAAGAACCTCAACAGTTGCTTTCCTTTTGAAAATTTGTTGTGTCGGGAAGTTTCACTGTACTGATTTAAAACCCGTAACGCCAACATATAGAAGGTGCAGACCATAAACGCACGAAACCCACAAACCACAACAATCCACCTCGAATACGGTAAAATAAAAAGTGAAGTGTATTTATTACTCACAAGTAAGGCTTATATTAACACTGCAATGAAGTTACTGTGAAATTCCCCTAGTTGCCACACTCCAGCGCCTGTTCAGGTCGATGCACCTAACCCGCACATCTTTCGGACTGTGGGAGGAAACCAGAGCACCCGGAGAAAACCCATCCAGACATGGGAAGAACGTGCAGACTCCGCACAGACAGTGACCCAAACCAGGAATTGAACCCAGGTCCCTGGCACTGTGAGGCAGCAGTGCTAACCACTGTGCCACAATGCCCGCCCCATGTTATGGCTGCACACTTTGCCGGTTGTTAAAATTAGAACATTATTTAAAAGGTACGGGCAAACTCCATCACTTTAAAATGGGGGGACTGCATTATATCTGCCTCATCTCTTGTCATGTTAGTATCTTCCATCTTATTTCATATAGAAACAGCCCAACTAAGTGGTTAGATTGGAATTACACCCTCACGCAAGCAGTGGAGCTAAAGTTTTAAAGTTTGTTTATTTATCAGTGCCACAAGTAGGCTTACATTAACATTGAAATGAAGTTCCTGTGAAAATCCTCGAGTCACTACACTCCAGCGCCTGTTTTGCTAGGAGAGAGAATCGCTCATAGAATTGGACATAGCAAGCCTGAGGAGGGAACTTCTGAATTATGTTAACTACTCTTTCAAAGGAGCAGTGAATGGCTCCAGTAGAGTTTTGCAGTGAAGTGTTTATTGTTAAGTACTTCATAATGATCATGTGTGCTCACAGAACTGTAGAGCCCAGAAGCAGGCTATTCTGCCCATTGAGTCCATGCTTTCTCTTTCATAGAATCCCTACAGTGCAGAAGATGGCCATTCAGCCCATCAAACCTGCATCAACATCCCCAACCAGGCCCTATCACCGCAACCCCATCTATTTACTCTGATAATCCCCCTGACACGAAGGGACAATTTAGTGCAGCCAATCCACCTAACCTGCACATCTTTGGACTGTGGGAGGAAACCAGAGCACCTGGAGGAAACCCACGCAGACACGAGGAGTGCGTACAGACTCCGCGCAGACAGTGACGCAAGCTGGTAATTGAATCCGGGGTCCCTGGCTCTGTGAGGCAGCAGTGCTAACCACTGTGCCACCATGCCACCCCAGTGTGGTAAACATGGTAATAAACATAATAAGGTAATGGGTTCCAAAGTGTTTTTTGTTGGCAAGTTGGCTATATTTAGGGAAGTATCATTAAATCATCAGAATTTGTAGAAGAAAGGGGAAAATTCTTATTATTGTGATTGACAGAGTGAGATGTCCTTGGTTACTCTTCTGCTCTGAGAATTAGGACCTTCCATTTCCACTCTGTCAAGGCACTCTCATTATTTTATGTATTTTAATTAAATCTTCCCTCAGCCTCCACGATGTCAAAGATTGAAAACCCCAGCCTCTTCAATCCTGAAGCATGTTAGAGTTAAAAAAATAGATAAAATCAATAATATGAAGCTTATAGGTTCATAGAGAAAGTTTGCAGGCAAGAACAAAGCCAATGGTAAAAAAGAAGTATTGGAAAGCATATCTGCTTTCTAGGAAGGGTCAGAGAGTTGAAAAGAAATTGCAGTGTTAAAAAAGTGGGGCCAGTCAGAACAGTTGTGGTGAAAAAGGAAGCACTTCAGGTTTAATGGAGCATGAACTGATTGTCTCAACAATGAACTGTTTGATCCACCCTGGAGCTGTCAGTCAAAAAAGGTTTTCGCAGCAAATGGACCGTTAGTTTCTTGTGTAAACAAACTTAGGCTGATCCCCCCTTTGATCTGCTCTGGAGCTGTTAATCAATGGAGTTCTAAGAGGTTTCAGAGCTGTTGGTGCTCCTTTATGCTAAAAAGGAGGATCTCCTTCATGAAAAACATTATTGGGTCCCCCATTATTTGTCATTTATATAAATGACATGGATGATTATGTGGGGGGTAGGATTAGTAAGTTTGCCGATGACACAGAGATTCATGGGTGGTTAACAGTGAGACCTGATTGAGGTGTACAAGATTCTGAGGGGCATGGACAGGGGGGATAGGGAGCAGCTTTTGCCCTTAGTTGAAGGGTCAGTCACGAGGGGACATAGGTTCAAGGTGAGGGACAGGAGGTTTAGGGGGGATTGAGGAAAAACCTTTTTACCCAGAGGGTGGTGATGGTCTGGAATGCGCTGCCTGGGAGGGTGGTAGAGGCGGGATGCCTCACATCCTTTAAAAACTACCTGGATGAGTACTTGGCATCTCATAACGTTCAGGGCTATGGGCCAAGTGCTGGTAGATGGGATTAGGTGGGACTTCAGATGTCTCTCGGGTGTTGGTACAGACTCAATGGGCTGAGTGGCCTCTTCTGCACTGTATGATTCTCTGATTCTGTAATGAGTTTGGCAGTGAAATAGAGGAACAAGAGTAGCCATTCAGTCCATTGGGTCTGTTCCATCATTCAATGAGATCACAGCTGACATGTGGCCTCACTCCATATAGCTGCCTTTGGCCCGTATCGCTTCATAACTTTGCTCACCAACAATTTATCATTTCCAGTTTTAAAGATAGCAACTAATCTAACATCAACTGTCATTTGTGGAAGAGAGTTTCAAACCTCTACCACCCTTTGTGTGTAGAAATGCTTCCAAACATCTCTCCTGAACAGTCTAGCTATGCCCCCTGGTTCTAGAATTTCCAACCAATGGAAATAGTTTATCTGTCTTTTCCTGTTCATATAGAATCCCTACAGTACAGAAGAAGGCCATTCGGCCCATTGAGACTGTACTAATTCCACCCAGGCCCTATTCCTGTAACTCTATGCATTTATCCTTCTAATCCCCCTGACACTAAGGGGCAATTTAGCATGGCCAATCCATCTAACCTGCACATCTTTGGAGTGTGGGAGGAAACCGGAGCACCCGGAGGAAACCCGGAGGAAATAGGATGCAAGACTGGGCGGAGAAGTGGCAGATGGAGTTTAACCCAGATAAGTGTGAGGTGGTTCATTTTGGCAGGTCAAATAGGATGGCGGAATATAATATTAATGGTAGGAGTCTTGGCAGTGTGGAAGATCAGAAGGATCTTGGAGTCCGAGTTCATAGGACGCTCAAAGCAGCTGTGCAGGTTGAGGCTGTGGTTAAGAAGGCGTATGGTGTATTGGCCTTCATCAATCGAGGAATTGAGTTTCGGAGTCGTGAGATAATGTTGCAGCTATATAGGACCCCGGTCAGACCCCACTTGGAGTACTGTGCTCAGTTGTGTTTGCCTCATTACAGGAAGGATGTGGAAGCCATAGAAAGGATGCAGAGGAGATTTACAAGGATGTTGCCTGGGTTGGGGGGCATGCCTTATGAGGATAGGTTGAGTGAGCTCGGTCTTTTCTCCTTGGAGAGACGAAGGATGAGGGGTGACCTGATAGAGGAGTATAAGATGTTGAGAGGTATTGATAGAGTGGACAGTCAGAGGCTTTTTCCTAGGGCTGAAATGGTTGCCACAAGAGGCCACAGGTTTAAGGTGCTGGGGAGTAGGTACAGAGGAGATGTCGGGGTAAGTTTTTCACTCAGAAGGTGGTGGGTGTGTGGAATGGGCTGCCAGCAATGGTGGTGGAGGCGGATTCGATAGGATCTTTTAAGAGACTTTTAGATAAGTACATGGAACTTTGTAAGATAGAGGGTTATAGGTAAGCCTAGTAATCGCTAAGGTAGGAACATGTTCGGCACAACTTTGTGGGCTGAAGGGCCTGTATTGTGCTGTAGTTTTTCTATGTTTCTATGTTTCTAACCCTCACAGACACGGGGAGAATGTGTAGAGTCCATACAGACATTGACCCGAGGCTAGAATTGAACCTGGGTCACTGGCGCTGTGAGGCAGCAGCGCGAACCACTGTGCCACCATGCCGCCCTTGAAGACTTTTGTCAGATCACCCCTTAACCTTCTAAATTGTAGAGCAAATAGGTCTTACCTGCATAATCTCTCTTCAGAATTAAGCTCCTGAAGTACAGGGTACCATTCATGTAAACCTACTCTGCAGTCCCTCCAAGGCCAATGTATCCTTCCTACGGTGTGATGCCCAGTTACCAGAGTTCCAGGATCACAGAGTGAGCCAGGCCACAGTCCTGGATGGAGGATGCAATTTCACTGGATGGAGGTTTCAGGGAGTGTAGGGGTTTAGCAGCAAAGGCAGGGGGCTGGCTTGTAATGAGCACCCCACCCCACCCACCACCACCCCCCCCCCCCCCCCCCCCCCACCCCTGTCATTCCCGATGTTGAGTCCCTCAAACAAAGGCACTCACAATCAATAGAAGCAACCCCTCTAATGTAAACAAGCTGGCCACACAGCTTTATCTATTGTGCATACCCCATGTTGACAGGCAGAACTGTGACTGGGTTAATCCCAGCAGTGGTGGGACAATGTCCTTGATTGGTCAGTGGCTGGCCACTTAAAAGCCTCAATTGATGGCAGGTGAAGGAGTGAAGGATTGGGGGGTGGGGGGTGGGGATCGACCATGGGCGATCCCGCCTAGACCCTAATTCAGGTGGATGTGGGAAGACAGCAGTGTTCTAGGATATCACCATCCTAATTACATACCCAATTACATACCCTTCCCACCTTCAAGCCAAAGATTCTGCTCATTGTATCTTGAAGGGAATATCTAAACACTTATGATACCTTCACCATTAGGGTCATGGATGTTTGCAGCATGGAAACAGGCCCCTCTGCCAAACTTGCCCATGCCGGTAAAACTTGGGGCTTTTGAAGTCAACCAAGGACAATCCCGACTAGAATTAAGCTAGTCCCAATTGCCCGTGTTTGACCCATATTCCTCTTACCCACCTTACCCATGTAGATTGTAACCCCATAGTGGTCAGAGTACAGTTCTCGTCGCCACACTACAGAAAGACGTGGAAGCTTTGGAGAGAGTGTAAAGAAGGTTCACCAGGATGTTGCCTGGTCTCGAGGGTGTTGGCTATGAGGAGAGGTCGAATAAACTAGGATTGCTTTTACTAGCAAGACTTTTCTCCTTGGAGAGACGTAGGATGAGAGGAGACCTAATAGAGGTATATAAGATGTTGAGAGGCATGGATCGGGTGGACTCTCAGAGGCTTTTTCCCAGGGTGGGAATGTCTGCTACAAGAGGACACAGGTTTAAGGTGCTGGGGGGTAGGTACAGGGGAAATGTTAGGGGGAAGTTTTTCACACAGAGGGTGGTGGGTGAGTGGAATCGGCTGCCGTCAGTGGTGGTGGAGGCAAACTCAATAGGGTCTTTTAAGAGACTCCTGGATGAGTACATGGGACTTATTAGGATGGAGGGTTATAGGTAGGCCTAAAAGGTAGGGATATGTTCGGCACAACTTGTGGGGCCGAAGGGCCTGTTTCGTGCTGTAGTTTTTCTATGTTTCTATTCTATGTTTCTAAGCCGGAGACCTGATAGAGGTCTACAAAATTATGAGAGGCATAGACAGAGTGGATAGTCAGAGGCTTTTTCCCAGGGCATAAGTGTCAATTACAAGGTTCACGTTGAGAGGGGGAAAGTTTAGGGGAGACGTTCGGGCTAAGTTTTTCACACATAGGGTGGTGAGTGGAACACGCTGCCAGAGGAGGTGGTGGACTGACACTCAGATGAGATGTTGAACTGAAATCAGTGAACTATTTTGAAGGTGAGCAGGAAAGTCCTTCCCAGTGCCAGAATGTTCTTCCCAGTGTCTTCGATAATACTTATCCCTCAACTAACAACGTTCAAGGTGTATCTTGATAGACACAAGAACGGGAGAGATAGAAACCGTGTACCGGCAATAAGTAGTGGGTCTAAAAAAGGATTAGGAATCAGCTCAGGCTTGGTGGGCTGAAGGGCCTGTTCCTGTGCTTATTTGCTTGGTTCTCTTTGTTCTTTGTCTTTCACGATCTCAACATTTTCCAAAGTTTCTTTTCTTAAAACTAATTAAGTGCTTTTAGCCACCATCATAATGCAGGAGATACATCGTCTAATTTGCTCACAGAAAACTCCTCTAATCAGCAATGGCCATGGATCTAATTTTGGTGATGTTAATTGAGGGATAAGTATTATCCAAGACACTGGGAAGAACATTCCGGCACTGGGAAGGACTTTCCTGCTCACCTTCAAAATAGTGCACTGATTTTAGTTTAACATCTCATCTGAGTATCAGTTCCCCTCAGAATGGCACTGGATTATCAGATTGGATTCTGTACTCAACATCCTTGGTTAGCAGATTCGAACGTACAACTTTCTGATCCAAAAGCAAGTGTGCCATCAATTGAGCTAAGGTTGACAAGAAAGGAGCATTTACAGATCTCTTGGCTTGCACCTTGGCCAAAGAGTGGTGCACACAGACGTGTAAACCAATCTCTTATCATCATGCTTATCAAATCAACTATAATTTTCCTTCCTCATTATCAAACTTCTCGTGCGGGATTCTCCGATCTCATCCATCCCACCCCTGGGAGGAGAATTTGGCACTCAGCCAAAACTCCATTTACTACAGTGGTGTTTGAGTCTCTTGGTTTCAGTTCACTGAAGGAAGCACAAGTTCTGCTTCTTCATAAACGACCTTTATTGCTTTTATTCAACTCCACATACAACTCTCCCCAACACCCAGTGCCACCTGCAGCCCCTTTATATATCCCAGTGACTTCTATTAAATCATTAACATCCAATTTAGAACGTAAATGGAAGGTGACGGTTAACCCATTCCGATCAGAGAATCCCAGCCGCAGGCGAGGCCGGATGTTCCCGGCACTAATGTCCAAAATAAGCATTGAAAAATGGGACAATAGGATAAGGATAGTCTAATTAAATACATTCTTGGAAATTGAATTATTGAAAAGATCCTTTGAAGGCCTCAACCTCTCCCCAAAAGCCTGAGTTTGGAGTTGTCATTATTGCCAACAAAACGGAGGAGATAGTCATTGACTTCAGGAAGTGTAAAGGAGAACATGCCCCTGTCTACATCAATGGGGGCGAAGTAGAAATGGTCGAGAGCTTCAATTTTTTCGGTGTCCAGATCACCAACAATCTGTCCTTGTCCCCCCATGCCAACACTATAACTAAGAAAGTCCTCCAACGCCTCTATTTCTCAAAAGACTAAGGAAATTTGGCATGTCAGCTACAACTCTCACCAACTTTTACAGATGCACCATAGAAAGCATTCTTTCTGGTTGTATCACAGCTTGATATGGCTCCTGCTCTGCCCAAGACTGCAAGAAACTACAAAGGGTCGTGAATGAAGCCCAGTCCATCACTCAAACCAACCTCCCATCCATTGACACTGTCTACACTTCCCAGAAGGACGTGGAGGCTTTGGAGAGAGTACAGAGGAGGTTTACCAGGATGTTGCCTGGTATGGAGGGGCTTGGTTATGAGGAGAGATTGGGGAAACTGGGGTTGTTCTCCTTGGAAAGACGGAGGATGAGGGGAGACTTAATAGAGGTGTATAAAATTATGAAAGGCATAGATAGGGTGAATGGTGGGAAGCTTTTCCCCGGGTCGGTGGTGACGTTCACGAGGGGTCATAGGTTCAAGGTGAAGGGGGGGAGGTTTAACACAGATATCAGAAGGACATATTTTACACAGAGGGTCGTGGGGGCCTGGAATGTGTTGCCGGGCAAGGTGGTGGAGGCGGACACACTGGGAACGTTTAAGACTTATCTAGACAGCTATATGAACGGAGTGGGAATGGAGGGATACAAAAGAGTGGTCTAGTTTGGACCAGGGAGCGGCGCGGGCTAATTGTTCTTTGTTTCTCGTTTCAAGGCTTCATTCTATGATCATCTTGCTGGTGCCAGTACAGAGCGAGACTGCGGATAGTTGGGAACCTGTCTCGGGGGCAGGGAATTCATATGGTGTTCGTGGAAGTGGAAATGAATAGGGTTGGGAAGCATTTTCCGATCAGGGCCAGTGTGATCTCCTGGACTCGTTTCGATCGCCTCAGGGGGTCGGAGAGGAATTTCCCAGATTTTTTTTCCCCATATTGGTCCTGGGGTTTTCACTCTGGGTTTTCGCCTCTCCCTGGAGATCACATGGTCTGGAATGGGGGGGTGGGGGTGAGTTAATAGGTTGTGATGAACAAAGCATCGTAGCTGTGAGGGACAGCTCGGTGGATAGGATATTAGTATGTAGATAGGCTGGAAAATTGGGCGGGGATCCTGGATTCAGGATTCAATCCTGGACCGGGGAGCGGCGCGGGCTTGGAGGGCCGAAGGGCCTGTTCCTGTGCTGTATTGTTCTTTGTTCTTTGTTCTTGTTCCCGCTGCCTAGAAAAGCAGCCAGCATAATTAAGGACCTCATGCACCCCAGACTTCTCTCTTCCACCTTCTTCCACAGGGAAAAAGATAGAAAAGTCTGAGGTCACGTACCAATCGACTCAGGAACAGCTTCTTCCCTGCTGCTGTCAGACTTTTGAATGGACCTGCCTTGCATTAAGTTTATCTTTCTCTACACCCTAGCTATGACTGTAACACTACATTCTGCACTCTCTCCTTTCCTTCTCTATGAACGGTATGCTTTGTCTGTATAACGCGCAACATACAATATGTTTCACTGTTCACTAATACATCTAACAATAATAAATCAAATCAAATATTGCCAGTTGTCATGACTCAGTCAAATTAGGATTGTGCAGACTGAGCATGTGCGCTGCTCCTGTTTCCCAGGATGCACTTGGTCGACTGACTGAAGATGCCCACTAATTATCCTTGAGCTTCGTCAACATTTCTGCTCAATAGTTTCTCGTTAGAACCATAGAACCATAGAAATTACAGCTCAGAAACAGGCCTTTTGGCCCTTCTTGTCTGTGCCGAACCATTTTATGCCTAGTCCCACTGACCTGCACTTGGACCATATCCCTCCACACCCCTCTCATCCATGAACCCGTCCAAGTTTTTCTTAAATGTTAAAAGTGACCCCGCATTTACCACTTTATCCGGCAGCTCATTCCACACTCCCACCACTTTCTGCGTGAAGAAGCCCCCCCTAATATTCCCTTTAAACTTTTCTCCTTTCACCCTCAACCCATGCCCTCTGGTTTTTTTCTCCCCTCGCCTCAGTGGAAAAAGCCTACTTGCATTCACTCTATCGATACCCATCAAAATCTTATACACCTCTATTAAATCTCCCCTCAATCTTCTACGCTCCAGGGACTTTTTGGGAAAAGGAGGAGTAATTTTAACAGATTTATTGGGTGGCTGAGTTGGAAAAGTCACGTCCCTGAGTCTGAAATTCCTGAGTTGAGATCCCACGGGCCCGTTCCACAGTGCGGTACTGAGGGGGTGCTGTACTGTTCGAGTTGCTGTCTTTGGGATGAGATGTTAAGCCAAGGTTGTCCACTCGGGTGGATGTCAATGATCCCACACTGTTTCAATGAAGATCAGGGAAGTTATTCCAATGCCCTAGCCAATAACAGCGATTAGGGCTGCTGCCTCACAGTGCCAGGGACCCGGGTTCAATTCCTGGCTTGGGTCACTGTCTGTGCGGAGTCTGCACGTTCTCCCCGTGTCTGCATGGGTTTCCTCCGAGTGCTCCGGTTTCCTCCCACAGTCCGGAAGACGAGCTGGTTAGGTGCATTGGCCGTGCTAAGTTCTCCCTCAGTGTACCCGAACAGGCGCCTGAGTGTGGCGACTGGGGGATTTTCACAGTAACTTCATTGCAGTGTTAATGTAAGCCTACTTGTGTCACTAATAAAATAAACTAATATTTATCCCTCAGCCATCACCACTAAGGAAACAGCCATTATCAATTTACTGTTTATGAGACTTTACTGGGGGGCAATTGGCTGTCCTGTTTCCAACAAGATTTTAAAAGCACTTTGCGGTACCCCGAGTTATGACATAATTGCCTCCTTTCATTACCAGCGGTTGCTATTGTTATGAAGTTGGGTACAGT
Organism: Mustelus asterias; assembly: GCF_964213995.1. Lineage (NCBI taxonomy): Eukaryota > Metazoa > Chordata > Chondrichthyes > Carcharhiniformes > Triakidae > Mustelus > Mustelus asterias. The sequence continues at coordinate 16,072,540 of NC_135805.1, read as the reverse complement.
AATTGTAGATTGGGAGGTAGGAAGTTAAAAGGTGGTGCTTTTTCTGTGCTTAGAGATTTTTTAAAAATGCAAGTACACAGAGAGCCCAAACAGAAACATTTGTATCAAAAGGCCAAGCAGCAGTTTTACCAAGACAACAAGCTTTCAAAGAACAAAAGAACAAAAAACAAAGAAAATTACAGCACAGGAACAGGCCCTTCAGCCATCCAAGCCTGCACTCACCATGCTTCCCGACTGAACTAAAACCCTACCCTTCCGGGGACCATATCCCTCTATTCCCATCCTATTCATGTATTTGTCAAGACGCCCCTTAAAAGTCATGACCGTATCCGCTTCCACTACCTCCCCTGGCAGCGAGTTCCAGGCACCCACCACCCTCTGTGTAAAACATCTGCCTCGTACATCTCGTTTAAACCTTGTCCCTCGCACCTTAAATCTATGCCCCCTAGTAATTGACTCTTCCACCCTGGGAAAAAGCTTCTGACTATCCATTCTGTCCATGCCCCTCATAATCTTGCAGACTTCTATCAGGTCGCCCCTCAACCTCCATTGTTCCAGTGAGAACGAACCAGGTTTCATCAACCTCTCCTCATGGCTAATTCCCTCCATATCAGGCAACATACTGGTAAATCTTTTCTGTACCCTCTCCAAAGCCTCCACATCCTTCTGGTAGTGTGGCGACTAGAATTGAACACTATATTCCAAGTGCAGCCTAACTAAGGTTCTATAAAGCTGCAACATGATTGCCAATTTTTAAACTCAATACCCCGGCTGATGAAGGCAAGCATGTGGTATGACTTCCTGACTACGTTCTCCACCTGCATTGCCACTTTCAGTGACCTGTGTACCTGTACACCCAGATCCCTTTGCCTATCAAAGGATTCTGCCATTTACTGTATATTTCCTATCTGTATTAGACCTTCCATCTGGAAGGATTGGATTAAATTCCATCTGCCATCTCTCTGCCCAAGTCTTCAACTGATCTATATCCTGCTCTATCCTCTGATGGTCCTTATTGCTATCCGCAAATCCATCAACCTTTGTGTCATCTGAAAACTTACTCATTAAACCAGTTATATTTTCCTCCAAATCATTTATATATATTACAAACAGCAAAGGTCTCAGCAATGATTCCTGAGGAATGCCACTTGTCACAGCCCTCCATTCAGAAACGCACCCTTCCACTGCTATCCTCTGTCTTCTTTGACCGAGCAATTTTGATCCACTTTGCCAGCTCACCTCTGATCCCATGTGACTTCACCTTCTGCACCAGTCTGCCATGTGGGACCTTGTCAAAGGCCTTATTGAAGTCCATGTAGACAACATCCACTGCCCTACCCTCATCAATCATCTTCATCACTTCCTCGAAAAACTCAAGTTCATGAGACACGACCTCCCCTTCACAAATCCAAGTTGCCTCTCACTAATATGTCCACTTATTTCGAATTTAGCCAATCAATTTGAACCAGGCACTTAGATACCAAAAACCTATTAAATTTAAATCTGAATATTTTGACAACCTAGAACCAATTCCTATTGTGGGAAATATTGATATGCCTTCACCTGTATAAAAGAAGGGGGCAGTGGGACAAACAGACAGCGCAACTGGCACCTGCCAGAGCTAACAGCCTGCAGCTATCAGAGAGAATCGCTGGCTCTCAAAGCTTCATCTATGTCTTAGAGAAGGCACCATCTAGACAGCAAAGGTACCAGAAAAGAAGGAAGTTCCAGCCAGAAGAATCAACAGAGAAAGCCCAGAATATTCCAGAAGACACAAAACCTGGTTGTAATTTAGAGAATGGCTAAATTCTATTTTGTTAATGAGTGGGAATTGTATTTATTTGAACAGCTTTCCATTAGAATCTTCTTTTATTCAGGAATAGTTAATAGTTAGAAAGGATTTATTCGGTTTGTTAATAGTTTAGTTAACTCATTCACTTTTAATTAGATTAATAAATTGTGACATGTTGATTTTAGAGAGAGTGTCAGGGATTTATTTTGTATTTAACCACTAGGTGTTGCTGAAGAGCAGGTCGCACCACTTCACACACACTTTTCACAGATTATAGGACGAGGTACTCCTCTTTGGGCATTAGTTCTCAGAGGGGGGTTTTCCACCTCTGTTTTATAACACTGTGGTGTGCAGTAAAGTTAGTGGAGGCCAAATCAGAGGCTGCCAGCCAAGGATTTCCTGGTCCAAGATCAAGAGCCTGAAATCTCCACTCTTTCTCTCTCTCTCCCTCTGTTTCCACACAGCTGAATACTTCCAGCATTTTCTCTTCTGATTTCAGATTTCCCAACACCACCTCCCCACCGGAATCATCCCTTTCCCGGGAAGGCGGAGGCAAGAGGCCTGAACGTTGGGCCCGTCGATGTGCGGTGGGTGAGAGTAGCGGTTTACCAAAGCAGGGTCACGTTTTTCCACATCTCTCCAAAGATGTCAGCACAGTGTTACTGCGAATGCTGGAACAACTCCACCTTCGTTTGGATGCCATCAGCCCCACTGGAAACAGGGATTAAGTCTGCTGACGTGACCTTAAACAGTCTTGGGACAGCTCGAACTGAGGAATGTGGAGCCTGGGCCAGTAAAAACAGCAGATAATGTTCCCAACCGCAGCCCAGCGGAGGTAGCTGAGGTTACAGAGTTACTCTGTTTAGCTGAACCTATTATGATATTTAGTAACAGAGCGCAAATGTTTTATGTGCGGTGTCTTGCCATGCAGAGGTTATCTTCAGATGCGGAAGGGCGAAATTGGACCTCATTCAGTCTGTCACCGGCTCTGCTACTGCGAACGGCCTGAAAGGATTTGCAGGTCCATAAATCACTTAAGCTCCATCGGTTTAGGGGCGGCACGGTGGCTCAGTGGTTAGCACTGCTGCCTCACAGCACCAGGGACCCGGGTTCGATTCCAGCCTCAGGTCAACCTCTGTGTGGAGTTTGCATTTTCTCCCCGTGTCTGCGAGGGTTTCTTCTGGGTGCTCCGGTTTCCTCCCACAGTCCAAAGATATGCAGGTTAGGTGACTTAGCCTTGATAAATTGACCCTTAGTGTCCCAAGATGTGTGGGTTAGGTTGATTGGCTGTGCTAAATTGTCCCCTAGTGTCTGGGGGGATTAGGAGGGTAAATATGTGGGGTTACGGGGATAGAGCCTGGATGGGATATGTGGTCAGTGCAGACTCGATGGGCCGAATGGCCTCCTTCTGCACTGTAGGGATTCTGTGATTTATTTTCCCCCACATTGTCGTTTTCTCTCTTCCTATGTGAAACTGCTGAGTCTTAGAACAAAGAAAAGGCCCTTCGGACCTCCAAGCCTGCACCGATCATGCTGCCTGACTGAGCTAAAACGCCCTATACTTCCGGGGACCATATCCCTCTATTCCCATCCTATTCATGTGTTTGTCAAGAGGCTCCTTAAAAGTCACTACTGTATCTGCTTCCACTACCTCCCCCGGCAACGAGTTTCAGGCACCCACCACCCTCTGTGTAAAAAACCTGCCTTCCATGGGTTGGCAAGTTTGCTGATGACACAAAGGTTGGTGGTGTTGTGGATAGTGTAGAGGGATGTCAGCAGTTGCAATGAGACATAGATAAGATGCAAGACTGGGCAGAGAAGTGGCAGATGGACTTCAACCCACATAAGTGTGTGGTGGTTCATTTTGGCAGGTCGAATTGGATGAAAGAATATAATATTAAGGGTAAGACGCTTGGCAGTGTGGAAGATCAGAAGAATCTTGGGGTCCGGGTTCATAGGACGCTCAAAGCAGCGTCGCAGGTGGAGGCTGTGGTTAAGAAGGCATATGGAATACTGGCCTTCATCAATAGAGGAATTGAGTTTAGAAATCGGGAGATAATGCTGCAGCTATATAGGACCCTGGTCAGACCCCACCTGGAGTACTGTGCCCAGTTCTGGTGCCTCATTACAGAAAGGATGTGGAAGCCATAGAAAGGGTGCAGAGGAGATTTACAAGGATGTTGCCTGGATTAGGTGGCATGCCTTATGAGGATAGGTTGAGAGAGCTAGGTCTTTTCTCCTTGGAGAAGCGAAGGATGAGAGGTGACCTGATAGAGGTGTATAAGATGTTGAGAGGTATTGATAGAGTGGATTCTCAGAGGCTTTTACCCAGGGCTGAAATGGTTGCCACAAGAGGTCACAGGTTTAGGGTGCTGGGGAGTAGGTACAGAGGAGATGTTAGGGGTAAGTTTTTCACTCAGAGGGTGGTGGGTGTGTGGAATCGGCTGCTGGTAGTGGTGGTGGAGGCGGATTCGATAGGGTCTTTTAAGAGACTTTTGGATAAGTTCATGGAAGTTAGTAAGATAGAGGGTTATAGATAAGCCTAATAGGTAGGGACATGTTGGGCGCAACTTGTGGGCCAAGGGGCCTGTTTGTGCTGTAGCTTTTCTATGTTCTATGTGCACCTCCTTTAAACCTTGCCCTTCCCACCTTAAACCTGTGCTCCCTTGTAATTGACTCTTCCACCCTGGGGAAAAGCTTCTGGCTATCCACTCTGTCCATGCCTCTCATAATCTTGTAGACTTCTATCAGGTTGCCCCTCAACCACCGTCGTTCCAGTGAAAACAAACCAAGTTTCTCCAACCTCTCCTCATAGCTAATGCCCTCCATACCAGGCAACATCCTGGTAAATCTTTCCTGTACCCTCTCCAAAGCCTCCACATCCTTCTGGTAGTGTGGCGACCAGAATTGAACACTATATTCCAAGTGTGGCCTAACTAAGGTTCTATAAAGCTGCAATATGACTTGCCAATTTTTAAACTCAGCGCCCCGGCCGATGAACACAAGCATGCCATATGCCTTCTTGACTACCTTCTCCACCTGCATTGCCACTTTCAGTGACCTTTCTTGATGGGGACTGTCGGGAATGGAAGTGAAGGCTCCACAATATGAACTTAAAGATTCACACACCAGGAACATACGCAGGGTCATTTTAACTTTCCACGATTACATAACTGGTGACATGGACTCAACCACCAGTGAGAAATGTCTTGCCATTCTGCTGGCATTAATTGAACTTCAAATCGGAAGAGATGTATCACAGGAAGTTAAATCAATGTTGCCTGTTTTACATCTATTTGATTAGATTGGGGGTTTTCTCGGTATTGTTTAAAATACTGAGGGGGGGGAGCAGGGGGATGGTGGAGGGGGGGGGGCAGGGGTGCGATCTTACCAAAAAACATTCTAAGTGCTGAATGAGCAAGAAATTGGGAGAATTTCAGACTCGTTTTTTGAGCAATTTTAAAAAAGCAATCTTATGGCACTTCGTACTGGGCAGTGTCAGGGTGTCTGGTGGGCAGTGTCAGGATGCCAGGCAGGTACTGCCCAAGGAGCACTGCCGGGCCCTGCCCCTGACCACCAGGGGGCCTTCAATGGCCTCCGTTCTGACTGGCGAGGCCATCAGGTCTGGTCCCCATTAGTGGGGACCATATCTGATCCTTGCCAGTGAGGGCCTCGACTAGCGAGCAGGTAAGGTCAAATGAGCCCAGACCATAGCACCAGGGACTCACTAATAGCCTGGTAATCATGTCACAAATATTGAAATCAGTTTCAGGCCCTTCCTGAGCGCCAATTGCGCCGACAAAACTCTCCACTGGGTGAGGTCGTACCAAGCACAAAAGTTGCGGTTGTCAATCATCTCAGTCCCAGGACATCACTGGAAGAGCTTCTCAGGGTAGTGTCTCCAGTCCAACAATCTTCAGCTGCTTCATAAGGCCAGGAGTGGGGATGTTCGCTGGTGACTGCATAATGTTCAGCACCATTCCCGAGTCCAGCCCATGTCCAAATGCAGCAAAATCAGGACAACAATCAGGCTTGGCAAATAACATTTATACCACGCAATGTCCAGCAATGATCACCTTCGACAAGAGAGAATCTAACCATCTCCCCTTGACATTCATTGGCATTATCATCATTGAATCCCCACTCCCACTATCGATATCCTGGAGGTTACTGTTGACCAGAAACGGAACTGGACTCGCCATATAAATATTATGGTTACAAGAGCAGGTTAGAGGCTGGCAGCTCTGAGAGGAGTAACTCACCTCCCCACTCCCCAACGCCTGCCCATCATCTACAAGGCACAAGTCAGGAGTGAGAGGGAATACTTTCCATTTGTCCTGGTGAGTACGGATCCAACAACACTCAAGAAGCTCAACACCATCCAGGACAAAGCAGGCAACTTGTCCGGCGCCCAATCCACCATCTTGAACAGTCATACCCCCCCTCCACCGATGCACGGTGGCCAGCAGTGTTTAACCTCTGCAAGATGCACTACAGCAACTCACCGAGGCTCCTTGAGCAGCACCTTCAAAGGGGAGCAGATACACGGGAAAACCACTACCTGCAATTTCCCCCCGAGCCATTCTCCATCCTGACTTGGAAATATATCGGCACTCCATCACTGTCACTGGGTCAAAATCCTGGAATCCCTCTCTAACAGCACTGAGGATGTACCTACACCACATGGACTGCCTTGGTTCAAGAAGGCAGCTCACTACCACCTTCTCAGGGGCAATTAGGGATGGGCAATACATACTGGTCTAGACAGTGACACCCATATCCCTTGAACGAAGAACAAAAAGAAATGAGGACCATATTAAGGGGACATATATGGGGAGGGGTGGCCTTGTGGTATTCTCGCTTTGACTATTAATCCAGAAACTCAGCTAATGTTCTAGGGACCCGGGTTTGAATCCCGCCACGGCAGATCGGGTTTGAATTCAATAAAAAAAATACCTGGAATTAGGAGTCTGCTGATGACCATGAAACCATTGTCGATTATCGGAAAGACCCATCGGGTTCACTAATATCCTTTAGGGAAGGAAATCTGCCGTCCTTACCTGGTCTGGCCTACATGTGACTCCAAAGCCACAACAATGTGGTTGACTCTAACTGCCCTCCAAAGGCAACTAGGGATGGGCAATAAATGCTGGCCAGCCAATGGCGCCCATGTCCCACGAATAAGTAAAACAAAAGTCAGGGTGAGAAACAGGAGTGGTCTGATTGGAGACTTGCTTTCTTCAGGGTGTCCATAAATTAGGTATTCAAAAGTCTTACACTGGGAAATTGGAAGAATGGCATGCAGAGGAGAATATTACTGAGGAGGCACCTGTACAGTGGCCATTCAGTACCTGAAGCAGACAGTTAACAAGCCATTACAAAGGAGCTTTCCCCGAATACTTCCATGGACCTGACCTTTTACAATATCATTCCCCATCTTCCAGTGTCTTCTGGAAGAAATCAGGACACAGGATTAATCCACTGTTACCTGGAATATCCGTGAGGCCTTTTAAAGGGAGGCGATGGGCTAGTGGTATTATCGCTTGACTATTAATCTCAAAACTCATCTAATGTTCTGGGGACCCGGGTTCGAATCCCGCCACGACAGAACGTGGGATATGAATTCAGTAAAAATCTGGAATTAAGAACCTAATGATGGCCATGCTAAATCCTCCCTCAGTGTACCCGAACAGGTGCCTGAGTGTGGCGACTAAGGGGCTTTTACAGTAACTCCATTGTGCTGTTAATGTAAGCCCACTTGTGACACTAATAAATAAACTTTAAAACATTGTCAGAAAAACTCACCTGATTCATTAATGTCCTTCAGGGAAGGGAATCTGCCGTCCTTACCTGGTCTGGCCTATGTGTGACTCCAGAGCCACAGCAATGTGGTTGACTCTCAACTGCCCTCTCAGGGCAACTAGGGGTGGGCAACAAATGTTGGCCAGACAGCGACGCCCTGTGCCATGAATGAATTTTAAAAAGTGTACTCATTTTTCCCTAGTCAAGCAACAGTTGGGTCAAAGGGCCTGTTTCTAAGCTGTAAACCTCGATAACACACACTGCAACTCCTAGGCCAAGGCATTACCATAGAAGCCTGCAGTGAATTAGCAACAAAAGAGTAACAAACTGATCCAAGAACTCCCTTCAGAAAAATGTACAATGTTTGCTGATGTCAGGACTGTTATAATAACTGAACATTTAGTAAAAACTCTCCCGTTCCTTCTTAGAACCATTATTCACCCACCACCCATTTTTGTCATCTGTATTATACAATTCCCACCGCTTTCTTACAAGAGCCCCTCCTGCATTGTGTATTTTTGTTTATGTTTATGGTCCTTAATTTGTAAATGTTTGCTTAACTTGTGTAGCCGGCGGAAAGGTTTACTTGGATTGCAATTGTCTGTAATTTGAAACACTTTAGTCCTATCCCTGTCGTTCTGTCCTTTTAAATAATAAAAGACTTGGGGGGAGTTCATCTTTGCTCATAAGACATTCTCTTAAAACCTTGGATTAATTGTCTAGTCCTTCTTTGTACTCACTCCAGTAACTGCAGATGTAAACTGAATCCAGTCATCCAGATGTCTCTGCATCGAGCCAGTTGTAGAGACATCACTTGTGGAACATCCATTTGCGTACAAAACTAGTCTAGTAATTCCTGAAAGTGGAATGTGCTTGTACTTGGAGGACATTTAAAAGATATGGGGCTGATCGTGCCAATTGCGACACGGATACAGTAACAAATCAAGCATAGATTGGCACTGCATCATTGGGCATACTTGCCTTCACCCTACTAAAAGCCCCATGTACACACATGCACAGCCAGGGTAATTCTGTCTTTGATGGATTCCATCACCAACCCCCCCGCCTCCCCCATTGTGAGAATCAGGCTGAATATGGAAAGTTCCGAGGGGGAAGTTATAAAACAAACATAGAACATCAAGAACAACTTGATCAATTAGGCCAGTGGGCCGATGAATGGCGGATGGTGTTTAATTTAGTTAAACGTGAAGTGATGCATTTTGGTCGATCGAATCAGAGCAGGACCTACTCAGTTAATGGCAGGGCGTTGGGGAGAGTTACAGAACAAAGAGATCTAGGGGTACAGGTTCATAGCTCCTTGAAAGTGGAGTCACAGGTGGACAGAGTGGTGAAGAAGGCATTCAGCATGCTTGGTTTCATTGGTCAGAACATTGAATACAGGAGTTGGGAAGTCTTGTTGAAGTTGTACAAGACATTGGTAAGGCCACACTTGGAATACTGTGTACAGTTCTGTTCACCCTATTATAGAAAATATATTAATAAACGAGAAAGAGTGCAGAAAAGATTTACTCGGATGCTACTGGGACTTGATCGTTTTAGTTATAAGGAGAGGCTGGATAGACTGGGACTTTTTTCTCTGGAGCGTAGGAAGCTTAGGGGTGATCTTAAAGAGATCTAAAATAATGAGGGGCATAGATCAGCTAGATAGTCAATATCTTTCCCCAAAGGTAGGGAAGTCTAAAACTAGAGGGCATAGGTTTAAGATGAGAGGGGAGAGATACAAAACGCGAGCAACTGGGACTAGCTTAGTGGTAAAAATTGGGCGGCATGGACAAGTTGGGCCAAAGGGCCTGTTTCCATGCTGTAAACCTCGATGACACTAGAACATTGAACAGAACAGAGCAAGAACAGGCTCTTCGGCCCGCAATGTTGTGCCGAACATGACGCTAAATTAAACTAATCCGTTTGCCTGCCCTTGGTCCATATTCCTCTATTCCTTGCATATTCATGTGCTTATCTACAAGCCCCTTAAACAGCCCTATCCTATCTGCCTCCACCATAGGGGAAATAAGGAAATAAAAGGAAGCAAAGACAGGGCATGAGATGAGACTGATAGCTAACAAAAAAGAATATTCAAAAATCTTCCATGTGCATATAGATAGTAAAAGGGTAGTGAAAGAGGGGTAAGGAGGATTAGGAACCATTAAGGGGGGGCGGTGGTGTGGTGGTATTGTCACTGGACTAGTAATCCAGAGACCCAGGGTCTGTTCTGGGGACCTGGATTCGAATCCCACCATAGCAGATGTTCAAATTTGAATTCAATGGAAATCTGGAAATAAAAGTCTACTGATGACCATGAAATCATTGTTGATTGTCAGGAAAACCCATCTGGTTCATCAATGTCTTTTAGGGGAGGAGATCTGTCATCCTTACCTGGTCTGGCCGACTTGTGACTGCAGACCACAGCAATGTGGTTGACTCTCAAAATGTCACTCAGTTCGAGAGCAATGAGGGATCGGCAACATAGAATCATAGAATCCCTACAGTGCAGAAGGAGGCCATTCAGCCCATCGAATCTGCAGCGACAACAATCCCACTCAGACCCTATCCCCATAATAAGGTTGATAAGGTTCTCCATGGTAAGCTTTTGCAAAACATATGGACACATGGGATTGAGGGTGATTTAGTGGTTTGGATCAGGAATTGGCTAGCTGTAAAAAAACAGAGGGTGGTGGTTGATGGGAAATATTCATCCTGGAGTTCAGTTACTAGTGGTGTACCGCAAAGATCTGTTTTGGGGCCACTGCTGTTTGTCATTTTTATTAATGACCTGGATGAGAGCGTGGAAGGATGGATTAGTAAATTTGCGGATGACACTAAAGTCGGTGGAGTTGTAGACAGTGCGGAGGAAAGTGGCAGGTTACAGAGGGACATAGATAAGCTGCAGAGCTGGGCTGAGAGGTGGCAAATGGAGTTTAATGCGGAAAAGTGTGAGGTGATTCACTTTGGAAGGAATAACAGGAATACAGAGTACTGGGCTAATGGTAAGATACTTGGTAGTGTGGATGAACAGAGGGATCTGGGTGTCCATGTGCATAGATCCCTGAAAGTTGGCACCCAGGTTGATAGGGTTGTTAAGAAGGCGTACGGTGTGCTAGCTTTTATTGGTAGAGGGATTGAGTTTCGGAGCCAGGAGGTCATGCTGCAACTGTACAAAACTCTGGTGCGGCCGCATTTGGAGTATTGCATACAGTTCTGGTCGCCATATTATAGGAAAGATGTGGAAGTGTTGGAAAGGGTGCAGAGGAGATTTACCAGGATGTTGCCTGGTATGGTGGGAAAATCTAATGAGGAAAGACTGAGGGGCTTGAGGTTGTTTTCGTTAGAGAGAAGAAGGTTAAGAGGTGACTTAATGGAGGCATACAAGATGATCAGAGGATTAGATAGTGTGGATAGTGAGAGTCTTTTTCCTCGGATGGTGATGGCTAGCACGAGGGGACATAGCTTTAAATTGAGGGGTGAGAGATATAGGACAGAGGTTAGAGGTAGGTTCTTCACTCAGAGAGTAGTAAGGGTGTGGAATGCCCTGCCTGCAGCAGTAGTGGACTCGTCAACATTAAGAGCATTCAGATGGTTATTGGATAAACATATGGATGATATTGGAATAGTGTAGATTAGAGGGGCTTTAGATTGGTTTCACTGGTCGGCGCAACATCGAGGGCCGAAGGGCCTGTACTGCGCTGTAATGTTCTATGTTCTATAATCCCGTGCATTTACCCCGCTAATTCCCCTAACCTACGCATCCCGGGACACTAAGGGGCAATTTAGCATGGCCAATCAATCTAACCCACACATCTTTGGACTGTGGGAGGAAACCGGAGCACCCGGAGAAAACCCACGTAGACACGGGGAGAACGTGCAAACTCCACACAGACAGCGACCCAAGCCAGGAATTGAACCCGGGACCCTGGAGCTGTGAGGCAGCAGTGCTAATCATTGTGCCACCATGCCATCAGTAACCCTAGCCAGTGATACCCACATCCCATGTAATAATAAACAAATTAAAGGAGATTTGGACTAGGAGGCAGAGAGCATGGTTGAAGTACTAAATGACCACTTTGCATCTGTCTTTACCAAGGAAGAAGATACTTTTTTTGAATCATTCATGGGATCTGGGCATCACTGGCTAGGCCTGCATTTATTGTCCACTCCTAATTGTCCTTGTTCAGAGGGCAGTTAAGAATCAACCACATTGCTGTGAGTCTAGAGTCACATGTAGGCCAGACCGGGTAAGGATGGCAGATTTCCTTCCCTAAAGGACATTAGTGAATCAAAAGGAGTTTTCTGACAATCGACAATGGTTTCATGGTTAGACTTATAATTCCAGAATTTTTTTATTGAATTCAAAGCTCACCAGCTCAGATCCCCAGAGTATAACCGTGGATCTCTGGAAGTGCATTGACCCAAACAGGTGCCGGTGTGTGACGACTAGGGGAATTTCACAGTAACTTCATTGCAGTGTTAATATAAGCCTTACTTGTGACTAATAAATAAGCTTTACTTTACTTCTAGTCCTGTGATATTACCACTATACCACCATTTCCCCGAAATACTGCCGAGTTGTACTGAATGAGAAGGCGATTGAGACATTGGATGGGCTAAATAAATTGATAAAGAGGAGGTATCAGGAAGGCTGACTGCATTAAAAATTGCTAAATCACCAGGAGCAGAAGGGCACCACCGGAGAATATTGAGGGGAATAAGGGTGAAAATTGCAAAGGCATTGGCCACAATCTTCCAATTCTCCTGAGACAGAGTGGCACGGTGGCACAGTGATTAGCACTGCTGCCTCACAACGCCAGGGACCCGGGTTCAATTCCCGGCTTGGGTCACAGTGTGGAGTTTGCACATTCTCCCAGTGTCTGCATGGGTTTCCTCTGGGTGCTCCAGTTTCCTCCCACAGTCCACACATATGCGGGTTAGGTTGATTGGCCATGCTAAATTGATCCTAGTGTCAGGGGGAATAATAGGATAAATGCGTGGGGTTACAGGAATAGGGCCTGGGTGGGATTGCAGTCGGTACAGACGCGGTAGGTTGAGTGGCCTCCTTCTGTACTGGAGGGATTCTATGATAACAGGCGTTTGATCTGATATTTCTGTTTGAAACTATCTGCTAAAGTTGAAATCACCCTCTGTATGTTCGTGCATGGCCCAGAACCACAGAGGACCCAGAGCTACAGTCATCCAGAGACAGCATGGCATGCAACTTCAGTGCCTGAGCAGTGCCCATGCCCACATAGTCAACAGGCAGTGCACAAGAGGACCCTTCACATATGTTGGGTCCTTCATAGAAATGCTTTACCTTGCTGCTGGCTGTTGCTGAGACTGTATCTGTTTCAGTCTTTCTTTGCTGTATCAACCAGCAGATTAATAAAGGAAGCCCACTCACTTTTGCACAGGATATATGACGAGTTTCTTGCACTAACTCATGGCACAGTGGCACAGTGGTTAGCACTGCTGCCTCGCAGAGCCGGGGACCCGGGTTCAATTTCGGTCTCGGGTCACTGTCTGTGTCGAGTTTGCACATTCTCTCCATGCCTGCGTGGGTTTCCTCCGATTTGATTTGATTTATTGTTGTCACATGTATGAACATACAGTGAAACGTATTGTTTCTTGCGCGCTATACAGACAAAACATACCGTTCATTTTGAAGGGAAGGAGAGAGTATAGAATGTAGTGTTACTATTGGGGTGTCGAGAAAGATCAACTTATATAAGGTAGGTTATATAAGGTAGGCCATTCAAACGTCTGAAGGCAGCAGGGAAGAAGCTATTCTTGAGTCGGTTGATACGTGACCTCAGTGAGCCTTTGTAGTTTCCAAGTGCTCCAGTTTCCTCTCAATCCAAAGATGTGTGGGTTAGGTTGATTGGCCATGCTAAATCATCCCTTGGTGTTCGGGGGATTAGCAGGGTAAATACGTGGGGTTACAGGGATAGGGTGGGAGTGTTGTCGGTGCACAGTTGATGGGCTGAATGGCCTCCTTCTGCACAGTCCATTCTGTACTGAACTTCTCCATTCAACCCGAGATTGCCCTGAATAGAAAATTGACTGACTGACAGGAGGCAGTAAGTAGGGGGTAATAGACTGGTACTAGAATTGGCAGAATGCCGCTAGCTCTGTCCCATATGGTCTATGTCGGGGACTTAACTATTTATCAGGCTTAGTAATGACTTTGATGATTGGATTAAAAAGTCACAAATCCAAGCTTGCTAATGACACGTGGATGGATGGCATTGTAGGCAGTGTCGATGGAAACAAAATATTACATAAAGATAGGTTAAGCAAATGGCAAAAAAAACCTTTGGGAAATGGATTTCAATGTAAACAAATGTGCAGTCCTAAAAGGATAAAACAAGGTACTGTCTAAATAATGAAAAGCTGGAAACTGTGGACTTCCAAAGAAACCTGAAGGTCCATGCACATAGATCATAAAAATGTCATGAACAGGTACTGAGTAATCGAAAGCAACCTGTTGCCATCAGACTTTTGAATGGACCTACCCCGTATTAAGTTGATCTTTCTCTACACCCTAGCTATGACTGTAACACTACACTCTGCACTCTCTTCTTTCATTCTCTATCAACAGTATGCTTTGTCTGTATAGCGTGCAAAAAACATGTGACAATAATAAATCAAATCAAATACAGCAGGCAGTAAAGAAGGCAAATGGTATGTTGGCTTTCATAGCGAGAGGATTTGAGTATAGGGATAGGGATGTTTTGCTGCAATTGTATAGGGCATTGGTGAGGCCACAGCTGGAGTATTGTGTGCAGTTTTGGTGTCCTTATCTGAGGAAGGATGTCCTTACTAGAGAGGGAGTACAGCGAAGGTTTACCAGGCTGATTCCTGGGATGGCAGGTCTGTCATATGAGGAGAGATTAAGTCGGTTAGGATTGTGTTCACTGGAGTTTAGAAGAGTGAGAGGGGATCTCATAGAAATTTTAAAAATTCTAACAGGGTTAGACAGGGTAGATTCAGAAAGAATGCCCCCTGTGGGGGGACAGTGTAGAACTTGGGATCATCGTTTGAGGGTAAGGGGTAAACCTTTTCAGACAGAGGTGAGGAGAAATTTCTTCACCCAGAGAATGATGAATCTGTGGAATTCACTATCACGGGCCAAAACATTGTGTAATTTCCAGAAGAAATTGGATATAGCTCTTGGCAACAAAGGGATCAACTGATATGGGGGGAAGGGCGGATCAAGATATTGAATTTGATGATCCTTCCAAACACACCAATGGCTGGCAGTAAGAGTGGGAGTGTGGAGTGGCACCCCTCAAGCTATAACCGCCAGCAACAGACTAGCGACCTATTCCGGGAATTACTCGCTATGGAAACAGCCAAACCATATGATCCCTGGAGTCACCGAATCCTTACTATGCAGAAAGTTGCCATCGGGCGTCTCCGACAGAGCATCTTGCTCAGGCTCACCCCCTCCTCCACACTGCCCCTGTAACCCTGCATATTTACCATGAGTAACCCCCACAACCTACACATCTTGGAATACTAAAGGGCAACATAGCATGGTCAATCCAGCTAACCTGCATAAGGTGTAGAAAGAGAACTGGGATTGGATATCTTGGGAAAGATATATTGAGATTGGAGGTAATGCGGTGGAGCATTACCATTAGGATAGCTTGGACTCCAAGAGTTCAATTAGAACAACAAAGGACAAAGAAACATACAGCACAGGAACAGGCCCTTTGGCCCTCCAACTTGTGCTGATCATGATGTCCCAACTAAATTTAAAAAAACCCTTCTGCCCTTACTCAGTCCATATGCCTCTATTCCCTCCTTATTCATGTAGCCATCCAGATGCCTTTGAAATGTTGCTAATGTGGCTGCTTCCACCATCTCCTCTGGCAGCGCGTTCCAGGCACCCACCACTCTCTGCATGAAAAACTTCCCCCACACATCTCCCTTAAACTTTCCCCCCTCTCATTTTGAACCTGTGCCCCCTTTGTAATTGACGCTTCCACCCTGGGAAAAAGCCTCTGACTATCCACCCTGTCTATGACTCATAATTTCGTAGACCTCTATAAGGTCTCCCCTCAGCCTCCATCTTTCCACTGAAAACAACCCTAGTTTATTCAATCTCTCCTCAAAGCCAACACCCTCGAGACAAGAGGACTTTGAATAGTGTGGAGGAGCAGAGGGATCTAGGTGTATGTGTGCATAGATCCCTGAAAGTTGGGAATCAAGTAGATAAGGTTGTTAAGAAGGCATATGGTGTCTTGGCGTTTATTGGTAGGGGGATTGAATTTAGGAGTCGTAGCGTTATGTTGCAACTGTACACAACTCTGGTGCGGCCGCACTTGGAGTACTGTGTGCAGTTCTGGTCCCCACATTACAGGAAGGATGTGGAGGCTTTGGAGAGGGTGCAGAGGAAGTTTACCAGGATGTTGCCTGGTATGGAGGGGAGATCCTATGAGGAGAGGCTGAGGGATTTGGGATTGTTTTCGCTGGAAAGGCGGCGGCTAAGAGGGGATCTTATTGAAACATATAAGATGATTAGAGGTTTAGATAGGGTGGATAGTGATAGCCTTTTTCCTCTGATGGAGAAATCCAGCACGAGGGGGCATGGCTTTAAATTGAGGGGGGGTAGTTATAGAACCGATGTCAGGGGTAGGTTCTTTACCCAGAGGGTGGTGAGGGATTGGAATGCCCTGCCAGCATCAGTAGTAAATGCGCCTAGTTTGGGGGCGTTTAAGAGATCCGTAGATAGGTTCATGGACGAAAAGAAATTGGTTTAGGTTGGAGGGTCACAGTTTTTTTTTTTTTAACTGGTCGGTGCAACATCGTGGGCCGAAGGGCCTGTTCTGCGCTGTAATGTTCTATGTTCTATGTTCTAAGACAATATCCTGGTGAACTTTCCTTGCACTCTCTCCAAAGCTTCCACATCCTTCTGGTAGTGTGGTGACCAAAATTGCACACAATACTCCAAATCCAGGGCGGCACGGTAGCACAGTGGTTAGCACTGCTGCTTCACAGCTCCAGGGTCCCGGGTTCGATTCCCGGCTCGGGTCACTGTCTGTGTGGAGTTTGCACATTCTCCTCGTGTCTGCGTGGGTTTCCTCCGGCTGCTCCGGTTTCCTCCCACAGTCCAAAGATGTGCGGGTTAGGTTGATTGGCCAGATTAAAAATTGCCCCTTAGAGTCCTGGGATGTGTAGGTTAGAGGGATTAGCGGGTAAATATGTGGGGGTAGGGCCTGGGTGGGATTGTGGTCGGTGCAGACTCGATGGGCCGAATGGCCTCCTTCTGCACTGTAGGGTTTCTATGGTTTTATAGAGCTGCAACATGATTTCCCAACTCTTGTACGCAAAGCCCTGGCTGATGAAGGCAAGCATGCCATATGCCTTCTTAATCACCTTGGCCACCTGTGTTGCCACTTTTAGGGAATTGGGAGGTGAGATTACAAAAACTAAACTTCACTTCTTCAGAATTTAGAAGGTTAAAGGGTTATGTTTTAGTTTCCAAGGTATTAGGGTAAGAGTTAGAGTCATAGAGGTTTACAGCATGGAAACAGACCCTTTGGCCTAACTTGTCCATGCTGCCCTTTTTTTAACCACTAAGCTAGTCCGCATTTGGCCCATATCCCTCGATACCCATCTTATCCATGTAACTGTCTAAATGCTTCGTAAAATACAAAATTGTACCCGCCTCTACTACTACCTCTGGCAGCTTGTTCCAGACACTCACCACCCTCTGTGTGAAAAAATTGCCCCTCTGGACACTTTTGTATCTCTCTCCTCTCACTTTAAACCTACGCCCTCTAGTTTTAGACTTCCCTACTTTTGGGAAAGGCTGTTGACTACCTAGCTGATCTGTGCCCCTCATTATTTTATAGACCTCTATAAGATCACCCCTCAGCCTTCAACGCTCCAGAGAAAAAAGTCCCAGCCTATCCAGCCTCTCCTTATCACTCAAACCATCAAGTCCCGGTGGCATCCTACTAATCTTTTCTGAATTATTTCTAGTTTAATGATATCCTTTCTATTTGGGGGAGATGGAGGGAATCATATTCCATGGGAGGGGGGATTCCAGGACTAGGAGTTGGAGTTGACACAGCCAACTCTGGAGACAGATCTATTGGCAGTGAAATTAGGAAACACTTCACAAGGAAAGGTGCATTTTAATAATTCTTCCAACATTTACAACTGTGACTATACTTCAAAAGCAGTTAATGGGTGATAATTGCTTTGGGACATACAGAGGTCTCAAAAGATCTGATGTAAATGTCATTTTCCTCTTAGCCTTGAGGGCCTTCGGAAAACCAGGTGGAAAGGATGGATGTTCCAACGCTCAAAAGGAATATACAGTCATAAAGTCATAGGGGTTCACAGCATGGAAAAAGGCCCTCCAGCCCAACTTGTCCATGCCGCCCTTTTTTTTTAACCACTAAGCTAGTCCCAATTGCCCGCATTTGGCCCATATCCCTCTATACCCATCTTACCCATGTAACTGTCCAAATGCTTTTTAAAAGACAGAATTGTACCCGCCTCTACTACTACCTTTGGCAGCTTGTTCCAGACACTCACCACCCTCTGTGTGAAAAAATTGCCCCTCTGGACACTTTTGTATCTCTCCCCTCTCACCTTAAACCTATGCCCTCTAGTTCTAGACTCCCCGACCTTTGGGAAAAGATATTGACTATCTAGCTGATCTGTGCCCCTCATTATTTTATAGACCTCTATAAGATCACCCCACACCCTCCAACGCTCCAGAGAAAAAAGTCCCAGTCTATCCAGCCTCTCCTTATCATGCTCTGTTAGTGGCCATGCTATGAGATATTACCTGGGTGTATTAGCATGGCGGTTAATAAATTAGACTTTTATTTATATCCTTTCAGGATTTGGACTTCGCTGGCTAGGCCAGCCAGCATTTAGTGCCCATCCCTAATTTTTGTCGTATTCAATCGTGGGACTGGGTGCCACTGGCTAGTCCAGCATTTATTGCCCATAATTGCCACTGAGGAGGTGATGGTGAGCTGCCCTCTTGAAACATGTAGGTACACCTACAGTGCTGCTAGGGAGGGAATTACAGGGTTTGAACCCAGCAACATTGAAGGAACAGTGTTCCAGTTCCATGTCAGGATGGTGTGTAACTTGGAGAACTTGCAAGTGGCAGTGTTCCCATGCCTCTGCTGCCCTTGAAGTGGTCGAAGTTTGAAAGTGCTCTCGAAGCAGCCTTGATGCGTTGCTGCACCTTGCAGATGAACATTTAATTGTCAGTTCAGAAGGTCATGAAATGGAGAGCGAGTATCAACAAGAATGGTGACCCAAGTTCACCCAGAAACCTTCAGTTTAAAAGTTTATTTATCAATGTCACAAGTAGGCTTACATTAACACTGCATTGAAGTTACTGTGAAATCCCCCAGTCGCCACACTCCGGCGCCTGTTCGGGTACACTGAGGGAGAATTTAGCATGGCCAATGCACCCAAACAGCAGGAGTTTCAGACCGTGGGAGGAAGGCATACGGCATGCTTGCCTTCATCAGCCGGGGCATTGAGTTTAGAAATTGTCAAATCATGCTGCAGCTTTATAGAACCTTAGTTAGGCCGCACTAGTGTTCAATTCTGGTCGCCACACTACCAGAAGGATGTGGAAGCTTTGGAGAGGGTACAGAAAAGATTTACCAGGATGTTGCCTGGTATGGAGGGCATTAGCTATGAGGAAAGGTTGGAGAAACTTGGTTTGTTGTCACTGGGACGACAAAGGTTGAGGGGAGACCTGATAGAAGTCTACAAGATTATGAGGGGCATGGACAGAGTGGATAGTCAGAAGCTTTTTCCCAGGGTGGAAGAGTCAATTACTAGGGGGCACAGGTTTAAGGTGTGAGGGGCAAGATTTAAAGGAGATGTACGAGGCAAGTTCTTTACACAGAGGATGGTGGGTGCCTGGAACTCACTGCCAGGAGAGGTAGTGGAAGCAGATACGATAGTGACTTTTAAGGGGCGTCTTGACAAATACATGAATAGGATGGGAATAGAGATATCGGGTCCTGGAAGGGTAGTGGGATTTAGTTTAGATGTGCAGCATGGTCAGTGTAGGCTTGGAGGGCGGGAGGGCCTGTCCTTGTGTTTTGTTCTTTGTGGTTCTTTGAAACCAGAGCATCCGGAGGAAACCCACGCAGACAGGGGGCAAATGTGCAGACTCTGCACAGACAGTGACCCAAGTCAGGAATCGAACCTGGGTCCCTGACACTGTACACCCACAATAAGAAGTTTAACAACACCAGGTTAAAGTCCAACAGGTTTATTTGGTAGCAAATGCCACTCGCTTTTGCTACCAAATAAACCAGTTGGACTTTAACCTGGTGTTGTTAAACTTCTTACTGTGTTTACCCCAGTCCAACGCCGGCATCTCCACATCCTGACTGTACACCCACCACAGTAATAAAGGGGTTCCAGTCACCGGTGCACAGGATATATGATGAGTTTCGTGCACCAACTCATTTTTTCCCCAGAACTTGAAAAAAAAACCCGAACTTGTCACCTCCACAACTTTCCATTTTTCCTTTTTTACCCAACTCGAGATTGCCCTGATTAGGAAATTGGCTGACTGACAGGAGGCAGTAAGTAGGGGGTAATAGACTGGTACTAGAATTGGCAGAATGCCGCGTGCTCTGTCCCATATGGTCTATGCCGGGGACTTAACTATTTATCAGGCTTAGTAATGACTTTGATGATTGGATTAAAAAGTCACAAATCCAAGCTTGCTAATGACACGTGGATGGATGGCATTGTAGGCAGTGTCGATGGAAACAAAATATGCCATAAAGCTCGGTTAAGCAAATGGTTAAAAAAAAAAGGAGCACCCGGAGGAAACTCATGCAAAAACGGGGAGAATGTGCAAACTCCGCACAGACAGTGACCCAAGCCGGGAATTGAACCCAGGTCCCTGGTGCTGTGAGGCAACAGTGCTAACCACTGTGCCACAATCCAATCAAACTCACAATCCTCAGCCTCTCTTTCAGGTTGCTGCTCAACCTTTCCTCTGGGGAAAGGAATCCTTGTCTGTTCAGTCTTTTCTAATTGGTATAACCACTCAATTGTGGTGTAATTCCAGTCATTTATTTTGTAGAGCTTCCCCGAGGCCTTTTGACATTAGAGAGACCAGAACATTAATCAGAGATTAGAACTAGGGCATATCATTTCTGAATTAAAGGTTGCCCTTTCAGGATGGAGATGAGGAGGAATTCCTTCTCTCGGGGGGTGGTGAATCTTTGGAATTGTCTACCTCAGACAACAGAGGAGGCTGGGCCACTGATATGTTCAAGGCTGAACATGTTCTCCAACTATAGGGAAGTCAAGGATTACAGAGAACAGGCTAGAAAGTGGCACTGAGACCACAATCGAGCCAGTCATGATCTTCATAGAACCCCTATCGTGCAGGAGGAGGCCATTTGGTCCATCGAGTCTGCACCGACCACAATCCCATCCAGGTCCTATCCCCGTAACCCCACATATTTACCCTGCTAATCTCCCTGACACGAAGGGGCAATTTAGCATGGCCAATCCACCTAACCCGCACATCTTTGGAGTGCGGGGGGAAAACCAGAGCACTCAGAGGAAACCCACGCAGACACGAGGAGAACGTACAGACTGTGGCCTAAGGCCCGAATCAAATCCAGGTCCCTGGTACTGTGAGGCAGCAGTGCAAACTGCTGTGCCACTGCGCCGCCCCATCTTATTGAATGGTGGAACACTCAAGGAGCCATGAAGCCTATTCTCCTGAGATTCTTAAATTCCTTACAGTTCGCGGCACTGCAAGTATTGTTTGACAGATTACAGACAGGTTTGTCAATGACACACACGTCCTAAGAATGAATATGAAAAATTGTGTTGCAGCTCTTTAACTGGTATACAAAGAGGACAAGACTGTAACTGAGAATCCCGGCCTAGTCACTCCGAGTCGGCGAACAAATCCTTTGACAATTCAGAACATTGCCCTGGACTGGAGGAAATTCGATTTCTTAATTTATTAACGAGATTTAATCCATCTGACAAATAAATCTAAGGCCACTGACTTCATTGAAATGGGTTTACGTGTTTTTTATTGTTTGAACAGCAAAAAAAAATGACTTGGCAGGGAATATTTTTCATGCCTGGAGAGAACTGGGATTGTCCTGCCTTTAACTGCTGATAAGTTATGAGTGTTCTAACTTACAGGCCACACACACACATTTTTACACCCTTCAAACTGCTAAATATCTTTTTAGATAAAGTGGATCTGGGGGCCTTTTCTGCTGGGCATTCCTGTGCAGCCTTCTGGCTGGACGGTTGCCGCGGCGAAGAGTGGGCCTCAGCAAAGCACGCACCCAGCCCCATTCACCCTGCCCGATTTGTTTAGCATCTCGTGCTCCGTGAGGTAATGTTTATTTTTGCATTCCCTTTCTCCCGGAAAGAATAGCATCCGAGGAAGAAGAGACGGTGCCTTGAATGAGGGCGGGATGAGGGGAAATCCGCAAGCAAGGGGCAGAAGCCGCGGACTGCCTTTTGTAAGAGATTCCCTTTGTACGCAGGGGCCTGGAGTATGACTATTTGATTAACAAATTGACAATCGCCCTTCTGATCTGGTTGGGAACGATCCCGCCAAAAGGATTCTTGAAACACTGGCAGGCCAGACAAGACGACTGGGATTTTCTTTTCTCTATCATTGATTGGCGGCTTTCGTACAAAGAAGCCATTATTTTCTCCCAGTCGCTACTTTGCATACATAAATACACAAAGTCGTACGTAGACCTGACACTTGTCTGATTGTTCCCTCTTATGTGAGCCTTCATTATCCACCCGCTCCCCCATTGGAAAATGGATGTTATGTCATGTTAATGTTGAAGTATTTCCATGTTTTGAATAATTTAATCCCAAAGGCACTTAATACTTTTCAGTCTTTCCCCCGCTACAGTTATAAAGTTAAGTCCGAGTCACTTTGCAAATGTTAGCCATCGTCATTTTTTTTTAAAAATGGTAGCAAGAATGAAGAGTAAGAGTCAAGTTGTAGTCCTCCAGACGTCAACTTCAGTCTATACAAAAGACTGCATCCCATGTCCTAACTCACACTGAATGCTATTCATGTCTCAGCTCTGCCCTCGCTGACATACACTGGCTCCTTGATCCACCAATACCTTGATTTTACAATTCTAATCGTGCTTTCAGAGCCCTCTCTGCGTGGCCTCATTCTCCCCCTATCTCCGTGATCTCCCTTACAACCCTTCAAGATCTGCGCAACTCCACCTCTGACCTCTTGTCCGTCTCCCATTTCCTTCGCTTCAATGTTGGTGGCCGTCCTTTCAGTCCGCTAGGCCCCTAAGCCCTGCCGTTCCATCCACGAGAACTCTGCCTCTCTGTGTCCCTCTCGGTGTTCATTAAAACCGATGCCATTGACCAAGTCTCTTTGCCCACTGTCCTGAATGTCTCCATCATTGACCTGTGGACAATTTATTTTTGATTACGCTCCTTACCTCGGGACAGTTATTATATTAAAGACTCCGCAGAGAGGCTTTTTGTGGATATTAATTGGGAAAATGGTGGCCAAATGACAACAAGGTTGACCTTGAAGCCTTCAGATTGTAAAATTAAGGAAGGGGAAGGGACGGAAATGCTAGAAAAAAGAAACTGGGTGGATGAAAATGCAACGGAACCTTGACTTCATTCGTCAGGATACACAGAGGAAGATTTGAATGGATTTGATTTATTAATGTTACGTCTAATTGGATACAGTGAAAAGGATTGTTTCTTGTGCGCTATACAAAGCATACCTTTCATAGAGTACATAGGGGTGAAGGAGAGGAAAGAGTGCAGAATGTAGTGTTACAGTCATAGCTAGGGTGTGGAGAAATGTCAGCTTAATATAAGGTAGGTCCATTCAAATGTCTGACAGCAGCAGGGAAGAAGCTGTTCTTGAGTCGGTTGGTACGGAAGTCGGTGGGAAGCTTTTCCCCAGGTCGGTGGTGACGTTCACGAGGGGTCATAGGTTCAAGGTGAAGGGGGGGAGGTTTAACACAGATATCAGACGGACATATTTTACACAGAGGGTGGTGGGGGCCTGGAATGCGCTGCCAGGCAAGGTGGTGGAGGCGGACACACTGGGAACGTTTAAGACTTATCTAGACAGCCATATGAACGGAGTGGGAATGGAGGGATTCAAAAGAATGGTCTAGTTTGGACCAGGGAGCGGCGCGGGCTTGGAGGGCCGAAGGGCCTGTTCCTGTGCTGTATTGTTCTTTGTTCTTTGTTTGTTCTACGTGACCTCAGACTTTTGTATCTTTTTCCCCGACGGAAGTAGGAGGAAGAGGGTGCGTAGGGTCCTTGATTACGCTGGCTGCTTTCCCGAGGCAGTGGGAAGTGTAGACAGAGTCAGTGGATGGGAGGCTGGTTTGCATGATGGACTGTGCTATGTTCATGACACTTTATAGTTTCTTGCGGTCTTGGACAGAGCAGGAGCCATACCAAGCTGTGATACATCTGGAAAGGATACTTTCTATGGTGCATCTGAAAAGATTGGTGAGAGTCGTAGTGGATATGCTAAGTTTCCTTAGCCTCCTGAGAAAATAGAGGCATTGGTGGGCTTTCTTAACTATAGTTTTGGCATGGGGGGAACCAGGACAGGTTGTTGCTGATCTGGACACCTAAAAACTTGAAGATTGACTATATCCACTTTGTTCCCGTTAATGTGGACGGGGAAATTATTGTTGTCGCATCATTTCACCAGATTCTCTATCGGTTTCCTGTACTCTAGGGTAGCTCGGTGACACAATGGTTAACACTGCTGCCTCACAGCGCCAGGGACCCAGGTTCAATTCCCGGCTTGCATCACTGTCTGTGTGGAATCTACATGTTCTCCCCATGTCTGTGTGGGTTTCCTCCGGGTGCTCCAGTTTCCTCCCACAGTCCGAAGGATAGAACATAGAACATAGAACAGTACAGCACAGAACAGGCCCTTCGGCCCACGATGTTGTGCCGAGCTTTATCTGAAACCAAGATCAAGCTATCCCACTCCCTATCATCCTGGTGTGCTCCATGTGCCTATCCAATAACCGCTTAAATGTTCCTAAAGTGTCTGACTCCACTATCACTGCAGGCAGTCCATTCCACACCCCAACCACTCTCTGCGTAAAGAACCTACCTCTGATATCCGTCCTGTATCTCCCACCACGAACCCTATAGTTATGCCCCCTTGTAATAGCTCCATCCACCCGAGGAAATAGTCTTTGAACGTTCACTCTATCTATCCCCTTCATCATTTTATACACCTCTATCAAGTCTCCCCTCAGCCGCCTCCGCTCCAGAGAGAATAGCCCTAGCTCCCTCAACCTTTCCTCATATGACCTATCCTCCAAACCAGGCAGCATCCTGGTAAATCTCCTCTGCACTCCTTCCAGCGCTTCCACATCCTTCCTATAGTGAGGTGACCAGAACTGCACACAATATTCCAAATGTGGTCTCACCAAGGTCCTGTACAGTTGCAGCATAACCCCACGGCTCTTAAACTCCAACCCCCTGTTAATAAAGGCTAACACACTACAGGCCTTCTTCACAGCTCTATCCACTTGAGTGGCAACCTTTAGAGATCTGTGGATATGGACCCCAAGATCTCTCTGTTCCTCCACAGTCTTCAGAACCCTACCTTTGACCCTGTAATCCACATTTAAATTTGTCCTACCAAAATGAATCACCTCACATTTATCAGGGTTAAACTCCATTTGCCATTTTTCAGCCCAGCTTTGCATCCTATCTATGTCTCTTTGCAGCCTACAACAGCCCTCCACCTCATCCACTACTCCACCAATCTTGGTGTCATCAGCAAATTTACTGATCCACCCTTCAGCCCCCTCCTCTAAGTCATTAATAAAAATCACAAAGAGCAGAGGACCAAGCACTGATCCCTGCGGCACACCGCTAGCAACCTGCCTCCAATCCGAAAATTTTCCATCGACCACCACCCTCTGTCTTCGGTCAGACAGCCAGTTGCCTATCCAATCGGCCAACTTTCCCTCTATCCCACACCTCCTCACTTTCATCATAAGCCGACCATGGGGGACCTTATCAAACGCCTTACTAAAATCCATGTATATGACATCAACTGCCCTACCTTCATCAACACACTTAGTTACCTCCTCAAAAAATTCTATCAAATTTGTGAGGCACGACTTGCCCTTCACGAATCCGTGCTGACTATCTCGGATTAATCCGCATCTTTCTAAATGGTCGTAAATCCCATCCCTAAGGACCCTTTCCATCAATTTACCAACCACCGAAGTAAGACTAACCGGTCTATAATTACCAGGGTCATTTCTATTCCCTTTCTTAAACAGAGGAACAACATTCGCCATTCTCCAGTCCTCTGGCACCATCCCCGTGGACAGCGAGGACCCAAAGATCAACGCCAAAGGCTCTGCAATCTCATCCCTTGCCTCCCAAAGAATCCTAGGATACATTTCATCAGGCCCAGGGGACTTATCGACCTTCAGTTTATTCAAAACTGCCAAGACATCCTCCCTCCGAACATCTATTTCCTCCAGCCTATTAGCCTGTAACACCTTCTCTTCCTCAAAAACATGGCCCCTCTCCTTGGTGAACACTGAAGAAAAGTATTCATGTGCAGGATGTGCAGGTTAGGTGCGTTGGCCATGCTAAATACTCCCTCAGTGTATCCGAACAGGTGTGGTGACTCAGGGATTTTCACAATATCTTCATTGCAGTGTTAATGTAAGCCTATTTGCGACTCTAATAGATAAACTTTAAACTTTATTGCTGAAATTTTACCAGCACGCCTGCCCGGAAATCGGGGTGGGCGAGGCTCGTAAAGCGGCATTCTGCGTGGGCCTCGGACGGGATCTTACAGGCTTCGGGCAGGAGAGGCGGTAAAATTCCAGCATATGCCTGACAAGGAAACTGCTAAATTGGAACAATAAAGATAGCTCGCTGTTAAGAATTATATTTTGTCATGTTTAAGTCAATTAATTGGTGAAAGTTATGCTAGTTCTTTTTGTTATATTCTATCTGTGTTCTTAAATAAACGTTTGTTTAATAAAAGCTCCCTAGTGGGTCACTTGAATCATACCTGGAGTGAAACACCTTCTGCTCACCCCAATGCCAAAATCAAATGTAAAACTTAAGAGCCCAGGCTAACTTCATAAAACACTCATCATCGTAATCAATCTCTATCCATTAGTCTGGAACAGATTGGTGGGGGGCTGAGGAAATCCCACCATGGCGAAAGATTGGGGAAACACAGGAACAAAATCATCTGTCCCTCCTGAGCGTGTTACATTCACCACATAAAATCATAAAATTCCTACAGTACAGTAAGAGACCATTCAGCCCATCTACTCTCTGACAGAGCATCTTACTCAGACTCTTTCCCCACCCTATCCCGGTAACCCCGTATGTTTACCATGGCTAATCCATCTAACCTGCACATCTTGGGACACTAGAGGGCAATTTAGCATGGCCAATCCACTTGACCTGCACATCTTTAGAATGTGGGAGGAAACCGGAGCTCCCGGAGGAAACCCATGCAGACATGGGGAGAACATGCAGGCTTCACATAGACATGTCACGTCTCAAATTAAATATTATGCATTCTTTTATATTCATTTGTGGGATGCCAGCATTGTTGGCTAGGCAAGCTTTTATTGCCCATCCCTACATGTCCTTGAGAAGGTGGTGGTGAGCTGTCTTCCTGAAATGCTGCAGTCCATCTGGTGTAGGTATATTCACGGTGCTGTTAGGGAAGGAATTCCAAGATTTTGACCCAGCGACAGTGAAGGAACGATGATATATTTCCAATTCAGAATGGTCTGATGCTGCCTTGGAAATATTATATCCCGGGATATTATTTTCTGATGTAAATCCACCTTAGATCACAGAAATCACAGAAATCCTACAGTGCAGAAAGAGGCCATTTGGCCCATCGGGTCTGCACCGACCACAATCCCACCCAGGTCCTACCCCCATATCCCTACATATTTACCCGTAATCCCTCTAACCTACACATCTCAGGACACTAAGGGGCAATTTTAGCATGGCCAATCAACTTAACCCGCACATCTTTGGACTGTGGGAGGAAACCGGAGCACCCGGAGGAAACCCACGCTGACACGAGGAGAATGTGCAAACTCCACACAGACAGTGACCCAAGCCGGGAATCGAACCCAGGTCCCTGGAGCTGTGAAGCAGCAGTGCTAACCACTGTGCTACCGTGCCGCCCCAATGTCTTGAATGAATCAATGCAAACCACTCTCACTGTTTCCACAGAGATGCTGTTCCATAGATGAGCCACATTGTTTGATGCCAGCAATAGGAATCTAGACCAGAGGCCTAGGTACACTGGCCCCAGCCAGCCCTGCAAATTTCTGGGATGGCATTGAGAGGCTGGGAGCCTCGTTTGAGCCCTCAGGGAGGACCTCAGGTGTGGAGAGGTCCAGATGCAAAGTGAGACACCGGGGACCAACGCTCGAAGCCAGTGTGCCCCAGGGCGAGAGAGAGGGCTTGACTGGAGTCAGAGGCCTACGATCCGCATTCTGGTCAAAAGCTTCTAGCGCAAGGACCTGAAGATTAAATAATTCTTGAAGACAGCAATGCAAACTCCTCCCCTTCCCCAGCACACAGACTACTCGGGGAGGCTTTCCACCAGAAAAGGTGGGTAAAAGAGAGCAGTCCCCCACCATGCTGCCTACAGCTCGCTGAGACCACCAGGGTCACTGCGGGGGTGGGAGGATGGAAATGCAGCCTTAAGCGCCATCAAGTGGATTGTTATATACACTGCGGGGAATCCATTTAATGCGGTCAGCAGAGAGGCATGAGCAACTGAAAGGAAGGAGGACTGCAGAACTAAATGGTTATTATTGTAGAGGAAAGGTACAGGAGACTAACAGTCTCTCAGTAATAAAGAGGTAAAGGACACACACACAGGGAGGAATTTTGCTCCCCTATCCCACTGGTGAGATTTTTCTGGTTCCACCAAAAGGCAATGGAATAGTCAAAGGCCCTGGAAGATATCCCGACCTCCCCCCAGTGTGACAGGGCCATAAAATTCCATCCAGTCTTTCTGGAGAAAAGCACAGAGAGTCTATACTATGGGGAGATACAGGATACTCACACAGTCTGTATTATAGTTCACTGTGGTCCCAGGCTAGTCATATAGAATCATAGAATCCCTACTCTACAGAAGTAAAGTTTATTTATTGTCACAAGTAGGCTTACATTAACACCGCAATGAAATTACTGTAACAATCCCCTAGTTGCCACACTCTGGCCCCTGTTCAGGTCAATCCACCTAACCAGCATGCCTTTCAGACTGTGGGAGGAAACCCACGCAGACACGGGGAGAATGTGCAGACTCCGGACAGACAGTGACCCAAGCCGGGAATCAAACTCAGGTCCCTAGCGATGTGAGGCAGCAGTGCTAACCACTGAAGGAGGCCATTTGGCCCATCAAGTCTGTACCAACCACAATCTCACCCAGGCCCTATTCCCATAACCCCACACATTTACCCTGCTAATCCCCCTGGCACTAAGGGGCAATTTAGCATGGCCAATCCACCTAACCCACACATCTTTGGACTGAGGGAGGAAACCGGAGCACCCAGAAGAAACCCAGCGATTATGGCAAGGTCTACACAACATAACAGGCTACAAGGTGAAGACGAGTAAAATCCCCGCAACAATGCACGCATTCTCGATGAACTCAATGCATTCTATGTCCGTTTTGAGCAAGAGGTCAGCGAGGGGGTATCATCCACCCTCAGTCGATCCGGTATCCAAGGTCACCATCGCAGACATCAGATTGGCCTTCTTGAAAGTTAACGCACGCAAAGCGACTGGCCCGGATGGGGTGCCCTGACGAGCACTCAGCTCCTGCGCTGACCAGCTGGAAGAGATATGCGCAGACATCTTTAACCTCTCCTTGCATCAATCTGAGGTCCCTACCTGCTTCAAAAAGACGACCATCATTCCAGTACCAAAGAAAAACCAAGCAGCATGCCTCAGTGACGATCGTCTGACATCCATTGAAAGGTTAATCGTGGCATGGATCAACTCCAGCCTCCCGGACTACCTGGATCCACTACAGTTTGCCTACCACCACAACAGGTCCACAGCAGACACCATCTCCCTGGCCCTGCACTCAACCCTGGAACACCTAAATAACAAGGACACATGTCAGACTCCTATTTATTGACTACAGCTCAGCCTTCAACACCATCATTCCTACGAAACTCATCTCCAAACTCCGTGGCCTGGGCCTCGGCACCTCCCTCTGTGATCCTGAACTTCCTAACTCACAGACCACAATCAATAAGGATAGGCAACAACATCTCCTCCACAATCATCCTCAACACCGGTGCCCCACAAGACTGTGTTCTCAGCCCCCTACTATACTCCTTATACACCTATGACTGTGTGGCCAAATTCTGCTCCAACTCCATTTTCAAGTTTGCTGATGATCCGGGTGCTCCGGTTTCCTCCCACATTCTGAAAGATGTGCTGGTTAGGTGCATTGATCCGAACAGGCGCCGGAGAGTGGCGACTAGGAGATATTCACAGTAACTTCACTGCAGTGTTAATGTAAGCCTACTTGTGGCTAATAAATAAACTTTAGCTTTAAAAGATGGCACTGTAGTGGGTCAGCCCTCAAACAATGATGAGACAGAGTACAGGAAAGAGAAAGAGAATCTGGTGAACTGGTGGGGCAACAATAATCATAGAATCCCTACAATGCAGAAAGAGGCCATTCGACCCATCGAGTCTACACCGACAACAGTTCCACCCAGGACCTATCCCTGTAACCCCCTGTATTTCCATTACTAATCCCCCTGACATGAAGGGGCAATTTTACCATGGCCAATCCGTGGCTTTTTGCTACCAAATAAACCTGTTGGACTTTAACCTGGTGTTGTTAAACTTCTTACAATCCATCTAACCCAGACATCTTTGGACTGTGGGAGGAAACCGGAGCACCTGGAGGAAACCCATGCAGACACGGGGAGAATGTGCAAACTCCGCACACACAGTGACCCGAGGCCGGAATCAAACCCGGGTCCCTGACGCTGTGAGGCAGCAGTGCTAACCACTGTGCCACCATGCCGCCCT
Source organism: Mustelus asterias (assembly GCF_964213995.1). NCBI lineage: Eukaryota > Metazoa > Chordata > Chondrichthyes > Carcharhiniformes > Triakidae > Mustelus > Mustelus asterias. The sequence continues at coordinate 16,041,828 of NC_135805.1, read as the reverse complement.
CTCCCTCAAAGACAAAGGAGACAGTCATCATCGTCTTCAGGAAGCATGGTGGAGAGCATGCCCCTGTCTCGATCAACGGTGATGAAGTGGAAATGGTCAAGAACTTCTAGTTTCTAGGTATTCAGATCATCAACAACCTGTCCTGGTCCCTTCATAGCTGGCGCTATATTTAAGAAAGTCCACCAACGCTTCTACTTGCTCAGGAGGCTTAGGAAATCCAGCATGCCCACTACAACTCTCACCAATTTTTACAGATGCACCATAGAAAGCATTCTTTCTGGTTGTATCACAGCTTGGTATGGCTCCTGCTCTGTCCAAGACCGCAAGAAACTACAAAGGGTTGTGAATGTAGCCCAATCCATCACTCAAACCAGCCTCCCACTCATTGACTCTGTCTACACTTCCCGCTGTCTCGGAAAAGCAGCCAGTATAATTAAGGACCGCATGCACCCCGGATATATTCTCTTCCACCTTCTTTCATCGGGAAAAAGATACAAAAGCCTGAGAACACGTACCAACCAACTGAAGAACAGCTTCTTCCCAGACTTTTGAATGGACCTACCTTGCATTAAGTTGATCTTTCTCTACACCCTGGCTATGACTGTAACACTATATTCTGCACCCTCTTCTTTCCTTCTCTATGAACGGTATGCTTTGTCTTTATAGCGTGCAAGAAACAATACTTTTCACTGTATGCTAATACGTGTGATAATAATAATCAAATCAAATCAAATGAACGGTATGCTTTGTCTGCAAAGTGTACAAGAAACAATACTTTTCAATATGTATCTCAATACATGTGACAATAATAAATCAAATCAGAATACTCAGTCTCTATTATAGAGAGATACAGGATGTTGATCCAGCAGTAAGGATATTCCAGTGGCAACCAAAGAAGAACTAACTTTACAAAGTAAATCAAAGAAAAAGGTTTAATAAAGAGATTTCATTACACCAGCATTTGAGCCACAAAAGCTCCCCACAATCCCCACCTGTTTTCTATTCATACCGAGTCGCATAGACTATTTTCTAAATGGGAAAATGCTTAGCAAATCAGAAACACAAAGGGGCGTGGGAGTCATTGTTCAAGATTCTCTTAAGGTTAACGTGCAGGTTCAGTCGGCAGTTCGGAAGGCAAATGCAATGTTAGCATTCGTGTCGAGAGGGCTAGAATACAAGAGCAGGGATGTACTTCTGAGGCTGCATAAGGCTCTGGTCAGACCCCATTTGGAGTATTGTGAACAGTTTTGGGCCCTGTATCTAAGGAAGGATGTGCTGGGTTCAGAGGAGGTTCACAAGAATGATCCCTGGAATGAAGAGCTTGTCGTATGAGGAACGGTAGAGGACTCTGGGTCTGTACTCTTTGGAGTTTAGGAGGATGAGGGAGGATCTTATTGAAACTTACAGGATATTGCAAGGCCTGGATAGATTGGGTGTAGAGAGGATATTTCCACTAGTAGGAAAAACTAGAAGCAGAGGGCACGATGTCAGGCTAAAGGGACGATCCTTTAAAACAGAGATGAGGAGGAATTTCTTCAGCCAGGGAGTGGTGAATCTGTGGAACTCTTTGCCACAGAAGGCTGTGGAGGCCAGGTCATTGAGTGTCTTTGAGACAGAGATAGATAGGTTCTTGATTAATAAGGGGATCAGGGGTTATGGGGAAAAGGCAGGAGAATGGGGATGAGAAAAATATCAGCTATGATTGAATGGCGGAGCAGACTCGATGGGCCGAGTGGCCTAATTCTGCTCCTATGTCTTATGGCCTTATGGGTCAGCTGGTCAGCTGACCACCACATCATTTGCCATTGGTTACATTATCTACCGGGTCAGCTGACCCTCATAACATGTTATCATTGGTTACATATAACAGATTCCTTTTTTTGTGTTTTTTTTCAAGTTTATTTGAAGTGACCGTCCTCCAGTATTCTCAACAACTTCCCAGTACCCGCACCCTGCTTCTTTTAGTAAAACAGTAGGGTAATTGAAGATTTGCACCAACACAGTTGAGTTTTGAAACCTCCTTGTTTTCCAGCATTGTTTTCCAGACAGAGAGCAAAGGAAGTGCAGATTAAACTGCATTTATTTCAATGCAAGAGGCCTGACAGACAAGGCAGATGAACATGGGGCTGGGATATTATAGCAATTACTGAAACATAGCTAAGGGAGGGACAGGACTGGCAGCTTAATGTTCCAGGGTACAGATGCTATCGGAAAGATAGAACAGGAGGTAAGAGAGGAGGGGGAGTTGCACTTTTGATTAAGGAAAATATCACGGCCGTCCTGAGAGGGGATATATCCGAGGGTTCGGCCACTGAGTCTACATGGGTAGAACTGAGAAATAAGAAAGGGATTGTATTATAGGCCCCCAAATAGTCTGTGGGAAATTGAGGAGCAAATATGTAAGGAGATTACAGATAGCTCCAAGAAAAATCGGGTGGTAATAGGAGGGGATTTGAACTTTCCCAACATTGACTGGGACAGCCATAGTATTAGAGGGTTGGATGGAGAGAAATTTGTTGAGTGTATTCAGGAGGAATTTCTCATTCAGTATGTGGATGGTCCAACTAGAGAGGGGGCAAAACTTGACCTCCTCTTGGGAAATAAGGAAGGGCAGGTGACAGAAGTGTTAGTGAGGGATCACTTTGGGACCAGTGACCATAATTCTATTAGTTTTAAGATAGCTATGGAGAATGATAAGTCTGGCCCAGAAGTTAAAATTCTAAATTGGGGCAAGGCCAATTTTGATGGTATCAGGTAGGAAAATTCAAAAGTTAATTGGGGGAGTCTGTGGGAAGGCAAAGGGACATCTGGTAAGTGGCAGGCTTTCAAAAGTGTGTTAACCAGGGTTCAGGGTAAACACATTCCTCTTTGAATGAAGGGCAAGGCTGACAGAAGTAGGGAACCCTGGATGACTCAGGATATTGAGGCCCTGGTCAAGAAGAAGAAAGAGGCACATGACATGCAAAGGTAGCTGGGATCAAGTGAATCCCTTGAAGAGTACAGGAGATGTAGGAGTAGAGTTAAGAGAGAAAGCAGGAGGGCAAAAAGGGGACACAAGATTATTTTGGCAGATAAGGCAAAGGAGAATCCAAAGATCTTCTACAAATACATAAAGGTCAAAAGAGTAACAAGGGAGAGAGTAGGGTCAATTAAGGATCAATAAGGTCATCTATGTGTGGATCCACAAGAGATGGGTGAGATCCTAAATGAATATTTCTCATCAGTATTTACTGTTGAGAAAAGCATGGATGTTAGAGAACTTGGAGAAGTAAATAGTGGTGTCTTGAGGAATGTACATATTACAGAGAAGAGGTGCTGGAAGTCTTAAAGCGCATCAAGGTAGATAAATCCCCGGGACCTGATGAAGTGTATCCCAAGACATTGTGGAAGGCTAGGGAAGAAATTGAGAGATCCCTGGCAGAGATATTTGAATCATCGATAGTCACGGGTGAGGTGCCTGAAGATTGGAGAGTGGGAAATGTTGTGCCTTTGTTTAAAAAGGGCTGCAGGGAAAAGCCTGGGAACTACAGGCCAGTGAGCCTCACATCTGTGGTAGGTAAGTTGTTGGAAGGTATTTTGAGAGACAGGATCTACAGGCATTTAGAGACGCAAGGACTGATTAAGGACAGCCAACATGGCTTTGTGAGTGGAAAATCATGTCTCACAAATTTGATTGAGTTTTTTGAAAGGGGTAACCAAGAAAGTAGATGAGGGCAGTGCAGTTGATGTTGTCTACATGGACTTTAGCAAAGCCTTTGACAAAGTACCGCATGGTAGGTTGTTGCATAAGGTTAAATCTCACAGGATCCAGGGTGAGGTATCTAAATGATACAAAATTGGCTTCTTGACAGAAGACAGAGGGTGGTTGTAGAGGGTTGTTTTTCAAACTGGAGGCCTGTGACCAGAGGTGTGCCTCAGGGATCAGTGCTGGGTCCACTGTTATTTGTCATTTATATTAATGATTTGGATGACAATATAGGAGGCATGGTTAGTAAGTTTGCAGATAACACCAAGATTGGTGGGATAGTGGACTTTAAAGAAAGTTATCTCCAAGAGCAAAGGGATCTTGATCAATTGGGCCAGTGGGCTGACGAATGGCAGATGGAGTTTAATTTAGATAAATGCGAGGTGATGCATTTTGGTAGATTGAACCAGGACAGGACTTACTCAGTTAATGGTAGGGCACTGGGGAGAGTTACAGAACAAAGAGATCTAGGGGTATATGTTCATAGCTCCTTGAAAGTGAAGTCACAGGTGGACAGAGTGGTGCAGAAGGCATTCAGCATGCTTGGTTTCATCGGTCAGAACATTGAATACAGGAGTTGGGACATCTTGTTGAAGTTGTACAAGACATTGGTAAGGCCACACTTGGAATACTGTGTGCAGTTCTGGTCACCCTATTATAGAAAGGATATTATTAAACTAGAAAGAGTGCAGAAAAGATTTACTGGGATACTACCGGGACTTGATGGTTTGGGTTATAAGGAGAGGCTGGATAGACTGGGACCTTTTTGTCTGGAGCGTAGAAAGTTGAAGTGTCATCTTATAGAGGTCTATAAAATAATGAGGGGCACAGATCAGCTAGATAGTCAATATCTTTTCCCAAAGGTAGGGGAGTCTAAAACTAGAGGGCATAATTTAAGGTGAGAGGGGAGAGATATAAAAGTGTCCAGAGGGGCAATTTTTTAACACAGAGGGTGGTGAGTGTCTGGAACAAGCTGCCAGAGGTAGTAGTAGAGGCGGGTACAGTTTTGTCTTTTAAAAAGCATTTAGACAGTTACATGAGTAAGATGGGTATAGAGGGATATGGGCCAAATGCGGGCAATTGGGACTAGCTTAGGGGTTTAAGAAAACGGGTGGCGTGGACAAGTTGAACAGGAGGGCCTGTTTCCATGCTGTAAACCTCTATGACTCTATGACTCTTTTTGTTTAAAGTTGGCCAAATGAATTCTCAGTCGCTTTTCATTTTTATCGAGTGAACATTGTCCACACAACATTCAATTGGTACTTTGTTTCTCGAAGTTTCCATGAAAAATAACTCTGTTAATGTGTCAGACAGATATATTCGTATATCTACCACCTCCACTAATGCTAGGGTTTTGGCTGCCAATGTACTTATTTTCTTTGTTTCCCAGGCCATGGGGGCCACATTTTCCTTCCTTACCCGCCAAGAATATTATGAATCCGACACCGTTCAAATGTCCATCTGACAGATTGGCATGTGAAGCATCACTAACCGCTACTATCTTCCGGTCTTCCAGTTCTCCCAGTGGCGGGAATTTAATTACACATTCCTCTCGTTTTAGCTTTTTAAAAACGTTTTATTCCCCTGCAAGATCTCGCACATTTCAACATGTTACTTGGCTCTAGGACACTATAGCTCCCATCAGGTCTTGTCTGTGTACATAGCCAATTTAACTGTCCTCTCATACTCCTCAACAATTCTGTTTCTTTATCGTTGGCCGGTTTTCAATCAACAATTCTCTGGTTTTGGGAATAGGATCAGTGCTGTCTCGATTCATGATGCTGTCTTGATTCATCGTTACCCTGGATTTGCTTTGTTGCGTATCAAGATCAAGCTGTTGAAAAGCACCAGTCACTTGACTCCCTACTTTAAATTCCGTCTTTAACCTATTACGTACCTTCTTTTCAAATTCGTCTGTGCAACCCCAAATGACATCAACATGCATCACAAAAACACCAGCCAATTTTCCTTCAGACTTCCAATAGAACATTGCAGGATCCGCTTTTAACTGGACACAGCCAGTTTTCAGCAATACAGCTTTGTCAAAGCTTTGACAAAGGGTCATCTGGAGTTGAAACGTCAGCTCTTTTCCCTCCTCACAGATGCTGCCAGACCTGCTGAGATTTTCCAGCATTTTCTCTTTTGGTTTCAGATTGCAGCATCCGCAGTAATTTGCTTTTATACTCTCTTCCACCTTCTTCTGCCGGGAAAAAGACACAAAAGTCTGACTTGATTTGATTTATTATTGTCACATGTATTAGCATACAGTGAAAAGTATTGTTTCTTGCGCGCTATACAGACAAAGCATACCGTTCATAGAGAAGGAAAGGAGAGGGTGCAGAATGTAGTGTTACAGTCAAAGCTAGGATGTAGAGAAAGATCAACTTAATGCGAGAAAGGTCCATTCAGAAGTCTGATGGCAGCAGGGAAGAAGCTGTTCTCAGACTCCTACTGTATCTTGTACAAATCTCACATTGGGCTGATATTTGCTCTGTGAGATTCTTATTGCTATTATCCAATACACCTGCATCCTGTAGCCATACTCTCATCTCTGTGGTGCTGGATGAGCAAACTGCTTAAGAAGGGTCAAAATAATCTCCTTTTTGTCCATCAACCTGTTGTCTGTAAGCGACACTAAGGCATCATGAATCCTCTGGTTAGACATTGTCGGTTCACTTAAGGGAAGGCAATAATGACCTAACCTCATAAAATCCAAACGTCTTCCTAAAACCACAGCTTTGTCATTCTTCGAGTCGATCGTCATCTGGGCTTTTTTCACGGCAGGCCTGCTTAATAATAAAGGTATGTCACTTGAAGCAACATTCATACTTATGAACAAGCTGCAATCCTACAGGGGAGCGCCACCATTTTGGAAGATGTATTATCATCTCCAAATCGAAAACGGGTAGAACGTTCACATTCTTTAACTTTATTTTGCTCTTTGTGATCAAGAGACCCGAAATAGAAATTTCGCCAATCTTGTCACATACAGTTGATGTACATCCACTATCCAAAACTGCACGTTTAAAAAGAGCCTGTCATCAGCGCATCATTATTGGGCTGAGTTTTCCTGTGACCAAAACCATGTCTTCATGGTCCTTATCTTCATCACTGTTGGTTTCTGCATATTCTGTTTCATGTTTAGCTTCAAAGACACAGAGCAGAATTCTCCCAAAGTTCTTCGTGTTGAATTCGTGGGGAAACTGGAGTAATTTGCACTGGTTTCTTTCAGTGGGACTTCCCACTAGAATTCCCACACTCTGTGCAACCAGCATGAATATCATTAGGTTTCAGGGGACCAATTCCCACCCAGGAGGCTGAAACCAGCGGGCTTCTGCGCACGCTTAGAGGCTCCAAACTGTCGGACTCTTGACTGCTGGCCAGCCCGGGACCTCTGCAGTGCTGCCCACCACCCCCACACCCCCCCACCCCCCCCAACCCCTCCCTATGGTCCGATCGTGGCCCCCCAACCCTTCCTGGGCTAGCACTGCCAAAGTGCCCTCCACCCTAAACACGTTAAAGAAGCCATCCCCTACGGACAAGCCCTCCCTATACACAGGATCTGCTCGGATGAGGAGGATCGCAACAGACACCTCCAGACGCTGAAAGATGCCCTCATAAGAACAGGATATGACACTCGACTCATCGATCGACAGTTCCGACGCACAACAGTGAAAAACTGCACCGACCTCCTCAGAAGACAAACACGGGACACAGTGGACAGAGTACCCATCATCGTCCAGTACTTCCCCGGAGCGGAGAAGCTACAGCACCTCCTCCAGAGCCTTCAACATGTCATTGATGAAGATGAACATCTCGCCAAGGCCATCCCCACACCCCCACTTCTTGCCTTCCAACAACCCCACAACCTCAAACAGACCATTGTCCGCAGCAAACTACCCAGCCTTCAGGAGAACAGTGATCACGACACCACACAACCCTGCCACAGCAACCTCTGCAAGACGTGCCGGATCATCGACACGGATGCCATCATCTCACGTGAGAACACCATCCACCAGGTACACGGTACATACTCTTGCGACTCGGCCAACGTTGTCTACCTGATACGCTGCAGGAAAGGATGTCCCGAGGCATGGTACATTGGGGAGACCATGCAGACGCTGCGACAACGGATGAATGAACACCGCTCGACAATCACCAGGCAAGACTGTTCTCTTCCTGGGGGACCCCAATTGCCCCCGTTCACTCCAGTGGGGTCGGGCCGCTCGTCCCCCCGTCAGTGCAATCCCCGCTGGAGTGAAACATTCTGGTGGGGTAGGAGATGCTAGCGGGCTTGGAGAATTCAGTCCCGTGCCTGCTAACAGCATTGAAATAGTGTGCTAAATACTATTTAAATGCTGACCTTGCCTCCCAGCCGATTTCCAGCGCAGTGCAGATGTCACCGGAAATCGGGCCCTGGGAGACGCAAGCACGGCACAAATGCTTGTGGGAACTCCGCGAATCGGCCAATGTGTGATTCTCCTGGCCGGCCGTGCTAATTTTTTAGCGCAGAGGGATGGGAGAATCGCGGCCATGGTTTCTTCTTTTTGGACAACTCATTGTGTAGTGACGTGGGGAAATTGCATTGAGAACAACGATTCACCATCCCTTTACCATTTCATCACTTTAAACATCTTTAATCACCCTGCCATGTGCATCTTCTATCCCCCCATGCTGACACTGTAGTTAAGAAAGCCCACCACGCCTCTACTTTCTCAGAAGACTAAGGAAATTTGGCATGTCAGCTACGACTCTCATCAACTTCTACAGATGCACAATAGAAAGCATTCTTTCTGGTTGTATCACAGCTTGGTATGGGTCCTACTCTGCCCAAGACCGCAAGGAACTACAAAAGGTCTTGAATGTAGCCCAATCCATCACGCAAACCATCCTCCCATCCATTGACTCTGTCTACACTTCCCGCTGCCTCGGCAAAGCAGCCAGCATAATTAAGGACCCCACGCACCCTGGACATTCTCTCTTCCACCTTCTTCCGTCGGGAAAAAGATACAAAAGTCTGAGGTCACGTACCAACCGACTCAAGAGCACTTTCTCCCCTGCTGCCGTCAGACTTTTGAATGGACCTACCTCATATTAAGTTGATCTTTCTCTACACCCTAGCTATGACTACATTCTGCACTCCCTCCTTTCCTTCTCTATGAAAGGTATGGTTTGTCTGTATAGCGCGCAAGGAGCAATACTTGTCATTGTATACTAATACATGTGACTATAATAAATCAAATCCTGACCTGAAATAAATGACATTTCAGTCTCCATTTTAAGAAGATCACTTTGGTCCTTTGTAAAGGGAGTTCTATTTCCCTGCAGTTTCACCCTCCCCTTGTTATCCAACATGTTGACAGGAAACTGATTGGGGAGCTCTGGGACACAGGAGTGCGTGCCCTTGTTGTAAAGACACCATGTCCGCCTCTTCTCACCTTTTAATAAGAGTCTATTAACACATTCTCTGGCCTTTGTCCGCTGACACTGAACCACTCACGGGTGATTAATGGGGGCATGCTGCATGAGAAATGGTTAAAGGTCAACACCGCGGACCTTGAGAATGTCACACATCTGAAAAGAGGTCTACTTTTCCTTCACACTGATAACACAATGTAAGCAGCATGTCAGATGTCGGAACACAACAGGTGCTGGGATTGAACTGGCTCTGAGAGAAAGCAAAGCTCCTGAGATGAGGCCCTTTATTTTTGTATTTGCTGCCTATTATTTATCTCTAAGTAGTCATTCTCTTGATGGACACAATTTCCGTGGCGAATAGAAACAGAAAGTGCTAAAAATACTTCAACAGGTCTGGCAGAACATCAAAGGTGGCATAGTGGTTCGGCACAGTGGCACAGTGGCATGGTGGTGAGCACTGTTGCCTCACAGCGCCAGAGACTCGGGTTCGATTCCCGGCTTGGGTCACTATCTGTGTGGAGTCTGCATGTTCTCCCCGTGTCTGCGTGGGTTTCCTCGGGGTGCTCCGGTTTCCTCCCACAGTCCAAAGATGTGTGGGTTAGGTGCATTGGTCATGCTAAATTGCCCCTTAATATCCAAGGATGTGCAGGTTAGGTGCATTGGCCTTGCTAAATTGCCTCTTGGTGTCCAAAGATGGTTGGGCTAGGTGGATTGGCCATGCTAAATTGCCCCGAGTGTCAGGGGGACTAGCCACACAGTAAATGCATGGGGTTATGGGAAAAGAGCCTGGGTGGGATTGTGGTCAGTGCAGACTCGATGGGCTGAATAGCCTCCTTCTGCACTGTCGGATTCTATGATCCCATAAGAGTCAGATCCAACTCGAAACATTCTCTCTCCCGAGGTACTGCCAGATCTCCTGATAATCTCTTGCATTTTCTCTTTTTATTTCAGATATCCAGCATCCATAAGACCATAAGATAGAGGAGCAGAATTAGGCCATTCGGCCCATCGAGACTGCTCTGTCATATCGCATGAAAACAGTCCAGTAGACAGCCCTATGCTTTCCCGAAAATCTGCACAATGCAGGTGAGTCTGCCTCAAGGAGTAGTACGTTGGTTCAGAGGTCCAGATGGTGCAAAAGGATTCCAAACACTTACAGAAAGGAAAAAGTCACTTATAAACTGAAGTATGGGCTGGGATTCTCCCCAAAACAAAACTATGTGCCCAATGGGCGGGAAAACGGGAGAATTTCCTGCCTGTGTTTTGGGTGTACTTTCCTGAATGAATCTCTGACACTCTGTGCAATACAGAGTGCCTCAGCATGATTCACTCTGAAAAGTGTGGACAAGGCCTATTCTCACCCAAGAAGCCGGCAGCATAGTGCCGAGTGAGCCACTGCGCACGCACCGATCTGTCAGTGAGGAGATTTCACATACGCATTGGCCCCCCCTAGCCGGCCTCCCGATCAGTGGTCTCCGATCACTGGCCTTCCCACCGATTGCTGGCCTAATGGACATCCCAGGCCATCCCAGATGTACCCTTCAGAAGGAGTATTTGGACAAGGAAGTATACTATGAAAGGTCTGACACTGGGAAGTTCCAAAGAACAAAGGGACCTTGGCGTGTTTGTCTCTGAAGGTGGAAAGGCAGGTAAATAGGGTGGTGAAAAAGGCATATGGCACACTCGCCTTTACCAATCAGAATATAGATTGCAAAAGCAAAGAGGTCATGATGGAGTTGTATAGAACTTTGGTGAGGCTACAGCTGGAGTACCGTGTGCAGTTCTGGTTGCAACATTATAGGAAGGATGTGATCGCACTGGAAGGGGTGCAGAGGAGATTCACCAGGATGCTGCCTGGGATGGAACATTTAAGTTATAAAGAGAGGTTGGATAGGCTTGGGTTGTTTTCTCTGGAGCAGAGAAGACTGAGGAGCAACCTGATCGAGGTGCACAAGATTATGAGGGGTGTGGACAGGGTGGATAAGGAGCAGCTGTTCCCTTTAGTTGAAGGGTCAGTTACGAGGGAACACAAGTTAAAAGTGAGGGGTGGGAGGTTTAGGGGGGATTTGAGGAAAAACCATTTTACCCAGAGGGTGGTGACGGTCTGGAATGCGCTGCCTGGGAGGGTGGTGGAGGCGGAATGCCTCACATCCTTTAAAAACTACCTGGATGAGTACTTGAGTACTGGATGAAGGGAGGAAACCAGACAATGTTCTATCCCATTCATGTCTATCTTCCACACAGTTGTGTACTTTCCAGTTGCTTGCTGGTTGCTCTCTCCAATCAGGAGGCTTGGATGTACTTTTTTGCTTCACATGAAACACTGGGATTGTTCTCCTCAGAACAAAGAGTGGCTTGCGGGGAATTTTACTAAAGGGGGTTCATAACAATGATAAGTTTGGGTAGAGCGACTAAACCAAAATTGTTTCCACTGGTGGAAAAGGTTCAGTAACCAGAGGACATAGATGTCCCCGATGATGGGGGAGTCCAGAACTAAGGGTCATAGTTTGAGGATAAGGGACCAATCTTTCAGAACTGAGGTGAGGAGAAATTTCTTCACCCAGAGGGTGGTGAATTGTGGAATTCACTCCCACAGAATGTAGTTGAGGCCAAAATGTTGTCTGATTTCAAGAAGAAATTAGACATAGCTCTTGGGGCTAACGTGATCAAGGGAGATTGGGAGGAAGGGGGAATTAGGATATTGAATTTGATGATCAGCTATGATCAAAATGAATGGCGGAACAGGCTGGAAGGGCCGAAATTTTTAAAATTCATTTATGGGACATGGGCATCACTGGCTGGCCAGCATTTATTGCCCATGCCTAGTTGCCCTTGGGGGGCAGTTGAGAGTCAAACACATTGCTGTAGCTCTGGAGTCACATGTAGGCCAGACCAGGTAAGGACGGCAGATTTCCTTCCCTAAGGACATTAGTAAACCAAATGGGTTTTTCCGACAATCGACAATGTTTCATGGTCATCAGTAGACTCTTCATTCCTGATTTTTTTTATTGAATTCAAATCCCACCATCTGCTGTGCTGGTATTCAAATCCGGGCCCCCAGAACATTAGCTGAGTTTTTGGATTAATAGTCTAGCGATAATACCACTAGGCCATTGCTTCCCTGAATGGCCTACTCCTGCTTCTAGTTTCTATGTAAGATAATTGGTAAAAGAAAAAGATATGATATGGGATTGTTTTTATATCTGAGAATTGTTATAATCTCAAATGCACTCCCTGAAAGGGTAATGGAAGCAGACTCCAATTGTAACTCAAAAGGGGTGGGATTTCCCAGTTCCGTGTTGGCAGGACCCAGTCGGAGGTTTGAAGCCCAGCTAAAAGTCCATTATGACTTTTGGCGGGACCAGGCAAACAGGACAGGAAAATCCCACCCAACTGAACATGGGCTCTTGGAATTATAGAATCCTACAGTACAGAAGGAGGCCATTCGGCCCATCGAGTCTGTACCGACCACAGTCCCACCCAGGCCCTATTCCCATAACCCCATGTATTTACCCTGCTAATATCCCTGACACTAGGGTTAATTTAGCAAATCCACCTAACCCACACGTCTTTGGACTGTGGGAGGAAACCGGAGCACCCGGAGGAAACCCACGCAGACACGGGGAGAAAATGCCAACTCCACACAGACAGTGACCCAAGCCGGGAGTCGAACCCGGGTTTCTGGCGCTGTGAAGCAGCAGTGCTAACCACTGTGCTACCGTGCCGCCCAGTTTGAGGAACACATATGAGCTGTGTCACTGGGAAGAGTTATCCTGCTAGTAATTCTGCAGTATCCTTCGATAAAATAGGAATGACACCTCATGACAATGCCGCCTTCAGGTTAGCGAAGTCAAATCTTTATTTAACTGAAGCCTCCCCATCCTTTTTAACTGCGGGTATCGTCCAACATTCGAGGCCCATCACCTGACACTCTCACTGAAAGAAGAAAGCGCCCAGCCTCTCCCTAGCTGACCTCTCCCCACAATAGGCTGCATTACAGATGTTGTGTAGGCTTCTGTCAGCGGCCTCGGTGCTGATAAGGAGCTGTGAGAGAGCGATGGCTGAGCTGCAGCTGTCTGGAAACCAGGGGGAGTTATTTCACATGTACCGGTTACTCTGACCTCTCCTTTCAGCAAACCTTGTTCCTGTTCCCTCAGCTGTGTGAAGAGTCTGATTGCGGCCCTGAAAAGGAATCCCGAAGAACTCCAGGAATTTCAGATCATTAGCCGCCAGCCTGTTTCTCTGTTTGGGTGGTGTGTTCCAAGCATGTCCATTAGAATGCACAGGCTTCCCCCGAGCCCAAAAACCCCAGGTATCAGGCACCTGTTTGAGAGAGCAGCCCACATTTACATAAAAGCAAAATACTGTGGGTGCTGGAATCTGAAATAAAAACAGAAAATACTGAAAAATCTCAGCAGGTTGGACAGCATCTGTGGAGAGAGAATAGAGCCAACGTTTTGAGTCTGGATGATCCTTCGTTAGCTCACATTAATCTTAACACAAAAATCACCAACCTTCTCAAATGTAATTTTCTGTTGATACCAGATGATTTTATGTGAATTGTACATATTAATCTTATGTAAATTATATATATATTAATCGTATGTGAATTGTCTATATTAATCTTATGTGAATTGTACATATTAATCTTATGTGAATTGTCTATATTAATCTTATGTGAATTGTACATATTAATCTTATGTCAATTCTACACATTCATCTTACATGAATTGTCTATATTAACCTTACCCCTGACAGACAGGATTTATGATCATCTAGAGAAGTTTAGTATGATCAAAAGTAGTCAGCACGGCTTTGTCAAGGGCAGGTCGTGCCTTACGAGCCTGGTTGAGTTCTTTGAAAATGTGACCAAACACATTGACGAAGGAAGAGCGGTGGATGTGGTCTATATGGACTTCAGCAAGGCGTTCGATAAGGTCCCCCATGCAAGACTTCTTGAGAAAGTGAGAGGGCATGGGATCCAAGGGGCTGTTGCCTTGTGGATCCAGAACTGGCTTGCCTGCAGAAGGCAGAGAGTGGCTGTGGAGGGGTCTTTCTCTGCATGGAGGTCAGTGACCAGTGGAGTGCCCCAGGGATCTGTTCTGGGACCCTTGCTGTTTGTCATTTTCATAAATGACCTGGATGAGGAAGTGGAGGGATGGGTTGGTAAGTTTGCTGACGACACCAAGGTAGGTGGTGTTGTGGATAGTTTGGAGGGATGTCAGAAGTTGCAGCGAGACATAGATAGAATGCAAGACTGGGCGGAGAAGTGGCAGATGGACTTCAACCCGGATAAGTGTGTGGTGATCCATTTTGGCAGATCCAATGGGATGAAGCAGCAGTATAATATGAAGGGTACCATTCTTAGCAGTGTAGAGGATCAGAAGGACCTTGGGGTCCGGGTCCATAGGACTCTTAAATCGGCCTCGCAGGTGGAGGATGCGGTCAAGAAGGCGTACGGCGTACTAGCCTTCATTAATCGAGGGATTGAGTTTAGGAGTCGGGAGATAATGCTGCAGCTTTATAGGACCCTGGTTAGACCCCACTTGGAGTACTGCGCGCAGTTCTGGTCACCTCATTACAGGAAAGATGTTGAAGCCATTGAAAGGGTGCAGAGGAGATTTACAAGGATGTTGCCTGGATTGGGGGGCATGCCTTATGAGGATAGGTTGAGGGAGCTTGGTCTCTTCTCCCTGGAGAGACGAAGGATGAGAGGTGACCTGATAGAGGTTTACAAGATGTTGAGAGGTCTGGATAGGGTAGACTCTCAGAGGCTATTTCCAAGGGCTGAAATGGTTGCTACGAGAGGACACAGGTTTAAGGTGCTGGGGGGTAGGTACAGAGGAGATGTCAGGGGTAAGTTTTTCACTCAGAGGGTGGTGGGTGAGTGGAATCGGCTGACGTCGGTGGTGGTGGAGGCAAACTCGTTGGGGTCTTTTAAGAGACTTCTGGATGAGTACATGGGATTTAATGGGATTGAGGGCTATAGATAGGCCTAGAGGTAGGGATATGATCAGCGCAACTTGTGGGCCGAAGGGCCTGTTTGTGCTGTGGCTTTCTATGTTCTATGTTCTATGTTATGTGAATTGTATCTATTAATCCTATGTGAATTGTACATATTAATCTGATATGAATTGTATATATTAATACTGTTCCGGATCTCACAGATTCCCAAAATAAATAATTTGAGGTATGGTATAGGGGGTAGCATGGACAGAGAGACAAACATGATAGGCGTACAGACGGACAGAGGGATGGATGGGCAGATGGACACAATAGATGGATGGATGTGCAGATGGAGGGAAACACGGACGGAACGGATAAACACGATGGATGGATGGCTGTATGGATGGTCGGATGGACAGATCAAAAGATGGACAGACAGAAGAACAAAGAGAAAGATGGAATTATTTGGATTGATAAAGAGGCAAATAAAGCAAGGGATGGATAGAAATAGATAGAGGAAAAGAGAGATATAGAGAAATTGAGGTGGATGATAAGCCATGATTTAAGCGAATGGCACAGCAGTCTTGATGGGCCGAATGACTTGCGCCTGCTCCTCTGTTCTGATGTTCCAAACATCTCCACCAGCTGAGAATCAGTTCACCTGGAGGCCATCAGTGCTTGAGCACATAGAGTTGAAAGATTATTTTTAAATGTATCTTGAAACGTTTTCCTTAAATAAAGCTTCTGTACTGCTGTCACGCCTTTCATTGCATCAATACAGAATTGGCTGAATATGGGCTGATGGTGGAATTGTGGTAATTTCTCTGGGGTTCAAATCCCATTGTGGCAGCTGAGGGAATTTAAATTCAATTCATAAATGGGGAATATAAAGCTCGTCTCAGTAGCAGCAATTGTTGTACTCAGTTCAATAATGCCCTTTAGGGGAAGAAATCTGCTATCCTTTCCAAGAAACTACAAAGGGTCATGAATAAAGCCCAGCCCATCACGCAACCCAGCCTCCCATCCATTGACTCTGTCTACACTTTCCGCTGCCTCGGCAAAGCAGCCAGCATAATTAAGGACCCCACGCACCCCGGACATTCTCTCTTCCACCTTCTTCCTTCAGGAAAAAGATACAAAAGTCTGAGGTCACGTACCGACCGACTCAAGAACAGCTTCTTCCCTGCTGCCGTCAGACTTCAGAATGGACCTGCCTTGCATTAAGTTGATGTTTCTCTGCACCCTAGCTATGACTGTAACATTATATTTTGTGCCCTCTCCTTTCCTTCGCTATGAACGATATGCTTTGTCTGTACAGCGCGCAAGAAACAATACTTTCCACTGAATATTACTACATGTGACAATAATAAATCAAATCAAACCAAATCAAATCAGTCTGAACTACATGTGGACTCACAGCAATGTGGTACTCTTAATTGCCTCTATCAGATGGGAACAAATGCTGGTCTTACCACATAAGCGACACCCACATCCCATGAGAGAGTGACGGGAAACAGAGGGGAGTGGTTAATGGATCCTTTCCAGGCTGGAGCAAGGTTTGTATTGGCATTCTCCAGGCGTCAGTGTTGCGACCTTTTCTTATCCCCATTATATAACTATGAGGGGTGGCACGGTGGCACAGTGGTTTATACCGCTGCCTCACAACGCCAGGGACCCAGGTTCAATTCCCGGCTAGGATGACTGTGTGGAATCTGCATGTTCTCCTCGTGTCTGCATGGGTTTCCTTTGGGTGCTCCGATTTCCCCGCACAGTCCAAAGATGTGCAGGTTAGGTTGATTGACCATGCTAAATTGACCCTAGTGCCAGGGGGATTAGCAGGGTAAATGTGTGGGGTTATAGGAATAAGGCCGAGGTGGGACTGTGGTTGGTGGAAACTCGATGGGCCGAATGTCTTCCTTTTGTACTGCGGGGATTCGATGGATTCTATGAATAATGACCTAGACCCTGCTGTACAGGGCAGATTTCAAAATTTGCAAATGATACAAAACTTTGAAGGATTGTGAACTGTGTGGAGGATAGTGTAGAACTTCAAAAGGACAAAGATGAGTTGGAGAAATGGGTGGATAATGAGGGACTGTGCGGAGAAATGTGGACTGATTCATATTGGTCGAAAGAACACGGGCGACAATATGAACTAAAAAGGCCAATTCTAAAGTAGGTCTCGGAACAGGGTCAATATTCCAATCCAACTGATAAGTGGGGTAACAATAATCCCAATTTACATTAGGTTCAGGTACACAATATTACTCTGATTTTCTCTATAATGTATTCAACACAATAGTGTTGATAGTCACAATAATGTTTATCCAGGATGTATTATTCGCCATACTATAGCATAGAATCATAGGGTCTACAGTGCAGAAGGAGGCCATTCAGCCCATCGAGTCTGCGCCGACCACTATTCCACCCAGGCCCTATCCCCATAACCCAAGACAAAGATAAGTTGGAGAAATGCATTTACTTGAGCTATTCCCCTGACACTAAGGGTCAATTTAACACGGCCAATCCACCTAACCCGCACATCTTCGGAGTGTGGGAGGAAACCAGAGCACCCAGAGGAAACCCACGCAGACAGTGGGAGAACGTGCAAACTCCACACAGACAGTCACCCAAGACCGGAATTGAACCCGGGTCCCTGGCGCTGTGAGGCAGCAGTGATAACCACTATGACACAAGCTGTCTTATCCACAATAACATTTTTTTAAATGTATTTATTAGTATCTCAAGTTGGTTACATTAACACTGCAATGAAGTTACTATGAAAATCCCCTAGTCGCCACACTTCAGCGCCTTGTTCAGGTACACTGAGAGAGAATTTAGCATGGCTACTGCACCTAACCAGCACGTCTTTCGGACTGTGGGAGGAAACCGGAGCACCCGGGGGAAACCCACGCAGACACGGGGAGAACGTGCAGGCGCCCCACTGGCAGTGACCCAAGCCAGGAATCCAATCCGGGTCCCTGGCGCAGTGAGGCAGCGGTGCTAACCACTGCTAACATATACAGTGTGTGACATTTACACTAATACAGAGTGTGCTATTCACTGTAATATATACTGGATATGATGTTCTTTACAATATATATCAGGTGTGATGTTCTGTGACAAATGCAGGCTGTGCTGTTGCTCCGTACTAAGTTCTTGAAATGCAGTGTGTGCAGCATACACTGGGTGTGCTGTTGCCTATGGTAATACAGAGGTTATACTGTTTGTTGCCTGTAGTCTTCATCCAAATTCTAATGACGGATTGTGGAGAGCAAGTTTGCTGGTAATCACGTACTCTTTGCTATCCCCTCTCAGACCAGGTTGGATTTCGGCAGTCTTTTTGAAATAAAAAAATTAACAAATTTAACTGAAATGTTCAGATCAATTTCTGGTGCTGGAAACCTCCGACCTGGTCGGTGGCTGGGATTCTCCAGTCCCGCTGCAATGATCAGAGCTTTCGCTCAGTGCCGAATTCTCCGTTCTTGCTGGCACGCGGGTGGGAACGGATGAGATTGGAGAACATCAGAGAATCCCTACAGTGCAGAAGGAGGCCATTCGGCCCATCCAGTCTGCACCGACCACAATCCCACACAGGCCCTATCCCCATAACCCCATGCATTTACCATAGCTAATCCCCCTGACACTAAGGGGCAATTTAGTACGGCCAGTCAACCAAACCCGCACATCTTTGGTTATACTGGGTGTGATGCAGACCCAGGGATCTATCAGAATCTTAATTCAATTAAACGGTTTCAAGAAGGAGATAGATATATTTCCAATAACAGAACAGATTAAAGGGATATGGGGAACAGGTGGGGAGGTGGATTTGAGACCAAAGAGAGATCAGCCATGATCTGATAGAATGGTGGAGCAGACTCGAAGGGTTGAATTTGCCGACTTCTGCTCCTAATTCCGATGTTCCTATGTTTTTCTCTCTCCTACTTTTGAATGCAACATAGTCATAGAGTCATAGAGGTTTACAGCATGGAAACAGGCCCTTCAGCCCAACTTGTCCATGCCGCCCAATTGTTACCACTAAGCTAGTCCCAATTGCCCGCATTTGGCCCATATCCCTCTATACCCATCTTACCCAAGTAACTGTCTAAATGCTGTTTAAAAGGCAAAATTGTACCTGCCTCTACTACTGCCTCTGGCAGCTTGTTCCAGACACTCACCACCCTCTGTGTGAAAAAATTGCCCCTCTGGACCCTTTTGTATCTCTCCCCTCTCACCTTAAACCTATGCCCTCTAATTTTAGACTCCCCTACCTTTGGAAAAAGATGTTGACTACATAGATGATCTGTGCCCCTCATTATTTTATAGACCTCTATCAGATCATCCCTCAGCCTCCTACGCTCCAGAGAAAAAAGTCCCAGTCTATCCAGCCTCTCCTTATAACTCAAAACTTCAAGTCCCATCACATTTTGTCGATTTAATTTGCGAGCCATAGTTTGTGATATTTCCTCTTTCTCCCCGACCCTGGCCTTGTTTAATTCAATGATTCTAAATTTCAGACAGGCGTTTTAAAAAACATATCTGAGTAAATATACTTTGAGATGTGCTGCTGGTTGTGATACTGCCCTTCCGAATCCTTCTTTTTGAATGTCCTGAAAAGGCAAGTATCCCTGCGGAACCCGCCAACAAATGTAGCAAGCACCAACGTTACATCTCCAGGTGTCCAGGTTATGCCGTTGGCTCTAATCGTAGAATCTCTAGAGTGCAGAAGAAGGCCTTTCGGCCCATTGAGTCTGTACTGACTCTCCGACAGAGCTCCCACCCAGGCCCTATCACTGTAACCCCATGAATTTACCCCACTAAATCAACCTGACCCGCACATCTTTTGACTGTGGGAGGAAACCGGAGCACTCAGAGGAAAACCACGCAGACACGGGGAGAATGTGTCAATTCCACATAGACAGTCACCCAAGGCTGGAATCGAACCTGGGTCTCTGGTGCTATGAGGCAGCAGCGCTAACCACTGTGCCACCATGCCCAGGCTCGGTCTCTTCTTGGTAGAGTTGCAGATATTGCGGGGGATTGTCAGAGGATATAACAGGATATAGACAGATTGGAGACTTGGGCACAGAAATGGCAGATGGAGTTCAATCTGGACAAATGCGAGGTGATGCATTTTGGAGGATCAAATTTAGGTGTGAATTATACTGTAAATGGCAGAACCCTTAGGAACATTAACATACAGAGGGATCTGGGCGTGCAGGTTCACAGTTCCCTAAAAGTGGCCAAGGTGATTAAGAAAGCATGTGACATGCTTGCCTTTATCAGCAGAGACATTGAGTACAAGAGTTGGGAAATCATGTTGCAGCTATATAAAACTTTGGTTAGGCCGCATTTGGAGTATTCTGTGCAGTTCTGGTTGCCACACTACCAGAAGGATGTGGGAGCTTTGGAGAGAGTTTGTTTAAAAAGGGCTGCAGGGAAAAGCCTGGGAACTACAGGCCAGTGAGCCTCACATCTGTGGTGGGTAAGTTGTTGGGAGGTATTTTGAGAGACAGGATCTACAGGCATTTAGAGACGCAAGGACTGATTAGGGACAGTCAGCATGGCTTTGTGAGTGGAAAAACATATCGCACAAATTTGATTGAGTTTTTTGAAGGGGTAACCAAGAAGGTAGATGAGGGCAGTGCAGTTGATGTGGTCTACATGGACTTTAGCAAGGCCTTTGACAAGGTACCGCATAGTAGGTTGTTGCATAATGTTTCACGGGATCCAGGATGAGGTAGCTAAATGGATACAAAATTGGCTTCTTGACAGAAGCCAGAGGGTGGTTGTAGAGGGTTGTTTTTCAAATTGGAGGCCTGTGACCAGTGGTGTGCCTCAGGGATCAGTGCTGGGCCCACTGTTATTTGTCATTTATATTAATGATTTGGATGAGAATATAGGAGGCATGGTTAGTAAGTTTGCAGCTGACACTAAGATTGGTGGCACAGTGAACAGTGAAGAAAGTTATCTCGGATTGCAACGGGATTTTGATCAATTGGGCCAGTGGGCTGACGAATGGCAGATGGAGTTTAATTTAGACAAATGCGAGGTGATGCATTTTGGTAGATTGAACCAGGGCAGGAATTACTCAGTTGATGTAGGGCACTGGGGAGAGTTCCAGAACAAAGAGATCTAGGGATACATGTTCATAGCTCCTTGAAAGTGGAGTCACAGGTGGACAGAGTGGTGAAGAAGGCATTTGGCATGCTTGGTTTCATCGGTCAGAACATTGAATACAGGAGTTGGGATGTCTTGTTGAAGTTGTACAAGACATGGTGAGGCCACACTTGGAATACTGTGTGCAGTTCTGGTCACCCTATTATAGAAAGGATATTATTAAACTAGAAAGAGTGCAGAAAAGATTTACTAGGATGCTACCGGGGACTTGATGGATTGAGTTATAAGGAGAGGCTGGATAGACTGGGACTTTTTTCCCTGGAGCGTAGGAGGCTGAGGGATGATCTGATAGAGGTCTATAAAATAATGAGGGGCACAGATCATCTATGTAGTCAACATCTTTTTCCAAAGGTAGGGGAGTCTACAATTAGAGGGCATAGGTTTAAGGTGAGAGGGGAGAGATATAAAAGCGTCCAGAGGGGCAATCCTTTCACAAAGAGGGTGGTGAGTGTCTGGAACAAGCTGTCAGAGGTAGTAGTAGAGGCGGATATAATTTTGTCTTTTAAAAAGTATTTAGACAGTTACATGGGTATGATGGGTATTGGGGGATATGGGCCAAATGCGGGCAATTGGGATTAGCTTAGGGCTTTTAAAAAAGAAAGGGTGGCATGGACATGTTGGGCCGAAGGGCCTATTTCCATGCTGTAAACCTCTATGACTCTATGACTCTATGAGAGCGTCAAGAAGGTTCATCAGGATGTTGCCTGGTCTCGAGGGTGTTGGCTATGAGGGGGGGGGTTGAATAAACTAGGATTGTTTTCACTGGAAAGACGGAGGCTGAGGGGAGACCTGAGAAAGGTCTACAAAATTATGAGAGGCACAGACAGGGTTGATAGTCAGAGGCTTTTTCCCAGGGTGGAAGTGTCAAATACAAGGAGGCACAGGTCCAAGGTGAGAGGGAGAAAGTTGAGATGTGTGGGGGATGTTTTTCACACAGAGAGTGGTGGGTGTCTGGAACGTGCTGCCAGAGGAGGTGGTGGAAGCAGGCACATTGGCAACATTGAAGTGGTATCTGGATGGGTACATGAATAGGGAGGGACCGAGTAAGGGCAGAAGGTTTTTATTTAGTTTAGGCAGGCATCATGATCGGCACAGGCTTGGAGGGCCGAAGGGCCTGTTCCTGTGCTGTACTGTTCTTTGTTCTCTTTGTTCTGTTCTCTATAATATACATGGTGTAATATTGCTTATTACTCACAGCAGTCTGGATTTGGGGTTCAGTAGTGAATGAATGACACTCACTCCTCATGACAATTGTCCACAAATTTTCTGTGGATTTTTTTCACTGAAGTTTGCGGCCATTCAAAATCCAATAGAACATGGCATTCTGCATCGGGCACTGGAGACCTGTGTGGACAGGTTCAGTGATAGTGTTCCCTCAACCAAGCCGGTTCAAGAATCCTCACCGTGCCACGTCGAGCAGGTATTTTATAAACCTCAGCAAGGAAGAGCTTGGTCAGAAAGTCAACCCGCAGTTCGGATCTCCTTACACACTGCGGACTTTGAACTCCATGGCACGTCACTCATTGGCTACTCACACAGTGGACGTCTTGATGGAAAGCTGACCCTCCGGGCAGGTGTGGAGGCTGCTGCAGGTATGGCCGCAATGGGAATGAGTTGCCGTTTGTGGATTGGGTTTAGTTTTCATTCGTGGGACATGGGTGTCGCTGGCTGGACCAGCATTTATTGCCCATTCCTAGTTGCCCTTAGAGGGCAGTTGAGAGTCAGCCACATTGCTGTGGCTCTGGAGTCACATGTAGGCCAGACCAGGTAAGGACGGCAGATTTCCTTCCCTAAAGGACATTAGTGAACCAGATGGATTTGTTCATGGAATCATAAAATCCCCTGCAGTGCAGAAGGAGGCCATTCAGCCCATCAAGTCTGCACCAACAATAATCCCACCCAGGCCTTATCCCCATAACTCCATGTATTTAACCTGCTTTATCCCCCTGACACTAAGGAACAATTCAGCACGGCCAATCAATCTAACCCGCACATCTTTGGACTGTGGGAGGAAACCGGAGCATCCAGAGGAAACCCACACAGACACGTACAAACTGCACAGTTACCTGAGGCCGGGATTGTACCTGGGTCCCTAGCGCTGTGAGGCCGCAGTGCTAACCACTGTGCCACCGTGCCACCCCCAATGATAATTGACAATGTTTTCATGGTCATCAGTAGATTCTGAATTAAATTCCACCATCTGCCGTGGCGGGATTCAAACCCGGATTAATAGTCTAGCGATAATACCACTAGGCCATCACCTCCCCTGAGTTCGTGACTGAGGAGGGAAATCTACCGGGGGGAGCGGGTTGCTAACCAGTGTGGGGGTGGGTCATTGATCGGTGGACAATCGAGCGGGTGGTCGTGAGGAGGAGAGCGGGGAATGAGGGAGGAATACGATGAGGACTGGGTGATGTCAATCTGGTATGTTCCCATTCCTGAGGGGGGGTGAGGTCAGGCCCTTCGGTTGCGGGTGATCAGAGGTCACGCGCTGGAATCGGAGCCCTTGTATTGAGGGTCACTGGGGAAGGCCCCAATTGCAGAGGCCCCTCAGATGGGCACCTGGTTCCAGAAGGTAGGTTTGAAGGCACGTAACTCCAAGGACAACCAAGTCCTCATATAGCTGAAATTACAGATTTCTGGATACTCGGGAAATCTGGCCAACAGAATTAAAGTTGAAAAACGGAATGGTGATGGAATTCGTAGCTTTATTATCATATTTATAGTGACAAACCGCCATTGCAGAGCAGAATGCCCATCCAGCCACATTCTGGTCCCAAATAAAACTGGAATAGACAGGCTGAAGGTGGGCAAGGTTCGGGAAAGAAATATTTCGGACATTGATCCTCACCCAGACCCTAACCTGCCTGGTTTCTTAAGTTAAAATTCAGCCTGTTCAGGTTGTGTAAGTCAGAGCATTTAAGGTACAGACAGTTACAATAAGGTGCAGCATTTTACTTGTGAAGAAGGCACCAGTTTGAGTGTAGGATAAAGCCTCAAAAAATCCTAGCAGGTCATAAACTTGCCGGCGGCATGGTGGCACAGTGGTTGGCACTGCTGCCTCACAGCACCAGGGACCCGGGTTCGATTCCCGGCTTGGGTCACTGTCTGTGTGGAGTCTGCACATTCTCCCCGTGTTTGCGTGGGTTTCCTCTGGGTGTTCAGTCCGAAAGATGTGCTGGTTAGGTGCATTAGCCATGCTAAATTCTCCCTCAGTGTATCCGAACAGGCGCCGGAGTATGGCAACTAGGGGATTTTCACAGTAACTTCATTGCAGTGTTAATGTAAGCCTTACTTGTGACGCTAATGAATAAACTTAACTTTACTTTCAATCTTCCCCGATCCTGCTCACTTCCAATTTTCACCATGGCGTCTTTGGAGACAATCCAGAAATACTTGTGAAGCTGCTGGGTCATGTCATTAAATATTTAATTCATCGATTAGGAATATTTAAACCAGAATTCTGGCTTTAACATGGATTGTCCGAGCAGGGTTGACTGGTGAAAAAAACAAGACTAACATCAACCATAATCCTAATTGTGGTAGCATTGCCCCTTTAAGGGGCAAACTCTCAGAGGGTCACATGACCCATTGACCCAATTGGGTCGAAGCGCCGAACACTGGTGCCGGCGCCGGAATTCCGCCACCTCGCCTGCCACGGAATCGGAGTGGGCGAGGGTCCGACAACGGAAATGTCCATTGACCTTGGGTGGGAATTTCCAGTCTCACTCAAGCGAGGCCATAAAACCCCGTCTGTGGTGTTTTTTTACCGGTTAGGATTCTGACGTCATGGTAATCTATACGTTACTCTCTGTACATTGTTACTCACCTCCATAAACTGTTCATTCATTAATCTTTTTTACGTTCATTTGTGAGACATGGGTGTCGCTGGCTGGCCAGCATTTATTGCCCATCCCTAGTTGCCCTTGGGTGGTAGTTGAGAGTCGTCCACATTGCTGTGGCTCGGGAGTCGCATGTAGGCCAGACCAGGTAAGGACGGCAGATTTCCTTCCCTAAAGTACATTAGTGAACCAGATGGGTTTTTCCGACAATCGACAATGGTTTCATGGTCATCAGTAGATTCTTAATTCCAGATTTTTTTTATTGAATTCAAATTCCACCACCTGCCAAGGTGGGATTCAATCCGGGTCCCCAGAACATTCGGTGAGCTTCTGGATTAATAGTCTAGTGATAATACCACTAGGCCATCGCCTCCCTCATCTACCTGGTGGTTGCCTAGCTTTGATGCCACGCTATTAATGAGATTACACAGCTGCCTCCCTGCCTATGCTAAAGGTTGGTGCTCACAGCACTTACTGGTAAGACTGATTTCGCTACTTGATCTCCAACTTTTTGGAAGTCATTTTAGCTACTTGGGCTTACCTTGACCTTTATTTCCCTTCAGTCCACTATCCTGGTGGTATGGGAACAACCTCGGTGTAGCATGGACTTCTGCTGAGGAACATTCTGGAGCAGTCACACAGCGAGTAGCAGCAACCTTACCAACACTAACCCCACCAGTAGCAGCAGGGGTCATGTTAACGTCAATTGTAGCTACCATTTTTGCAGCCTTAGGGTATGGATGATGGGCCCAGAGCTCTCGCACAAGGGTGATTATACCCCTGTAATGTCCTAACTATGCTGAGGGTTGTGGGTTCAAAACAAAAAGAAAACAACATAGTTTGCACGTGTAGATTCAAAGTAACACACAACAATTTTTATTCCTGGAGCTCTTGGGCAGAATTTTCCCATCCCACTACAAGAATCAGACTCGATTGACTGAAGGACCTCTTCTGCACTGTATGATTCAAATAAAATTCTGCCAGAGTTGCAATGACCTCATAAGGGCGGGACAGGTAAGTAGGATTCCATTTTCAGGTGCTGACCGTCACAATCTGAATTTGCCTGTGTTCCCCTGCACAGCACTCTGCAGGATAACAACACCTGGTATCTCCCTTCACCTCTCTGTCCCTCACCACCTCACCCTCATCCTAATGCCATCTCCCACACATCCCTCTCAGTCACCCTCCACAACCTCTGTCATTCCATCCGAACTGCACATCCCATATCTCATGCAGCCAGCATAAGGACCCCACGCACCCCGGACATTCTCTCTTCCACCTTCTTCCGTCAGAAAAAAGATACCAGAAGTCTGAGGTCACGTACCAACTGACTCAAGAACAGCTTCTTCCATCAGACTTTTGAATGCACCTACCTCACACTAAGTTGATCTTTCTTTACACCCTAGCTATGACTGTAACACTGTGTTCTGCACTCTCTCCTTTCCTTCTCTATGAACAGTATGCTTTGTCTGTGTAGCGCGCAAGAAACAATACTTTTCACTGTATACCACTACATGTGACAATAATAAATCAAATCAAAGGGTTTACTGACCCTGCAGTCAAAACCACCCTGACTGCATTGAAAGAGGACATAATAGAGATTGACAGCGTGGCAGGGCCCATGAACAAAGGGATGGGGAGTTGGGGTTCTCCAAACATATCTAGAGAATGCATCAGATAATGCATTGCCACTTGGCACATAACACTCACCCATACATACTCACTCACTCATACATATACCACAACTTGAGAAGCCTGGACACGTATGCCTTGTGTATAATTCTAAAGTACACAAGGTGGCATTTCGGGTGGCATGGTGGCACAGTGGTGAGCGCCGCTGCCTCACAGCGCCAGAGACCTGGGTTTGATTCCAGCCTTCGGTCACTGCCTGTGTGGAGTTTGCATGTTCTGCCCGTGACTGCGTGGGTTTCCTCCAAAGATGTGAGGGCTGGGTGTTTTGGCCAGGCTAAATTGGCCCTTAGTGTCCCAAGATGTGTAGGTTAGAGGGATAAGCAGGGAAAACGTTTGGGGTTACGGGGATAGGGCCTTGGTGGGTTGCTCTGTTGAAGAGTCAGTGCACACTTGATGGGCCGAATGGCTTCTTTCTGCACTTTAGGGATTCTATGATTCAATTCCGTGATAAACAGGGTGTTATCTATAACACAGGATGTACTATTCTCTATACATGGTGAGTATTTCCTTCAATTGTATGCAGGACGTAGTATGGTGTAACAGAGACAGGATAAGCTCCTGTCTATAATGCTCAGTGTGTGTTATCTCTATAATTAGAGGGTGTGCTATTAACAATAATACACACAATCAGCCTTTATGTCACACCCTTACTGAACAGCAGGTGCACTGTTGTGAAACGGGGTTTGTTTACCCTGAGCACAGGAGACATTATTAGTTGGAGCCAAGTATTCTCACGACCGTGTGCTCCGGGAACCATGGCAACGTGCCACATAGTCACTTGGTGGGAGAGGGCTAAGCAGATGAGTTCAGAAACCCATTCATCGCCACTGGATCCATAGCTTGGCTAATTGGAGCAATTTGCTCAGCTAAGTCGGGTATTCAGTTTAACAAGGTTATGTGTCATGACGACTGGCCGTCACTCAATGCTCAGATTGGCTGCCCATGTGCGGTAAACACCAACCGGATACAAAGTCCAATTGATCTGAGTTACCTTAAAGCTGGATCTGTAGCCTGCATCCTCTTGGGTTCAACGGATTTATATATCCCCCTTCATACCATCCCAAGCATGCTTGTACTCTGTACTGGCTCCACAGGCTGTTCCCAAGGACACACTCCGACTCTGTTGCTGCTGGAGGATCATCAACTCAGTGAGAGACGCTCTTTGCTCTGCCTGGAACTTGTTGGTCTTCCAGTGCAAAGAGTTGTTCCTGATCGAGTGTTGCAGACTGGCACATTCCAAAGCCCAGGGCTACGTGCTGAGGGATGCACTGAAGCTTGGGACAGCTTCCACAGATGCACGACGGAGGAAGTTCGCTGTCTAAGGCCTTTCAGCCATAGTGAACTGAGAGGAGCAGAACCCCCCTCAGTTTGAATAACTCACTGAGTGTACGCAGTGAATATTGCATGTATCTCTGTTGTATCGAAGCATCTCAGAGTGCAGCTTGTTCTATGTGGACAACTTAAATAGCTTTGCACCATTCTTAATGTTGTGATAATCCCCAGGATTGCACGGTGAATCACTGATTGACCTCCTTGTTGGACTTGTTGAATACAAGCTCCCAGGGGGATTAGTAATTACCTAGCCAGGTGGAGCTTGTACATCGAGCCCGGTATAAAGCAGGACCCTGAGTAGGTCCATTGTTGCATTGCCCCGGTTGGAATCTGCTTGTGTTCCCCACAGGCTTGTGGTTTATACTTTATTTTGTGCAATAAAGTGCTGTTCCTTTACAGCCCACTCCTGGAGTTATATTTTTGTAACATATTGGTGATTGCTCCTCTGCCCTTCTTTGAATAGTGTATCCATTTTGCATCCGTCTGAGAGGAAAGATGATGGTTGGTATTTTACGACCTTGCTCAGGCAAGGCTCATAAAATCCCGCCCGAGGCCAAGAGAGAATTCCGCTCTGTGAGCCGTGCCCGCCCCGATTCCGATCTCGGTGATCTTTCTCTACAAGAAACAATATTTTTCTCTGTATACTAATACATGTGACAATAATAAATCAAATCACATCAAATAATCAACTCTTTTATTGTCCACATAAATGGTTTGAAGTTTGGAGTCAGTGCACACAATGAGGGCATAATGCTAACTGTTCACACCTGTTTGTGATCTAAACACAGAAAATGCTGGATAAACTCGGCAGGTCTGGCAGCACCCGTGGAGAAAGAGAAACAGCTAATGGTTTGGGTCCGTTTGACTCTTCTTCAGAGCTGGCAATGCCATGCTTGCGATAAACTGGTTTCTCTGTGATCCTTATTGTTCAGTCTCGAGTTTGAAGAAACTGCGTATGAGGGTCTGTTCATTTACAATTTTGCTAAACATCCAAATATGCGGTGTAACTTCACAAGTGGTTTTGCAGCGGCCATTGCAATTTTAAGGACCTTCCACTAACACGTGGAAACATGACTTAATCCAGTGACAAAAGATCACCTGACCCTTGATGGCCACCATAAGCAGCACTTTTTTTTAAAGTCAACTTCAAAAAGTTCACGTTAGATCGAGTCTGTTTCTTAAAAGCTGGAAAATGCTATGACTCATAATAACACACATTAGGAAGTAGAAGGACAGATCACGGAATAATAGAATCACGTGTCCAGCCCCCTCACGATCACCTTGGATATCAACTTAACCCTTTATCTACGCTGAACTGTTATAAGACCATAAGATATCGGAGCAGAATTAGGCCATTCGGTCCATCGAGTCTGCTCCACCATTCAATTATGGCTGATAAGTTTCTCAACTCCATTCTCCCGCCTTTTCCCCATAACCTTTGATCCCCTTACCCCTTATCTATCTCTGTCTTAAATACACTCAATAACCTGGCCTCCACAACCTTCTGTGGCAATGAATTCCACAGATTCACCACCCTCTGGCTGAAGAAATTCCTTCTCATCTCGGTTCTAAAGGGTCGTCCCTATACCCTGAGGCTGTGCCCTCGTTCCTCCTACTAATGAAACATCTTCCCCACATCCACTCTATCCAGGCCTTTCAGTATTCTGTAAGTTTCAATGAGATTCCCCCCTCATCCTTCTAAATTCCATCGAGTACAGACCCAGAGTCCTCAGACGCTCACACTTCAGGCTTTTCATTCCCTGGATCATTCTCATGAACCTCCTCTGAACCCTCTCCAAAGCCAGCACATCCTTCCTTAGACATGGGGTCCAAAATTGCTCGCAATATTCTAAATGTGGTCTCACCAGAGACTTCCTTCAGGTGCTCCAGTTTCCTCCCACAGTGAAAGGATGTGCGGGTTAGGTGGATTGGCCACGCTAAATTGCCCCTTAGTGTCAGGGGCACTAGCTAGGGTAAATGCATGGGGTTACGGGGATAGGGCCTGGATGGGATTGTGGTCGGTGCAGACTCGATAGGCCGAATGGCCTCCTTCTGCACTGTAGGATTCTATGAATCTTACAAAGCCTCAGCAGTACGTCCCTACTTATGTACTCTGGACCTCCTAATTACGTTGCAACAAGGTGCTGCCAATCCTTTACCAAAACAAAGGCAGAATAAAAATAAACAATGAAAAATTCTGAGTTGGATTTCAGGTGTTTCCAAGGCTGACAGAAAATTTGCATGTTCCGGATGAGTAGGAACGAAGAACAAAGAACAAAGAAAATTACAGCACAGGAACAGGCCCTTCGGCCTTCAAGCCTGCACCGACCATGCTGCCCGACTGAACTAAAACCCCCTACAGTTCCAGGGACCATATCCCTCTATTCCCATCCTATTCATGTATTTGTCCAGAAGCCCCTTTAAACTCACTATGGTATCTGCTTCCACGACCTCCCCCGGCAGCGAGTTCCAGGCACCCACCACCCTCTGTGTAAAACAACTTATCAAGTACATCTCCTTTAGACCTTGCCCCTCGCAACTTAAACAATGATTAATAATGGAGGGAGACTCATTCATAAAATGTTAAGGAGCAGGGATGTGTATATAACACAAATTACTCAGACTTATTTCCTTTTAGCTGTTAGGTTGGTGTTGCAGTGGGTTGGGTGCAGGTAGTCGCCTGATGGGATGAGCTGTCAACACCCCCCCCCCCCTGACGGAGTCGGTTTACACAGATGAGTTGTAAAAGCACCTGATTCTGACTTGCATTCAGCTCCAGGGCAATGGGGATCTAATATGTGGCAGTCATCGGTGAGGCCGTGGAATCATTCAGTGAGTTGTGAACAGGATATTGGCCAGTCAGCTGTGTCTCTCTGGATTGTGTACTCATTTCTGAGTCAGCAGCCTGTGAATGCAAGAGGCTTGTTTTCAGTTTATTTACAAGTGGGCTGACATTTGTGGACAGCATGGTGGCACAGTGTTAGCACTGCTTCCTCACAGCACCAGGGACCTGGGTTCGATTCCCCACTTGGCTCACTGTCTGTGTGGAGTTTGCACGTTCTCCCCGTTTCTACGTGGGTTTCCGCCGGGTGCTCCAGTTTCCTCCCACAGTCCAAAGATGCACAGGTTAGGTGAACTGGCCTGCTAAATTGACCCAAATTTGGCATATCAGCTCTCACCAACTTTTACACCATAGAAAGCATCCTTTCTGGTTGTATCACAGCTTGGTATGTCTCCTGCTCTGCCGCAAGGAATTACAAAGGGTCATGAATGTAGCCCAATCCATCACACAAACCAGCCTCCCATCCACTGACTCTGTCTACACTTCTCACTGCCTCAGAAAAGCAGCCAGCGTAATCAAGGACCCCACACACCCCGGACATTCTCTCTTCCATCTTCTTCCGTCGGGAAAAAGTTACAAAAGCCTGAGGGAAAGTACCAACCAACTCAAGAACAGCTTCTTCCCTGCTGCTGTCAGACTTTTGAATGGACCTACGTTGCATTAAGTTGATCTTTCTCTACACCCTGGCTATGACTGTAACACTACATTCTGCACCCTCTCTCCTTTCCTTCTCTATGAACGGTATGCTTTGTCTGCGAATAGCACGCAAGAAACAATCCTTTTCACTGTATGCTAATACATGTGGCAATAATAAATCAAATCAAATCAAGAAGATGTGTAGGTCAGCGGGGTTAGCCATGGTGAATTGCCCCTTAGTGGGATATCACTCACTGAGCTCAGTTCCTCTGCCAACTTCAAGTGTTTCACCTCTTGCACCTCACAAACCTCTCATTCCCGGTCTTTGTCATTTACTGCCACTTAGAGCCTTACTGTTTTCCACTCGGAGATCTCCTCCCTAAGCTTTTCCCTCAGAGTCTGCACCCACAGCCTCCTCATTCCTCAGATACTTTAGCTTTCAGCTTGGTATTCCTTGCTGTCTCTCCTCGGAATTCACCTCCCTCCCTTTCACCTTCCCTCTTTCTTCTGACATTATGATCTCAATGTGGTCTGGGCAGTGGTCAAGATCACAATGTCAGAAGAAAGAGGAACAGAATTAGGCCCATCGAGTCTGCTCTGCCATTCAATCATGGCTGATATGTTTCTTAACCAATTCTCCTGCTTTTTCCCATAACCTTTAATCCCCTTACCAATCAAGAACCTATCTATCAATGTCTTAAATATACTCAATGACCGGGCCCCCACAACCTTCTGTGGCAATGAATTCCAGATTCAACACCCTCTGGCTGAAGAAATTCTTCCTCATCTCCGTTCTAAAGGGTCGTCCCTTTACCCTGAGGCTGTGCCCTTAAATCCTAGTCTCTCCTACCAATGGAAACATCTTCCCCACGTCCACTCTATCTGGGCCTTTCAGTATTCTGTAAGTTTCAATGAGATCCCCCCTCATCCTTATAAACTCCATGGACTACAGACCCAGAGTCCTCAGACGCTCCTCATATGTTTTCCTCAAGCTTTTCATTCCTGGCTTAAACCTCAGGGTTTTCCCACACCTATTCTCTTTGATAGAGTTATTCTAGACCACTCTGAGGATTCGGGGTAGACCATTTAGGACGGAGGTGAAGAGACATTTCTTCACCCAGAGAGTGGTGAGCCTGTGGAATTCATTACCACAGAAGCAGTTGATGCCAAAACATTGAACGTATTCAAGAGGCGGCTGGATATAGCACTTGGGGCGAATGGGATCAAAGGTTACAGGGAGAAAGCAGGATTAGGCTATTGAGTTGGACGATCAGCCATGATCGTGATGAATGACGGAGCAGGCTCGAAGGGCCGAATGGCCTCCTCCTGCTCCTATCTTCTATGTTTCTATATTTCTATGTTTCTATTCTCTCTTTGCTGTTCTTAATTCCATCTCCAAGTCTCCAACAATCCCATTACTTTCATCATCTGCTCATTGGGAATCCTTCGCAATCTCTCCCTTAGCCGCCACATCAGAAAACTCACCCTCAAACTCTCACCTTTCATCAATTCTAATCTCACCTCTAACCTCCTTTTCCCCTCTAAGCAACATTGTTCTTTGTTCCATATCTCTCTGTTCAGTAACTCCTTATTTGAATCCCTCTTGCCCAGAATTTTCTGTCTCCCTGGCACTAAAATCAAAGTGATAAAAAACATTGGCAGCATCTGTGGAGAGAGAGAAACAGAGTTTACATTCCAAGTCAGTGTGAGTCTTCTTCAGAGTTCACAGCGCCAGGGACCCAGGTTCAATTCCCGGCTTGGGTCACTGTCTGTGCGGACTCTGCACATTCTCCCCGTGTCTGCGAGTGTTTCCTCCGAGTGCTCCAGTTTCCTCCCACAGTCCAAAGATGTGTGGGTTAAGTGCATTGGCCATACTAAATTGCCCCTTAGTGCCAGGGGGATTAGCTAGGGTAAATGCATGAGGTTATAGGGATAGGGCCTGGGTGGGATTGTGGTCGCTGCAGACCTTGATGGGCCAAATGGTCTCCTTCTGCAGTGTAGGGATTCTATGATTCTATGGGAAAGGAAGTAAAGCTTTGGAGAACAAGGGCAGTTCAGCACCTAC
The DNA here is from genome assembly GCF_964213995.1 of Mustelus asterias. Lineage (NCBI taxonomy): Eukaryota > Metazoa > Chordata > Chondrichthyes > Carcharhiniformes > Triakidae > Mustelus > Mustelus asterias. The sequence continues at coordinate 16,008,130 of NC_135805.1, read as the reverse complement.
CGATGTTTTCAGAAGGTTTGGGTATCGGTGGGCTCTGTCTGAATGCCTGTGGGTGTTCTCCTGAGAGAAAGAATTCTAGTAATGCCAGGCTTGGACAGATTTGCAGCAACAAGCCGTTCCTTATCAGCGTGCAAGTGGTCTTGTCTTCATCGCCTCTGAGCACTGTGATTACAGTGAGATGGCCCAGAGACTGGGATAAGAGATCCCCCCCACAAAAAAACAAAATAGTCTTCATTATGAGGAGCAAGGAAGTATGCTCGGTACGTACTTGGCCAGAGATAGGCAGCGGGCTGGTATGTTCCTGTGAAACAAACAACAAAAAAAACCTTCTTGGAACATCATTTTTCATTCTATTTTTAACCATTTCCAGCAGTTAAGCACTGCAGGAGGTCCCGTCAGTTAATGTACAATCCAGTGCATTGATTCAACCTCACTGGCCAGGCAAGGACCCTAGGCAAAGATAGCAGCTAGCATCTTGACACGAAACATAATCACAGTACCTTTAAGGTGGAATGGCATGGAAATGAGAAAAATTGCAGGAGTAGGCCACAGTGGCACAGTGGTTGGCACTGCTGCCTCACAGCGCCAGGGACCCGGCTTCGATTACGGCCTCGGGTCCCTGTCTGTGCGGAGTCTGCACGTTCTCACCGTGTCTGCGTGGGTTTCCTCCGGGTACTCTGGTTTCCTCCCACATTTGTCTGAATGCCTGTGGGTGTTCTTCCGAAAGTTCCTCCCACAGTCCAAAGATGTGCGGGTTAGGTGGATTGGCCATGTGAAATTGACCTTTAGTGTCAGGAGGATTAGCAGGGTAAATATGTGGGGTTACAGGAATACGGCCTGGCTGGGATTGTTGTCAGCGCAGACTCGATGGGCCGAATGGCCTCCTTCTGCACCTCCTTTGCCAGCAGGGCGACGTTTACAGACGCACCATAGAAAGCATTCTTTCTGGTTGTATCACAGCTTGGTTTGGCTCCTGCTCTGCCCAAGACTGCAAGAAATTACAAAGGGTCATGAATGAAGCTCAATCCATCGCTCAAACCAGCCTCCCACCCATTGACTCTGTCTACACTTCCGCTGCCTCAGAAAAGCAGCCAGCATAATTAAAGACCCCCATGCACCCCAGACATTCTCTCTTCCACCTTCTTCCGTCGGGAAAAAGATACAAAAGTCTGAGGTCACGTACCAACCGACTCAAGAACAGCTTCTTCCCTGCTGCTGTCAGACTTTTGAATGGACTTACCTTGCATTAAGTTGATCTTTCTCTACACTCGAGCTATGACTGTAACACTACATTCTGCACTCCTTCTGAATTTTATGACTCATTCAGCCCTACAAGCCGGTTCCAGTTAAATCATGACAGATCTGCCGCTTAACTCCATTTACACACCTTTCCTATCTCTCAGTAACCATTAAAGAGTTTCTTCATGGTCCACTGAGTTGACTTGACTTGATTTGATTTATTATTGTCACATGTATTGGTGTACGGTGAAAAGTATTGTTATTTGCGCGCTGTACACACAAAGCATACCGTTCATAGAGTAAATAGGGGAGAAGGAAAGGAGAGAGTACAGAATGTAATGTTACAGTCATAGCTAGGGTGTAGAGAAAGATCAACTTAATGCAAGGTAGGTCCATTCAAAAGCCTGACGGCAGCAGGGAAGAAGCTGCCCTTGAGTCGGTTGGTACGTGACCTCAGACTTTTATAACTTTTTCCCAACAGAAGAAGGCGGAAGAGAGAATGTCTGGGGTGCGTGGGGTGCTTGACTATGCTGGTTGCTTTTCTGAGGCAGCAGCAAGTGTGGACAGGCAATGGATGGGAGGATGTTTGATGGATTGGGCTACATTCACGACCTTTTGTAGTTCCTTGGGGTCTTGGGCAGAGCAGGAGCCATACCAAGCTATGATACAACCAGAAAGAATGCTTTCTATGGTGCATCTGAAAAAAATCGCCCTGCGGGTGAGTGTGCATGTTGGTTTTGACTGCAGTGCGATTCCATCCCAGCAGGGTAGCACTGCCGGATGCCATTCACCATTGAGACTCGCTGGTGAAGGACGGGACATGTCAGCATCAGATGGAAGCGATGGCGTAACCAGGCTTGGAGAAGATCTTCCTTACCCAAGAGAAGAGAAAGCGCACTTTGTTCCAGTACCTTTCACAACCTCCAGCTGCCTCCATGCAATATACACCCAACGAATTACTACTGACATGGAGTCACTGTTGTAATGTCAGGAAATGTGGCAACTAATTTGTGCACAGCAAGCTCCCACAAACAGAAATGTGGCAATGGCCAGATAACCAATCTTTGTGTGATGCTGACTGAGGGATGAATGTTGGCCAGGTCACCAGGGAGAACTCCCCTGCTCTTCTCCAACACGGTAGCACAGTGGTTATAACTGCTGCCTCACAGTGCCAGGGACCAGGGTTCGATTCCTGGCTTGGGTCACTGTCTGTGTGGAGTCTGCACATTCTCCCCGTGTCTGCGTGGGTTTCCTCCGGGTGCTCCGGTTTCCTCCCACAATCCAAAGACATGCTGGTTAGGTGCATTGGCCATGCTACATTCTCCCTCCATGTACCCGACCAGGCGCTGGAGTGTGGCGACTAGGGGATTTTCACAGTGACTTCATTGCAGTGTTAATGTGAGCCTACCTGTGACACTAATAAATAAATTTAAACTTCAGATAATGATCCAATTCACTTTGAATGCCTCGATTGAAGCTGCCTCCAACACACTGTCAGGCAATGCATTCCAGACCCTAAACACTCGCTGCGTTAAAACCTTTTTCCTCAAGTCATTACTGCTTAGATTTGAGCCCACTGCTTCTCGATCCATCTACCAATACTAGCAGTTTCTCCGCATTAACTCTGAACAGATCCAACAGGAGTTTGATTGTGATTCGCACCAATTCTCAGATCCAATCACCACTTGAATGTCTCATACATGCACTCGCACACACGCACATAGATCATAGAATCCTACAGTACAGAAGGAGGCCATGTGATACATTGAGTCTGCACCGACCACAATCCCACCCAGGCCCTATCCCCACAACCCCATGCATTCACTCTAGCTAGTCCTCCTGACACTAAGGGCCAATCCACCGAATCCGCACATCTTTGGACAGTGGGAGGAAACCGGAGTATCCGGAGGAAACCCACGCAGACACGGGGAGAACGTACAAACTCCACACAGACAGTGATCTAAGCCGGGAATCGAACCCGGGCCCCTGGCGCTGTGAGGTAGCAGTGCTGACCATTGTGCCACCGTGCCACCCATGTACACACGCGCACATGCACACACACTCACGCACACAACGCACACACACTCATGCACGCATGTACACATGCATGCATACACACACAGGCATACATGTGTGCACACACGCTAAACAATGTATACAAACTAAACAATGTTCTTGGCTGGAAAATCATTCTTCCCCTCCCTTAGTCTCGAAGACTGAGGGTGTTGAATGGTTTTAAAGAGAGAGATTTCTCAATCTCAATCATGTTTGCAGCCAAGGATAGCTTCTAATTGTTTCCAAAAAAACATTAAATTTGCCTGAAGGTAAACTCTCGCTAATGGATTCATCATCCGACCAAAGATATTAGTTAACAGTACCGGAGTTTACATAGGACAAGCAGGTTCGTGACAGGATAGAGCTTTTCCAGCTCTACCTGTTTGGTTCAAAAAATTACTGTGGATGGGTTCCAGTGTGAAGATTCATTGAGAAAGATCTCTCATCTGTGTGTGTGTATGTGTGTGTGTGTTTGAGTGAATGTGTGTGTGTGTGTGCGTGAGTGTGACTGTGTGTGTGAGTGAGTGTGTGTCCGTGAGTGTGTGTGTGTGAGTGTATGTGTGTGTCTGTGTGAGTGTGTGTGTGTGTGTGTGCGAGTGTGTGTGTGTGTGCGTGTGTGTGTGCGTGAGTGTGTGTGTGCGAGTGTGTGTGTGAGTGTGTGTGTGAGTGTGTGTGAGTGTGTGTGTGTGAGTGTGTGAGTGTATGTGTGTGTGTGTGTATGTGTGTGTGAGTGTATGTGTGTGTGTGTGTGTGTGAGTGTGTGTGTGTGTGTGAGTCAGTGAGTGTGTGCGTGTGTGTGTGCGTGTGTGAGTGTGTGTGATTGTGTGTGTGTCAGTGAGTGAGTGTGTGTGTGAGAGTGTGTGTGTGAGTCAGTGAGTGTGTGTGTGAGAGTGTGTGAGAGTGTGTGTGTGTCAGTGAGTGTGTGTGTGTGTGAGTGTGTGTGTGAGTCAGTGAGTGTGTGTGTGTGTGTGTGTGTGAGAGGGAGCGAGAGAGATTGTATCTGTGTGGACAGTGGTGCATGTGAAAGATTGTGAAACTGTGAGGACCGTGAATGTGTTTACATGTATGTGCGTGTGTGGCTGAATACACATGCGTGTTACTGTATTGAAGATGGAACTGCACTGTTAGTCAAAATGTGTCAATTCCCCAATGAGACTGCAGGAAAGTGCAACCCTTCTGATCAGCAGAAAGGGAGAGAGGTGATTGGACAGATAAGGAGACACCAACATTTGTAAGGAACAGAATTTCACTCCACTGACAATGTGCTAAGTTCTAGTCCAATCCAAAGCCAGGCTTGGCATTTTGGGCTGACCTGTCTGTTCAGGGGCCAATGTGCTCATTCGGCCCCTCAAGCCTGCACAGCCATTCAAATAGATCATGGCTGTCCTGTATTTGAACTCAGTGTACCCTCCATGAACAAAGAACAAAGAACAAGGAACAGTACAGCACAGGAACGGGCCCTTCGGCCCACCAAGCCTGCATCGACACATGACGCTTTGCGAAATTAAATACCATTTGCCTCTACGCTGCCCATATCACTCTATTCCCACCTATTCATGTATCTGTCAACTGCCTCTTAAATGCTGCTACTGTATCTGCTTCTACCACCTCCTCTGGCAGCGCATTCCAGCCATTTACCACCTCTGTATAAAAAACTTGCCTCTCATATCTCCTTTAAACTTTCCCCCTTTAACCTTAAACCTCTGTCCCCTCGTGATTGACATTTCTATCCTGGGAAAAATACTCCGACAATCCATTCTATCCACGCCTCTCATAATTTTGTAAACTGCTATCAGGTCGCCCCCTCAGCCTCTGACGTTCCAATGAAAACAAACCAAGTTTCTCCAACCTTTCCTCATAGCTGATACCCTCCATTCCAGGCAACAACCTGGTAAATCATTTCTGTACCCTCTCCAAAGCCTCCACATCCTTCTGATAGTGTGGCGACCAGAACTGTCCACAATATTCTTGTTTTTTTAAAGTTTATTTATTAGTGTCACAAGTAGGGTTACATTGACACTGCAGTGAAGTCACTATGAAAATCCGAACACTCCGGCGCCTATGTGGGTATGCTGAGGGAGAATTTAGCACGGCCAATCCACCTAACCAGCACGACTTTCGGACTGTGGGAGGAAACCGGAGCACCCGGAGGAAAACCATGCAGACACGGGGAGAACGTGCAGACTCCACACAGACAGCGACCCAAGCTGGGAATTGAACCCGGGTCCCTGGCGCTGTGAGGCAGCAGTGCTAACCACTGTGCCACCGTGGCTACTGTGGCCTAACTAAAGTTCTATACAGCTGCAGCATGATTTGCCAATTTTTATTCTCTATACTTCAACTGTTAAAGGCAAAAATGCCATATGCCTTCTTGAGCGCCTTATCATAGAATCCCTACAGAAGGAGGCCATTCAGCCCATCGGGTCTGTACCTATAACAGACCCACCCAGGCCCTATTCCCGTAACCCCAAATATTTACCCTGCTAATCCCCCTGACATAGGGGCAATTTATCATGACCAATCAACCTAACCCGCACGTCTTTCGGACTGTGGGAGGAAACCGGAGCACCGGAGGAAACCCATGCAGACACGGGGAGAATGTGCAAACTCCACACAGACAGTGACCCAAGCCGGGAATCGAACCTGCATCCCTGCGAAGAAACAGCGATATATTTCCAAGTCAGGATGGTGAGTGGCTTAGAGGGGAACTTACAGGTGGTGGTGTTCCCAGGTATCTGCTGCCCTTGTCCTTCTAGATTTGATTTGATTTGATTTATTATTGTCAGATGTATTAACATATAGTGAAAAGTATTGTTTCTTATGCGCTATACAGACAAAGCATACCGTTCATAGAGAAGGATACAAGAGAGTGCAGAATGTAGTGTTACAGTCATAGCTAGGGTGAAGAGAAAGATCAACTTAATGCAAGGAAGTCCATTCAAAAGTCTGACAGCAGCACGGAAGAAGCTGTTCTTGAGTCGGTTGTTATGTGATCTCGGACTTTTGTATCTTTTTCCCGATGGAAGAAGATGGAAGAGAGAATGTCCGGGGCACGTGGGGTCCTTAATTATACTGGCTGCTTTGCCGAGGCAGCAGGAAGTGTAGACAGAGTCAATGGACAGGAGGCTGGTTTGCGTGATGGACTGGGCTACATTCACGACCTTTTGTAGTAACTTGCGGTCTTGGGTAGAGCAGGAGCCATATCGAGCTGTGATACATCCAGAGAGAATGCTTTCTTTGTTTGGTGTAAAAGTTGGTGAGAGTTGTAGCTGACATGCCAAATTTCCTTAGTCTTCTGAGAAAGTAGAAGCGTTGATGGGCTTTCTTAACTATAGTGTCGGCTTGGAGGGACCAGGATAGGTTGTTGGTGATCTGGACACCTAAAAATGTGAAGCTCTCGACCCTTTCTACTTCATCCCCATTGATGTAGACAGGGGCATGTTCTCCTTTACGCTTCCTGAAGTCGATGACAATCTCCTTCGTTTTGTTGACATTGAGGGAGAGATCATTGTCACCGCACCAGTTCACCAGATTCTCTATCTCATTCCTGTACTCTGTCTCATCATTGTTTAAGATCCGACCCACTACGGTGGTATCGTCAGCAAACATGAAAATCAAATGGAAGTGGTCGTGGGTTTGGAAGGTGCTGTCTAAGGATCTTTGGTGAATTGCTGCAGTGCATCTTGTAGATAGTACACACTGCTGCTACTGAGCGTCAGTGGTGGAGGGAGTGGATGTTTGTAGATGTGGTGCCAATCAAGCGGACTGCTTTGTCCTGGATGGTATCAAGCTTCTTGAGTGTTGTTGGAGCTACATCCATCCAGGCAAGTGGGGAGATTCCATCACACTCCTGACTTGTCAACGGTAACCCCAAGGGTGTTGACAGCGGAGGATTCAGTGATGGTAACACCATTGAATGTTAATGGGCAGTGGTTAGGGTGTCTCTTATTGGTGATGGTCATTGCCTGGCATGTGTGTGGTGTGAATGTTACTCGACACTTGCCAGGAGCTCCATTGCTAACTCCTGCTGGGTGGTGGGTGAAGGCAATGATTAACCCAATAATTCACAGGGTTCAGAATCTCAGTGAAGAACACCAGGCACTCCAAGCAGTGCTAATGCTTTTATTATTCTCATATTAATTGCCATGAGAAGATGCCTTATACAATTGGATACCTTGCGAGGTCACTTCAGAGAGCATTGGTGTGAGAGGGGAGACAAATCTAGGCTAGACCAGGGGAAGGATGAAAAGTTTTCCTTCACCTCGCTAAAGCACCTTCAAGAAGCAAATTTTAAAGTTTATTTATTAGTGTCACAAGTAGGCTTACATTAACACTGCAATGAAGTTACTGTGAAAATCCCCTAGTCGCCACACTCCGGCGCCTGTTCGGGTACACTGAGGGAGAAATTAGTATGGCCAATGCACCTAACCAGCACGTGGGAGGAAACCGGAGTGCCCGGAGGAAACCCACGCAGACACAGGGAGAACATGCAGACTCCGCACAGACAGTGACCCGAGCCGGGAATCGAACCCGGGTCCCTGGTGCTGTGAGGCAGCAGTGTTAACCACTGTGCCGCCCTGTTTGGGGTTTCAGTGGCAGTTTAGTTACTGATTCATGCTTCTGATTTATTTATCTTTAAACAGAACTTAAATTCTCAAGCAGACAGAATAGAATCCCGACAGTGCAGAAAGAGACCACTCAGCCCATCGAGTCTGCACCGACCACAATCCCACCCAGACCCTATCCCCTCACCTCACATATTTACCACACCTAGTCCCCCCCCCCAACACTAAGGGTCAATTTAGCATGGCCAATCAGCCTAACCTGCATATCTTTGGACTGTGAGAGGAAACAGGAGTACCTGGAGGAAACCCACGCAGACACGGGGAGAACCTGCAGACTCCACACAGACAGTGACCCGAGCCGGGAATCGAACCCGGGTCCCTGGCGCTGTGAGGCAGCAGTGCTAACCACTGTGCCACCAGTTGACATCAATGATGATTTCTGCGGATTACCGGACTGGTAACAATCAGTGCCACACAAAGAAACTTAGAAAAACTACAGCACAAAACAGGCCCTTCGGCCCCACAAGTTGTGCCGAACATATCCCTACCTTCTAGGCCTACCTATAACCCTCCATCCTATTAAGTCCCAGGTACTCATCCAGGAGTCTCTTAAAAGACCCAACTGAGTTTGCCTCCACCACCACTGACGGCAGCCGATTCCACTCACCCACCACCCTCTGTGTGAAAAACTTACCCCATAACATCTCCCCTGTACCTACCCCCCAGCACCTTAAACCTGTATCCTCTCGTAGCAGCCATTTCCACCCTGGGAAAAAGCCTCTGAGAGTCCACCCGATCTATGCCTCTCAACATCTTATATACCTCTATTAGGTCTCCTCTCATCCTACGTCTCTCCAAGGAGAAAAGACCGAGCTGCCTCAGCCTATCCTCATAAGGCATGCCACTCAATCCAGGCAACATCCTTGTAAATCTCCTCTGCACCCTTTCAATCTTTTCCACATCCTTCCTGTGGTGAGGCGACCAGAACTGAGCACAGTACTCCGTGAGTGTGGATCAACAATTTTGAGAGCAGGGAGTGTGGCAGTGGAGTTAGGGGATGGGGGGGTGGAGCGTGGGGTAGAATGGGGGGCTGGTGGAGCAGTGGGGTGTTGGAGCAGTGGGCGGTGGTGGAGCAGTGGGGGGGGGAGATGGAACGGTGGGGGGGGAGAGGTGTGAATTGGGGGTGCAGAAACATGTAAATTGGTGAAGGAAAGATGGTTTAGTACAAGGCTGTTTGCATAGTGCCCATAACAGAGTGCGGAGAGGCAGGGAATCAGGCAGTAAGTGGACAGATAACATTTCCTCACTCAGTTATGCAACATATTTGCGAGCATTCTATTGCAAATGGTATGCGAGTTATTCACAGAGGAAAAATGATGCGTGGAACACAATAGCTCCTCACTCCCTCTTCGCAGTGGTATGCAGAGCGGCTCCTGATATCTGATGCAATCTCTGGTTGAATTTCTGCATTAGTTTGAAATGTACACTGGACCGCCCAGAACTCTGGCACTGCCCGTCAGATACGCCCACTGTTACAAACCGTGCCAACCTTTCCAGCTTGTCTTTTGAACACCTAACTGTGTGCTCTGACCTAGGGCGGGATTTCTTTGTCCGTTCTTAGGAAATGAGTGTCAAAGAATAAAGAACAGTACAGCGCAGCAACAGGCCCTTTGGCCCACCAAGCCTGCGCCGATCATGATGCCTGCCTCAACTAAAACCGTTTGCACTTACAGAGTCCGTATCCTTCCATTCCCATCCTATTCATGTATTTGGCTAGTTGCCCCTTAAATGCCACAATTGTACCTACTCCCACCACCTCCCCGGGCAGCACATTCCAGACATTCATCATCCTCTGTGTAAAACACTTGCCTCGCACATCTCCTCTAAACTTTTCCCCACACACCTTAACCCTATGTCCCCTAGTACTTGACTTCTCTACCCTAGGAAAGAGCATCTGACTATCCACTCTGTCAACGCCACTCAATCTTGTAAACCTCTATCAGGTCACCCCTCAACCTCTGTCATTCCAGTGAGAACAAACCAAGTATATCCAACCTCTCCTCATAGCTAATATCCTCCATACCAGGCAAAATCCTGGTAAACAGCATGGTGGCACTGCTGCCTGACAGCCTTTGCATGGTCCGTATCCCACCCGCTATGATCCCCATGGTGACCGGGACGGGACAATTCCGCCCAGGGACTGTGACCCTTGCCTCACAGCGCCAGGGACCCGGGTTCAATTGTGGCCTTGGGTCGCTGTCTGTGCGGAGTTTGCACGTTCTCCCCATGTCTGCGTGGGTTTCCTCTGGGTGCTCCAGTTTCCTCCCACAATCCAAAGATGTGCCAAAGATGTCGATTGGCCATGCTAAATTGCCCCTTAGCATCAGGGGATTAGCAGGGTAAATATGTGGGGTTACAGGAATAGGGTCTGAGTGGGATTGTGGTCGGTGCAGACTCGATGGGCCGAATGGCCTCCTCCTGCACTACAGGGATTCTATTCTATGATTCCAAACTTCTTCTGTGCCTCTTCTGTCATTGACTAGGTCAGGTTCGAAGGGCTGAATTTGCCTACTTCTGCTCCTAATTCCTATGTTCCAATGTCAGCATTCATTTCCCATCCCAAATTGCCCTTGAACTGAGTAGGCCAGAGGGTATTTAAGAATCATTGCTGTAGTTCTGGAGTTACATGTAGGCCAGGCCGGGTAAGAATGGCAGATTTCCTTCCCTAAAGGACATTAGTGAACCATATGGGATTTTCCGACAATCGACAATGGTTTCATGGTCATCAGTAGATTCTTAATTCCAGACTTTTATTGAATTCAAATTCCACCATCTGCCGTGATGGGATTTGAACCCGGGTCCCCAGAGTATTAACCTGGGTCTCTGGATTACTAATCCAGTGACAATACCACCACACCACTGCCTCCCCTGGGTAGCTCTCTCTCCTCTGAGTCAGCGGGCAGGATTTTCCAGACACGCTTGACCCAAGCGCAGAAAATCCTGCCCGAGGTCAATGTGCCTTTGCATGGTCCGTATCCCGCCCGCTATGATCCCCATGGTGACCGGGACGGGACAATTCCGCCCAGGGACTGTGACCCTTACACCAGCAATTTTAACCTGGCCTGTCAGCCCAGTGCAGGTGTTCCGGCCCAACTGCGGGCACCCAGTTTCCACATTGTGTTTACCACCTCACCTTCCAGATCAAGGAACCTGGCACAGACCGGGGGTTATTGACTCTGTGAGGCGCAGTGTGCTTCACGGTTCCGGTGATCCGGAAACTTCCAGCAGAAAATCTGGAAGTCAATGCTGCAAAACCTCAAGGACCTGTTCCTGCGCTGTAATTTTCTTTGTTCTTTGTTCGATCTCACACTGTGACGCAGTGGTTAGCACTGCTGCCTCACAGTGCCAGGGATCTGGGTTCGATTCCCGGCTTGGGTCACTGCGGAGTTTGCATATTCCCCCCGTGTCTGCGTGGGTTTCCTCCGGGTGCTCCGGTTTCCTCCCACAGTCCGAAAGATGTGCCGGTTGGGTGAAATGGCCGTGCTAATTTGCCTCATTAGTGTCAGGGGTAAATATGTCGGGTTACGGGGTAGGGCCTGATGGGATTGTGGTTGGTGCTGGCTCGATGGGCCAAATGGCCTCTTTCAGCACGCTAGGGATTCTATGATTCTTCGAGTATGAGCTGCCTGATTGAGGTAATAATTGCCTGCCCAATCAGGAAACCTCACCTAGATATATATATATATATATAATATAGAAATCATAGAAACCCTACAGTGCAGAAGGAGGCCATTCGGCCCATCGAGTCTGCACCGACCACAATCCCACCCAGGCCCTACCCCCACACATTTACCCGCTAATCCCTCTAACCTACACATCCCAGGACTCTAAGGGGCAATTTTTAACCTGGCCAATCAACCTAACCCACACATCTTTGGACTGTGGGAGGAAACCGGAGCACCCGGAGGAAACCCACGCAGACACGAGGAGAATGTGCAAACTCCACACAGACAGTGACCCGAGCCGGGAATCGAACCTGGGACCCTGGAGCTGTGAAGCAGCAGTGCTAACCACTGTGCTACCGTGCCGCCCAGTATACATATGGAGAAATATCAGAGTGACAGAGACTCCAGACTCTGACTTTGTACCTGAAACACTCTTGGAAGTGGAATTGAGTTTTTAAATCAGGGGAATCTAGTGAAGTGACACTGACTTCTGAGGAATTCTTTCACCTGAATTCTGTACTCCCGTCCCAACAGTGGGACTCGAACCCATGACCTCTGCTGCATTTCCTCTATTACCTCTTTAGCCCCAAAAGGCTTTGTGAGCGCACGGGGCATGTGGGAGGCATAGTAGCACAGTGGTTAGCAACGCAACGCAACGCAACGTTCTCCCCGTGTCTGCGTGGGTTTCCTCCGGGTGCTCCGATTTCCTCCCACAGTCCAAAGATGTGCGGGTTAGGTTGATTGGCCATGCTAAATTGCCCCTTAGTGTTGTGTGGGGTGGTGGGGGGGGACTAGGTATGGTAAATATGTGAGGTTCGGGGATAGGGTCTGGGTGGGATTGTGGTCGGTGCAGTCCGATACACTGTGGGTATTCTATGAATCTATGGCAGATTGTGCGAGATGCGACAGAGATGCATATTCTTTCTTTCCGAACAGTCGTTGCATAAGACACTCCAGTGAGGCATTTCTACTGCTCCCAGAAACATTGACCGTAACATCTACATGAGCCTGTTCGAAAGGAGGACACAGTAAAGTCTCCTTTTTAAGTAGTTCCTCATTTTCAGGGATCCCTGCCAGGTTCCTGACCTGAATGCACCACAAGTGACCTGGAACACTTAGTTTTACCAGGGCTATGCACGCACCTTCATGTTGGCACATTGCCAGGTGCATAAAACATCGAGGCCCTGGAAACTCCAGTCTTTAGCATCAAACACTATTATATTACTGGATTAGAACATAGAACATAGAAAGCCACAGCACAAACAGGCCCTTCGGCCCACAAGTTGCGCTGATCATATCCCTACCTCTTGGCCTATCTATAGCCCTCAATCCCATTAAATCCCATGTACTCATCCAGAAGTCTCTTAAAAGACCCCAACGAGTTTGCCTCCACCACCATCTATTGTGTCCATCTGCCCATCCATCCCTCTGTCCGTCTGTACGCCTATCATGTTTGTCTCTCTGTCCATGCTACCCCCTATACCATACCTCAAATTATTTATTTTGGGAATCTGTGAGATCCGGAACAGTATTAATATATACAATTCATATCAGATTAATATGTACAATTCACATAGGATTAATAGATACAATTCACATAACATAGAACATAGAACATAGAAAGCCACAGCACAAACAGGCCCTTCGGCCCACAAGTTGCGCTGATCATATCCCTACCTCTAGGCCTATCTATAGCCCTCAATCCCATTAAATCCCATGTACTCATCCAGAAGTCTCTTAAAAGACCCCAACGAGTTTGCCTCCACCACCACCGACGTCAGCCGATTCCACTCACCCACCACCCTCTGAGTGAAAAACTTACCCCTGACATCTCCTCTGTACCTACCCCCCAGCACCTTAAACCTGTGTCCTCTCGTAGCAACCATTTCAGCCCTTGGAAATAGCCTCTGAGAGTCTACCCTATCCAGACCTCTCAACATCTTGTAAACCTCTATCAGGTCACCTCTCATCCTTCGTCTCTCCAGGGAGAAGAGACCAAGCTCCCTCAACCTATCCTCATAAGGCATGCCCCCCAATCCAGGCAACATCCTTGTAAATCTCCTCTGCACCCTTTCAATGGCTTCAACATCTTTCCTGTAATGAGGTGACCAGAACTGCGCGCAGTACTCCAAGTGGGGTCTAACCAGGGTCCTATAAAGCTGCAGCATTATCTCCCGACTCCTAAACTCAATCCCTCGATTAATGAAGGCTAGTACGCCGTACGCCTTCTTGACCGCATCCTCCACCTGCGAGGCCGATTTAAGAGTCCTATGGAACCGGACCCCAAGGTCCTTCTGATCCTCTACACTGCTAAGAATGGTACCCTTCATATTATACTGCTGCTTCATCCCATTGGATCTGCCAAAATGGATCACTACACACTTATCCGGGTTGAAGTCCATCTGCCACTTCTCCGCCCAGTCTTGCATTCTATCTATGTCTCGCTGCAACTTCTGACATCCCTCCAAACTATCCACAACACCACCTACCTTGGTGTCGTCAGCAAACTTACCAACCCATCCCTCCACTTCCTCATCCAGGTCATTTATGAAAATGACAAACAGCAAGGGTCCCAGAACAGATCCCTGGGGCACTCCACTGGTCACTGACCTCCATGCAGAGAAAGACCCCTCCACAGCCACTCTCTGCCTTCTGCAGGCAAGCCAGTTCTGGATCCACAAGGCAACAGCCCCTTGGATCCCATGCCCTCTCACTTTCTCAAGAAGTCTTGCATGGGGGACCTTATCGAACGCCTTGCTGAAGTCCATATAGACCACATCCACCGCTCTTCCTTCGTCAATGTGTTTGGTCACATTTTCAAAGAACTCAACCAGGCTCGTAAGGCACGACCTGCCCTTGACAAAGCCGTGCTGACTACTTTTGATCATACTAAACTTCTCTAGATGATCATAAATCCTGTCTCTCAGGATCCTCTCCGTCAACTTACCAACCACTGAGGTTAGACTCACCGGTCGGTAATTTCCCGGGCTGTCCCTGTTCCCTTTCTTGAATATAGGGACCACATCTGCAATCCTCCAATCCTCCGGAACCTCTCCCGTCTCCATCGAGGATGCAAAGATCATCGCCAAAGGCTCCGCAATCTCCTCCCTCGCCTCCCACAGTAACCTGGGGTACATCCCATCCGGTCCCGGCGACTTACCAACCTTGATGCCATTCAATAGTTCCAACACATCCTCTTTCTTTATGTCCACATGCTCGATCCTTTCTGTCCACCGCAAACCAGCAGTACAACCACCCAGATCCCTTTCCACCGTGAATACCGAGGTAAAGTATTCATTAAGCACCTCCGCCATTTCTAACGGTTCCGCACAAACTTTTCCCCCTTCACCTTTTAAGGGTCCTATGCCTTCACATCTCATCCTTTTACTCTTGACATATTTGTAGAAAGCCTTGGGATTCTCCTTAATCTTACCCGCCAAGGTCTTCTCATGACCCCTTCTCGCTCTCCTAATTTCCTTCTTAAGCTCCTTCCTACATCCCGTATACTCCTCTAAATCCTTAACACCTCCTAGCTCTCTGAACCTTCTGTACGCCTCTCTTTTCTTATTCACCAGGTTCATCACAACCTTCGTGCACCACGGTTCCCATACCCTACCAACACCCCCCTGTCTCATCGGAACGTTGTCATGCAGAGCTCCAGACAAACATTCCTTGAAAATCCTCCACTTTCCTTCGGTACTTTTCCCCAAGAATGCCTCCTTCCAATTTACCCGTCTAATTTCCTCCCTGATGACACTGTATTTCCCTTTACTCCAGAGAAACACTTTCCTAGCCTGCCTGATCCTATCTCTTTCCAATGCTATCGTGAAGGAGATAGAATTATGATCGCTATCCCCAAGATGCTCACCCACCGAGAGATCCTCCACCTGTCCAGGTTCATTAGCCAGCACCAGATCAAGTACAGCCTCTCCTCTAGTAGGCTTATCCACATACTGTGTCAGGAAACTCTCCTGGACACACCTAACAAACTCCTCTCCATCAAAACCCCTAGCCCTAGGGATATTCCAATCGATGTTTGGGAAATTAAAATCTCCCATCACGACAACTCTGTTATTCCTACATCTCTCCAGGATCTGTTTCCCCATCTGCTCCTCAACATCTCTGTTACTATTGGGCGGCCTATAGAAAACACCCAGCAAAGTTACCGACCCCTTCCTGTTCCTAACCTCCACCCACAGAGACTCCGTAGTCAATCCCTCCACGGCGTCCACCTTCTCTACAGCCGTGACACTATCCCTGATCAACAGTGCCACTCCCCCCCCTCTCTTGCCTCCCTCCCTGTCCTTCCTGAAACATCTAAAACCCGGCACCTGAAGCACCCAGTCCTGTCCCTGAGACATCCAAGTCTCCGTAATGGCCACCACATCACAATTCGAAGCAGCAATCCACGCTCTAAGCTCATCCACTTTATTCACTACACTCCTGGCATTAAAATAGACACATCTCAGACCTTCAGCCTGAGCACTTCCCTTCTCCATCACTCGTCTAACCTCCCTCTTACCCTGTCTACATTCCTTATCTATTTGCGAGCTAACCTCCTCGCTCTCAGTCCCCTCATTTCGATTCCCTCCCCCCAACCTTTCTAGTTTAAAGTCTCTCCAGTAGCCTTAGCCAACCTTCCCGCCAGGATATTGGTCCCCCTGGGATTCAAGTGCCACCCGTCTTTTTTAAACAGGTCACACCTGCCCCTAAAGAGGTCCCAATGATCCAAGTACCCAAATCCTTGTCCCTTGCTCCAGTCCCTCAGCCACGCATTCATTCTCCACCGATTCCTGTTCTCACTCTCCCGCGGCACAGGCAGCAATCCCGAGATTACTACCTTTGCATTCCTCTTTCTCAGCTGTCTACCTAACTCCCTATATTCTCTTTTCATGACCCCTTCCCTCTTCCTACCTATGTCAGCAGTACCTATATGCATCACGACCTTCGGCTCCTCTCCCTCCCCCTTCAGGATTTCTGGGACTCGACCAGAGACATCCCGGACCCCTGCACCAGGGAGGCAAACCACCATCCGAGAGTCCCGTCTGTGTCCGCAAAAACGCCTATCTGACCCCCTCACCGTAGAGTCCCCAATTAGCACTACCCTCCTTTCCTTACCCTTTTGCACTACTGGGCCAGGCTCAGCTCCAGAGACACTGCCACCGCTGCTTCCCCCAGGTGGGCTGTCCTCCCCAGTAGTACTCAGACAGGAGTACTTATTATTGAGGGGCACATCCACCGGGGTGCTCACCATCAACCGAGCTTTCTCCTTCCTCACTGTTACCCAGTTACCCTCCTCCCGTGGTCCCGGTGTGACCACCTGCCGATAGCTCCTGTCAATGACCTCCTCACTATCCCTAACCCGGCGAAGGTCCTCGAGCTGCAATTCCAGTTCCCTAACATGGTCCCTTAGGAACCGCAGCTCAACACACCCAGCACAGATATGGTCGTCCGGGAGGCTAGGAGCCTCCAGGACCTCCCACATCCTACATTGGGAACAACATACTGGCCTCACACTCATAATTGCCCTTTTAAACACACAGGGAAAAAAAAAGTGAATGAAAATTTTAAACTTACCTTTCCTCCTCCTGTTTTCTCCAAAGCCCTGCTCTCACTGGGTCTTTTTTTTAGGTTAGAGGAGGAGGGAGGGTGGGATACTCTACAAGTGTAGAGTATCGGGATTCCTCTCTGTTCCAATTTATTGGGGAAAAAAAAAATCTCTCTCTCCCAGACCTGCCTGCGCGACCACTTCCGGGTTTAGATATATTTTTTAAAACCCGCGAAAAAGTAAGTTAAAAAATAAAAGCGCTTACCCGCAGCACTCCTCTCGCGAATCTCTCCCTCTCTGCTGTACTTCCAAGAAGCAATGAGCTCCAAGAAGCAATGAGGAAGGATTATTTCGGACAGATAGAGAGTCCACCTGGAGAGTATGGGAAAGAGGTCACACACACACTGGGACAGAGAGAGAGACTCCATACACACTGGGACAGAGAGAGACTTTTAATTATCACTCCATTAAATTTTTAAAGTGTATTGATTTGTGTCACAAGTAGGCTTACATTCACACTGCATTGAAGTTACTGTGAAAATCTCCGAGTCGCCACACTCCGGCGCCTGTTCGGGTACACTGAGGGAGAATTTAGCACGGCCAATGCACCTAACCAGCACGTCTTTTGGACTGTGGGAGGAAACCGGAGCACCCGGAGGAAACCCACGCAGACATGGGGAGAATGTGCAGACTCCACACAGACAGTGACCCAAGCCGGGTGTCGAATCCGGGTCCCTGGCGCTCTGAGGCAGCAATGCTAACCACTGTGCCACCGTGCTGCCCTATTATCGCTAGAGTATTAATCCAGAAACTCAGCTGATGCTCTGGGGACCCGGGTTCGAATCCCGCCACGGCAAACGGTGGAATTTGAATTCAATAAAAAATATCTGGAATTAAGAATCTACTGATGACCATGAAACCATTGTCGATTGTCAGAAAAACCCATCTGGTCCACTAATGTCTTTTAGGGAAGGAAATCTGCCGTCCTTACCCGGTCTGGCCTACATGTGACTCCAGAGCCACAGCAATGTGGTTGACTCTGAACAAGGGCAAGTATGGATGGAGAATAAATGCTGGCCAGTCAGTGACGCCCATGTCCCACAAATGAATAAAAGAAGGAAAACCATGTGATAATAAATCAAAATCAAATCAGAGTGTGTGATTGGTTTTATTATGCTTTTTGGTGCCACTTTTCAAAGCAGTTTTGCTGGCATCTTTTACACCCTGATAGTGCAGAACCTTAGCACGCCTGACTGCATCTGCAGAGAGAGAGTCGAGCCAATGCTTTGAGTCTGGATGACCCTTCGTCAGAACCAGACTCGAAACGTTGGCTCTGTTCTCTCTCCACAGATGCTGTTGGACTTGCTGAGATTTTCCAGCCTTTTCTTTGAAAGTAAAGGAATTAAGGTGAGCGGGCGGGTAAGTGGAGCTGAGTCCACAAAAAGATCAGCCATGATCTTATTGAATGGCAGAGCAGGCTCGAGGGGCCAGATGGCCTACTCCTGCTCCCAGTTCTTCTGTTCTGTTTTTGTTTTAGATTCCATCATCCGCGGTATTTTGCTTTTATCTTAGTGGAGTTCCACAGTTTATCTGGAAGGCAGCACATCCAAGGGTACAACACTGGAGGGTCAGTCCGGGTGACGTGCTCCGAGTCACTGAAGTAAGCCTTGATCCCACAGCCAAAGTGACTCAGAGGGAAGAGAACTGAGCCACGGCAGATCTATCAAATTCTGGCTCCAATCCAAGGGTTCATTCGTCAGTCAGTTGACGGCAATAAAACAGAGAAGTCTGAGCTAATGTTATGATCACTTGATTGTGCATCAGTCACCGGGGCAAGGAAAGTACAGTTAGGAGGATGGGGTATGTTAGTTCACACTTTCCAAAGCCACAGCAGTTAGATGAGGGAATGGAACAGCATGCTGAGGGAATGAGGAAACCACAAATGACACCACTGTCTCAAACTGCTGGATAGCTCATGCCTCAAAGATACGGAGGCTGCCAGTTGAATGCATGTTAGATCACTGTAAACAAACACTGGGGGTCGGAAAGAAGGTTACTTTTGCACACTCACACATTTCAACATCACAGTCTGTCCCTTACGTTGCTCAATTTAAAATATATGGTTGAGTCTTTAGCACGGAATTCACCAACCCTAGGATGGAGCAGACTTCTAATGAAGCACTTTGGAAGTGCAGTGGTGGTGAAATGGAGGGGAGGGGATTCATGGCAGTCATGGCACAGCAAGATCTAACGCCCAGCAAAGAGTAGAATGACAAGCTTTTTAGAGATTAGAGTGGGATAAGTGGTGAAGAAGGCATTCAGCATGTTTGGTTTCATCGGTCAGAACATTGAATACAGGAGTTGAGACGTCTTGTTGAAGTTGTACAAGACATTGGTAAGGCCACACTTGGAATACTGTGTGCAGTCCTGGTCACCCTATTATAGAAAGGATATTATTAAACTAGAAAGAGTGCAGAGAAGATTTACCAGGATGCTACTGGGACTTGATGGATTGAGTTATAAGGAGAGGCTGGATAGACTGGGACTTTTTTCTCTGGAGGGTATGAGGCTGAGGGGTGACTTTATAGAGGTCTATAAAATAATGAGGGGCACAGATCAGCTAGATAGTCAATATCCTTTCCCAAAGGTCAGGGAGTCTAAAACTAGAGGGCATAGGTTTAAGGTGAGAGGGGAGAGATACAAAAGTGATCAGAGGGGCAATTTTTTCACACAGAGGGTGGTGAGTGTCTGGAACAAGCTGCCAGAGGCAGTAGTAGAGGCGGGTACAATTTTGTCTTTTAAAAAGCATTTAGATAGTTACATGGGTAAGATGGGTAGAGAGGGATATGGGCCAAACGCAGGCAATTGGAATTAGCTTAGGGGTTAAAAAAAAGGGCAGCATGGACAAGTTGGGCCGAAGGGCCTGTTTCCATGCTGTAAACCTCTATGACTCTATGATTCTAAGTTTTGAGCAGGACATTGTGGGGATGGAATCGTAGAATCATGGAATCCCAACAGCGCAGAAGGAGGCCATTTGGCCAGTCGAGTCTGCACTGACAACAATCCCACCCCAGGCCCCATCCCCATAACCCCACATATTTACCCTGCTAGTCCCCCTGACACTAAGGGGCAATTTAGCATGGCCAATCCACCTAACCCGCACATCTTTGGACTGTGGGAGGAAACCAGAGCATCCGGAGGAAACCCACGCAGACACGGGGAGAATGTGCAAATTCCACACAGACAGTGACCCAAGCCGGGAATCGAACCCGGGTCCCTGGAGCTGTGAGGCAGCAGTGCTAACCACCCTGCCACCGTGCCGACCTCTTGTAGTGCCATGGGATCATTCACATCCACCCAAGAGGTGCCCCAGAGATGCCTGAATAGCAGCCTTCATATTTGTCCTCAATTAAAAAGAGATGTCAAGCCCCTTAACATGGTGCTAATGAAATCGGGTTCCCATGGGTCGCAGGTGTCCAGCTCTGGCCCTGGACATATCCAGGACATGTCACAGAAAGCCGGCAGCCCGGTGTGAGTGGGTTTCTAAGGGAGCGCAAGGGAGTCAAACACACTTAGGCCTCTATTGAACCTGTTGCAAAAGTCCATTTCATAACAGCTAAAACCTCGCGTATAAATTCTCACCAATTCACACTCTAGTTACAATTGAAAAAAAATCAATTCGATCTAAATACATCTCGGTAACTTTCAAAGAACAAAGAACAATGACAAGTACAGCACAGGAACAGGCCCTTCGACCCTCCAAGCCCGTGCCAATCATGATGCCCTGACTAAATTAAAAATAATACCTTCTGCTCTTACTTGGTCCATATAGACCCCTGAAAGTTGGCACCCAGGTTGATAGGGTTGTTAAGAAGGCGTACGGTGTGTTAGCTTTTATTGGTAGAGGGATTGAGTTTCGGAGCCAGTAGGTCATGTTGCAGCTGTACACAACTCTGGTGCGGCCGCACTTGGAGTATTGCGTACAGTTCTGGTCGCCGCATTATAGGAAAGATGTGGAAGTGTTGGAAAGGGTGCAGAGGAGATTTACCAGGATGTTGCCTGGTATGATGGGAAAATCGTATGAGGAAAGGCTGAGGGGCTTGAGGTTGTTTTCGTTAGAGAGAAGAAGGTGAAGAGGTGACTTAATAGAGGCATACAAGATGATCAGAGGATTAGATAGGGTGGATAGTGAGAGCCTTTTTCCTCGGATGGTGATGGCTAGCGCGAGGGGACATAGCTTTAAATTGAGGGGTGAGAGATATAGGACAGATGTTAGAGGTAGGTTCTTTACTCAGAGAGTAGTAAGGGCATGGAATGCCCTGCCTGCAGCAGTAGTAGACTCGTCAACATTAAGGGCATTTAAATGGTTATTGGATAAACATATGGATGATATTGGAATAGTGTAGGTTAGATGGGCTTTAGATTGGTTTCACTGGTCGGCGCAACATCGAGGGCCGAAGGGCCTGTACTGCGCTGTAATGTTCTATGTTCTATGTTCATATCCCTCTATTCCCTCCCTTTTCATGTACCCATCAAGATGCCTCTGAAATGTTGCTAATGTGCCTGCTTCCAACACCTCCTCTGATATCGCGTCCCAGGCACCAACCACTCTCTGCGTGATAAACTTCCCCCACACATCTCCCTTAAACTTTCCCCCTCCCACCTTGAACCTGTGCCCCCTTGTAATTGACACTTCCGCTCTGGGAAAAAGCCTCTGACTATCCACCCTGTCTATGCCTCTCATAATTGTGTAGACCTCTATCACGTCTCCCCTCAGCCTCTGTCTCTCCAGTGAAAACAATCCTAGTTTATTCAACCTCTCCTCATAACCAACACCCTCGAGACCCGGCAACATCCTGGTGAACCTTCTTTGCACTCTCTCCGAAGTTTCCATGTCCTTCCTGTAGTGTGGTAACCAGAACTGCACGCAGTACTCCAAATACGGCCGAAGCAAGGTTTTATATAGCTGCAACATGATTTCCCAACTCTTGTACTCAATGCCCAGCTGATGAAGGCAAGCATGCCACTTGCCTTCTTAATCACCTTGGCCACCTGTGTTGCCATTTTTGGCGGGAAAAACATAAGGAAGGACATTCATGAGTGCAGTGCGTGCATGTGTTAACACCAGCTTTCCGTTATTGTGCTGTCAGGTAGACAATCAGATCGCTGTTTTACAGGAAATGAAGAGCTTCGATACAGATTATGTGCATTATGTTGTTACTTTAACTTAACGGTGGCATGTTGGTTAGCACTGCTGCCTCACAGCGCCAGGGACCCGAGTTCAATTCTGGCCTCGGATTCAATTCTGGCCTCGGGTCAGTCTGTGCGGAGTCTCCCTGTGTCTGTGTGGGTTTCCTCTGGGTGCTCCAGTTTCCTCCCACAGTCCAAAGATGAGCGGGTTAGAAACATAGAAACATAGAAACCCTACAGTGCAGAAGGAGGCCATTCGACCCATCGAGTCTGCACCGACCACAAATCCCACCCAGGCCCTACCCCCACATATTTACCCGCTAATCCCTCCAACCTACGCATCTCAGGACTCTAAGGGGCAATTTTTAACCTGGCCAATCAACCTAACCTGCACATCTTTGGACTGTGGGAGGAAACCGGAGCACCCGGAGGAAACCCACGCAGACACGAGGAGAATGTGCAAACTCCACACAGACAGTGACCCGAGCCGGGAATCGAACCCGGGACCCTGGAGCTGTGAAGCAGCAGTGCTAACCACTGTGCTACCGTGCCGGGTTAGGTGGATTGGTCATGCTAAGTTGCCCCGAGTGTCAGGGAATTAGCAGAGTAAATCAAAGAATCAAAAAACGCCTACATTGCAGAAGGAAGCCATTCGGCCCATTGAGTCTGCACCAACCACAATCCCACCCAGGCCCTATTCCCGTAACCCCACACATTTACCCTGCTAATAGGAGAAATATGTGGGGTTATGGGGATAGGGCCTGGGTGGGATTGTGGTCGGTGCAGACTCGATGGGCCAAATGGCCTCCTTCTGCACTGTTGGGATTCTATGATTCTATTCTATAATTGCTTAAAATATTGTTTTTAAAATCTCCCCTGGTAGCTTTCCTCGAGCGCTGGGAGATTGATGCCAGTTTTGATAGCGTCTCAGTCAGGAGTGTTGGCATCCTTGGCTCCGCACCCGGCCTGCCGTGCTAAGGCTTCCCTGGCATGGACGCAGCTTAGAAACAGACTGAAGCTCTAAGGGTAGGTTTTAATCTATATTTCCAAGTCGGATTGATTGCTGCTTTCCATCTCTTCCCTGTCCACCCTCCTTCCCAGCCCTTACCTGAGGATGATGCAAATCGATTTGTCACAGAATCACAGAATACTATAGTCCAGAAGAGGCCCTTCAGCCCATCGAGTCTGCACTGACCCATGAAAGGCCCTGACCTGCCCACTAATCCCACTTGCCAGCACTTGGCCCATTGCCTTGAATGTTACGGCGTGCCAAGTACTCATCCAGGTACTTTTTAAAGGATGTGAGGCATCCCGCCTCCACCATCTCCCAGGCAGCGCATTCCAGACCGTCACCACCCTCTGAGTGAAAAGGTTTTTCCTCAAATCCCCCCGAAACCTCCCACCCCTCACTTTTAACTTGTGTCCCCTCGTGACTGACCCTTCAACTAAGGGGAACAGCTGCTCCCTATCCACTCTGTCCACGCCCCTCATAATCTTGAACACCTCGATCAGGTCGTCCCTCAGTCTTCTCTGCTCCAACGAAAACAACCCAAGCCTATCCAATCTCTCTTTATAACTTAAATGCTCCATCCCAGGCAGCATCCTGGTGAATCTCCTCCGCACCCCCTCCAGTGCAATCACATCCTTCCTGTAATGTGTCAGTGGGGTGGAACTGAACGCAGGGTGAGGGACAGACTAGAATCCAGCCTTGTGTCCACGCTCTGATTTCACCGTCTGCACGGACTGGGAGGAAATGGGTATTAGCATTAATTCAGAACATGCGGTCAGGAATATTTCAGGCCCCCCCCCCCCCCCCCCCAACACACACACACACACAATTCTATGCTCTCGTTCACAGCCCCAGCCATTCTAATTTTATTACTTTAACACAATAAAGCCAACACAGAGCAACGTTCTTCTTTTAATTAGCACATAGCCCCGAGCAGTGTTCTAGCAATGTGCATATCAAGAGAAAAATCAAAGACCTCGGTTCCCACACACCTTCCATTCATGATTTGCCATGATCGACGCTCCCTTGTTGTTACATTTTTTACCATACAAGGGGCGTGATTTGAGTCACTGAAGCAAGTTCATAATGTGTGTTTCACTCCCTCATCTGTGAATCAAATCAGGTTCCTTTGTAGGAGTGAGGATTGTTGTGTAAATGCCACATCGTTGCAAGTGAAGAGGTGGCGTGTTTGAGTCCACATCCTCTCCACGACATCAAACTGTACGTGGCACAAGTGGGTGTGCTAGCGTACGCACAAGGCTTCTCTTAGCTGGACCGGCTGTGCGTGAGCACATGTTTGCAATACTCCTAGCTGCATGGTCGAATTTATTACAATCCAAGTCCTTTCTACAGCAACAAACCTTCTTACTAACACATTGGCTCCTCTTTTCTCACTCCCAGCAATATGTTTATGAGGCGCTTCTGAACTTGAGGGCGGCACGGTGGTTAACTTGGTATAGTTCCTGCTCTGCCCAAGACCGCAAGAAACTACAAAGGGTCGTAAACGTAGCCCAGTCCATCACTTAAACCAGCCTCCCATCCATTGACTCTGTCTAGGCTTTCCGCTGTCTCGGCAAAGCAGCCAGCACAATTAAGGACCCCACGCACCCAAGCATTCTCGCTTCCACC
Organism: Mustelus asterias; assembly: GCF_964213995.1. NCBI lineage: Eukaryota > Metazoa > Chordata > Chondrichthyes > Carcharhiniformes > Triakidae > Mustelus > Mustelus asterias. The sequence continues at coordinate 15,983,170 of NC_135805.1, read as the reverse complement.
TTCTTCCGTCGGGAAAAAGGATACAAAAGTCTGAGATCACGTACCAACCAACTCAAGAACAGCTTCTTTCCTGCTGCTGTCAGACTTTTGAATGGACCTACCTCGCATTAAGTTGACCTTTCTCTACACCCTAGCTATGACTGTAACACTACATTCTGCACTCTCCCCTTTCCTTCTCTATGAACGGTATGTTTTGTCTGCATAGCACGCAAGAAACAATACTTTTCACTGCACACTAATACACGTGACAATAATAAATCAAATCAAATCAAAAAAGCATGTCTTCTCTGGCCGTTCACGCCAGTGGGATTCTCTGGTACTGCCGGCAGTGCCCTCCCTACCCATAGGTTTCGTGCCGGCAATGGGTGACTTCAATGGGAGTTCCCACTGACAGCGGCGGGACCTGTGAATCCCGCCGTTATCAAACAACACGCCACCTCCCGCCAGCGGGAATCACATGGCTGGGAGGCCGGAGAATCTGGCCCATTATCTAAATGGTGAGAGATCGCAGAGCTCTGAGACGCAGAGGGATCTGGGTGTCCTGATGCATGAATCACAAAAGGCTAGTATGTAAGTAACTAGGAAAACTATGGGCTGAATGGCCTCCTTCAGCACTTTAGGGATTCTATGATGTCTATGATTTCTATGAATGTTATTGTTTACTGTGAGGGGAATTGATTACAAAAGTAGGGAGGTTATGCTTCACTTGTACAGGCATCAGTGAGACCACGTGGGGGAATTCTCCCAGAAGAATTCTAAGTGTCAAAGTGGAGTGAATCCCGCTGGTTTTTACAGTGGGAGTTTTAAAAAGAATCTCCCACACTCTGCGCACTGCAGACTGCCTCAGCACGAATCATGCTGAAAATCAGTGGGCAGGGCCTGTTCCCGCTGGAGAGGCCTGCAGCATAGCGCTGAGTGGGCCACTGCGCATGCGCCGACCTGTCAGCACCGGAATCGGCGCATGACCAGTAGCCCCGCACTGCCGGCCTCCCTATCGCTGGCCTCCCTCCCTCTCCCACCGATCACGACTGCGGAGTGGCCGTGGGACCCCCCCAACCCCATCGATCGCCCCCCCTCCTCCCCCAGGGCCTCTCCCCTATCAGGCCCCACCTCCATTAGGCCTTGCCCCCTTGGCACAGCCCCATGCCCGGTGGGCAGTGCCAAGGTGTACCCTGGGCATTGACACTTTGCCCCCTGGGCAGTGCTAGGGGGTGCAGGCTGGCACTGCCAAGGTGCCAATGCCCAGGGGACACCACCCCCAGGTGCCTGACCCTCTAGGGGGCCCCTAATGGCACCCCCACCTTCACTCCAGCGAGGTCGGGCCACTAGCTCTTCGCGAGTGGGTAGCTATAGCAATTCTTGCTGGAGTGAAATACTCTTGGCGAGGGAACAGGGAGACTAGTGGGCCCAGAGATTTCAGTCCTGGGCCTGCTAATGATATTTAAATGATATTTCAATTACCCACTGCATAATTAATCAGCTCCGTGCTAATTTCCAGTGCGGAGCTGTCAGCTCCGGAGATCCAGTGCTGGGAGATGCACTTGGGGCCGGACGCCCAGTGCGGATCGCGCTAATCTGGCGCCGCTTAAATCTCCCGGCCCACTGCGTTAAAGAATCAACGCAGCGGGATGGGAGAATCGCCCCCCCACATCTAGAGTACTGTGTACAGTGTCGGTCTCCTTACTTAAGGAAAGGTGTAAATGTATCGGAAGCAGTTCAAAGAAGATTTACCAGACTATTACCTGGAATGGCGGGTTGGTTTATGAGGGAAGATCGGACCAGCTTCACTGGTATTCACAAGAGTTTAGAAGAGTAAGAGGCGACTGGATTGAAACCATTAAGGTCCTGAGGGGGTATTGACAGGGTGAATGTCGAGAGGACATTTCCTCTTGTGAGAGAATCTAGAACTAGTGTCACTATTTAAAAATAAGCGGTCGCTCATTTAAGACAGGGATGAGGAGAATTTGTTTTCTCTCTGTGTCTTGAGTCTTTGATTGGGGCAATTTACCGTGGCCAATGTACCTAACCAGCATGTCTAACCACTGTGCCACCGTATGGGCATCACTGGCTGGGCCAGCATTTATTGCCCATCCATAATTGCCCTTCTACGGACTGTCCTATTAGGCCATTTCAGTGGGCGCATAAGAGTCAACCACGCTCATAAATGGAAGTTATTACTGTTGTCGGGTCTAAGAATAAAGGACTTCAGTGAAAGAGTGAGGCTGGAAAAGCTGGGATCGGTCTCCTGACTAGGTGCTAATACTCTAGGCTTTCGCTCCTAAATCATTGATTCTATGATATCTATGATTTGTCATCACTAGTTCTCCCTCTTCCTTTCAATGATTTGAAACCTATCTTTTGACTAAACTGTGGGTTGTCTTAAGTCATAGAATCCCTACAGTTCTGGAGAGGCCATTCAGCCCATTGAGCCTCATAGATCATAGAAACCCTACAGTGCAGAAGGAGGCCATTCGGCCCATCAAGTCTGCACCAACCACAATCCCACCCAGGCCCTACCCCCACATATTTACTCGCTAATCCCTCTCACCTACGCATCTCAGGACACTAAGGGGCAATTTTTAACCTGGCCAATCAACCTAACCCGCACGTCTTTGGACTGTGGGAGGAAACCGGAGCACCAGGAGGAAACCCACGCAGACACGAGGAGAATGTGCAAACTCCACACAGACAGTGACCCGAGCCGGGAATCGAACCCGGGTCCCTGGAGCTGTGAAGCAGCAGTGCTAACCACTGTGCTACCGTGCCGCCTGTACCAACAACAATCCCACCCAGGCCCTATCCCTGTCACCCCATGTATTTACCCACTAATCCTCCTAACACTAAGGGGCAATTTAGCATGGCCAATCCACCTAACCTGCACATCTTTGGACTGTGGGAGGAAACCAGAGCACCCGGAGGAAACCCACGCAGACACAGGGAGATCCTGCAGACTCCGCACAGACAATGACTCAAGCCAGGAATCAACGAACAAAGAAAATTACAGCACAGGAACAGGTCCTTCAGCCCTCCAAGCCTGCACCGACCATGCTGCCCGACTGAACTAAAACCCCCTACCCTTCCAGGGACCATATCCCTCCATTCCCATCCTATTCATGTATTGTCCAGACGCCCCTTAAAACTCACTATCGTATCTGCTTCCACCACCTCCCTCGGCAGCGTGTTCCAGGTACCCACCACCCTCTATGCAAAACACTCGCCTCGTACATCTCCTTTAAACCTTGCCCCTCGCGCCTTAAACGTATGCCCCCTAATAATTGACTCTTCCACCCTGGGAAAAAGCTTCCAAACCTGGGTCCCTGACACTGTGAGGCAGCAGTGCTAACCACTGTGCCACCGTGTCACTTCATAATCTCCTAATCAGCCTTGGTGTCAAGTTTTGTTTGATAATAGCTCCTGTGAATTCAGAGCTGGAGTAGACCATTCGGCCCCTCAAGCCTGCTCCACCATTTAATAAGATCATTGCTGATTGGATTGTGGTCCTTCCTACTCGCTGTCCTCTTTGATTCTCTTGTCAATCAAGAATCCATCTAAATCAGCTTGGGACGTATTCAGTGGCCTTGGCTGCACTACACAATTCCACAGACCCAGGACCCTTTGCCAGAAAAAAAATCTTCCCCTCTCCATCTAAAATAGGGAACCGCTTATTTTTATTGCGCACCCTCGTTCTAGTCTTTCCCAGAAGAGGAAGTCCATTGGCAAGTATTACTAAGGTAAGAAACACAGAAACATAGAAACTGGAAGCAGGAGGAGGCCATTCGGCCCTTCGAGTCTGCTCCACCATTCATTTTGATCATGACTGATCAACGAATTCAATATCCTGATCCCCCCTTCCTCCCATATCCCTTGATCCCTTTAGCCCCAAGAGCGATATCTAATTTATTCTTGAAATCCGGCAACGTTTTGGCCTCAACTATTTTCTGTCGTAGTGAATTTCATGCATTCTCCACTCTCTAGGTGAAGACATTTCTCCTCACCTCAGTTCTAAAAGGTTTAGCCCTTACCCTCAAACTATGACCCCTAGTTCTGGACTCGCCCATCATTGGGAACATTATAGAACATAGAACAGTACAGCACAGAACCTGCCCTTCGGCCCACGATGTTGTGCCGAGCTTTATCTGAAACCAAGATCAAGCTATCCCACTCCCTATCATCCTGGTGTGCTCCATGTGCCTATCCAATAACCGCTTAAATGTTCCTCAAGTGTCTGACTCCACTATCACTGCAGGCAGTCCATTCCACACCCCAACCACTCTCTGCGTAAAGAACCTACCTCTGATATCCTTCCTATATCTCCCACCATGAACCCTATAGTTATGCCCCCTTGTAATAGCTCCATCCACCCGAGGAAATAGTCTTTGAACGTTCACTCTATCTATCCCCTTCATCATTTTATAAACCTCTATTAAGTCTCCCCTCAGCCTCCTCCGCTCCAGAGAGAACAGCCCTAGCTCCCTCAACCTTTCCTTATAAGACCTATCCTCCAAACCAGGCAGCATCGTGGTAAATCTCCTCTGCACTCTTTCCAGTGCTTCCACATCCTTCTTATAGTGAGGTGACCAGAAATGCACACAATATTCCAAATGTGGTCTCACCAAGGTCCTGTACAGTTGCAGCATAGCCCCACGGCTCTTAAACTCCAACCCCCTGTTAATAAAAGCTAACACACTATAGGCCTTCTTCACAGCTCTATCCACTTGAGTGGCAACCTTTAGAGATCCGTGGATATGGACCCCAAGATCTCTCTGTTCCTCCACAGTCTTCAGAACCCTACCTTTGACCCTGTAATCCACATTTAAATTAGTCCTACCAAAATGAATCACCTCACATTTATCAGGGTTAAACTCCATTTGCCATTTTTCAGCCCAGCTTTGCATCCTATCTATGTCTCTTTGCAGCCTACAACAGCCCTCCACCTCATCCACTACTCCACCAATCTTGGTGTCATCAGCAAATTTACTGATCCACCCTTCAGCCCCCTCCTCTAAGTCATTAATAAAAATCACAAAGAGCAGAGGACCAAGCACTGATCCCTTTGGCACTCCGCTAGCAACCTGCCTCCAGTCCAAAAATTTTCCATCCACCACCACCCTCTGTCTTTGATCAGACAGCCAGTTACCTATCCAATCATCAACTTTCCCTCTATCCCACACCTCCTCACTTTCATCATAAGCCGACCATGGGGGACCTTATCAAACGCCTTACTAAAATCCATTTATATGACATCAACTGCCCTACCTTCATCAACACACTTAGTTACCTCCTCAAAAAATTCTATCAAATTTGTGAGGCCCTTCACGAATCCATGCTGACTATCCCGGATTAATCCGCATCTTTCTAAATGGTCGTAAATCCCATCCCTAAGGACCTTTTCCATCAATTTACCAACCACCGAAGTAAGACTAACTGGCCTATAATTACCAGGGTCATTTCTATTCCCTTTCTTAAACAGAGGAACAACATTCGCCATTCCCAAGTCCTCTGGCACCATCCCCGTGGACAGCGAGGACCCAAAGATCAAAGCCAAAGGCTCTGCAATCACATCCCTTGCCTCCCAAAGAATCCTAGGATATATTTCATCAGGCCCAGGGGACTTATCGACCTTCAGTTTATTCAAAACTGCCAGTACATCCTCCCTCCGAATATCTATTTCCTCCAGCCTATTAGCCTGTAACACCTTCTCTTCCTCAAAAACATGGCCCCTCTCCTTGGTGAACACTGAAGAAAAGTATTCATTCATCACCTCGCCTAACTCTACTGACTCCATACACAAGTTCCCACTACTGTCCTTGACCGGCCCTAACCTCACCCTGGTCATTCTTTTATTCCTCACATAAGAGTAAAAAGCCTTGGGGTTTTCCTTGATCCGACCAGCCAAGGACTTCTCATGTCCCCTCCTCGCTCTCCTTTAGCCATGTTAGCTTGCCCAACATTACCTCTTTCGCAATAATGATAGTTTTTAGGTCCTCACCTGCTGTAGCTTGGATATGGAGCTGGAGAAGATGACAGAAATAGGGAGGATGTGGGGATTGGAGGAGATTACAGAGATAGTGAGGAATTTGATTTGATTTGATTTGATTTGATTTTGATTTGATTTATTATTGTCACATGTATTAATATACAGTGAAAAGTATTGTTTCTTGCGCACTATATAGACAAAGCATACCGTTCATAGAGAAGTAAACGAGAGAGTGCAGAATGTAGTGTTACAGTCATAGCTAGAGTATAGAGAAATATCAATTTAATGCAAGGTAAGTCCATTCAAAAGTCTGACAGCAGCAGGGAAGAAGCTGTTCTTGAGTCGGTTGGTACATGACCTCAGACTTTTGTATCTTTTTCCCGAAGGAAGAAGGTGGAAGAGAGAATATCCGGGGTGCGTGGGGTCCTTAATTCTGCTGGCTGCTTTGACGAGGCAGCGGGAAGTGTAGACAGAGTCAATGGATGGGAGGCTGGTTTGCGTGATGGATTGGGCTGCATTCACAACCTTTTGGAGTTCCTTGCGGTCTTGGGCAGAACAGGAGCCATACCAAGCTGTGATAAAACCAAAAAGAGTGCTTTTTTTGTGCATCTGTAAAAGTTGGTGAGAGTCGTAGCTGATATGCCAAATTTCCTTAGTCTCCTGAGAAAGTAGAGGCGTTGGTGGGCTTTCCTAACTACAGTGTCGGCATGGGGGGACCAGGACTGGTTGTTGGTAATCTGGACACCTAAAAACTTGAAGCTGTCGACCCTTTCTACTTTGTCCCTGTTGATGTAGACAGGGGCATGTATTCCTTTAGGTTTCCTGAAGTCGATGACAATCTCCTTCATTTTGTTGACATTGAAGGAGAGATTATTGTTGCCGCACCAGTTCACCAGATTCTCTATCTCATTCCTGTACTCTGTCTCATCATTGTTTGAGTTCTGACCCACTACGGTGGTGTCGTCAGCAAATTTGAAAATCGAATTGGTGGGGAATTTGGCCACACAGTCATAGGTGTATAAGGAGTATGGTAGGGGGCTGAGAACACAGCCTTGTGGGGCACCGGTGTTGAGGATGATCATGGAGAAGGTGTTGTTGCCTATCCTTACTGATTGTGGTCTGTGAGTTAGGAAGTTCAGGGTCCAGTCGCAGAGGGAGGTGTCGAGGCCCAGGCCACTGAGTTTGGAGATGAGTTTTGTGGGAATAATGGTGTTGAAGGCTGAGCTGTAATCAATAAATAGGAGTCTGACATAGGTGACCTTGTTATGTAGGTGTTCCAGGGTTGAGTGCAGGGCCAGGGAAATGGCGTCTGCTGAGGACCTGTTGTGGCAGTAGGCAAATTGTAGTGGATCCAGGTAGTCCGGGAGGCTGGGATTGATTCGTGCCATGACTAACCTTTCAAAGCACTTCATAATAATGGATGGCAGAGCCCCAGATGATAGTCATTAAGGCACGCTGCTGAGCTTTTCTTAGGTACCGGGATGATGGTCATCTTCTTGAAGCAGATAGGGACCTCAGATTGTTGTAAAGAGAGGTTGAAGATGTCTGCGAATACCCCCGCCAGCTGATCCGCACAGGATCTGAGTGCACGTCCGGGTACCCCATCGGGGCCAGTCACTTTCTGTGGGTTGACCTTCGAGAAAGCTGCCCTGACATCTGCAAAGGTGACCTCAGATACAAGTTCATCCAGGGCTTCCAGGGTGGAGGGCGTGCTCTCGCTGACCTCATGCTCAAAACGGGCAAAACTCGCTTTCATAACAGAGGAATGTGGAGATCGGAGGAGATTACAGAGATAGGGAGGGATTTGAAAACAAGGATGGTGTAATTTAAACATTATGTTTTGATTGACCAGGAGACAAGGCAGGTTTACGAGCACAAGAATAGAAGAGTGGAATTAATAAGAGTTAGGACATGGCTTGTTGAATTTTGAGTGAGCTCAAGTTTACAAAGGGTAGGACATGGGAGATCAGCCAACAATGCATTGAAATAGTCAAGTGTCCAGGTAACAAAGTCATGGATGAGGCTTTCAGCAGCGGATGAGCTGAGGGATGAGGTTATGGCGGTGGAGACGGGCAGTTTTAGTGATGGCACCATGAAGAGGTCAACAGTTCATCTCAGGGTCAACACCAGGGTTGCAACCTGAAGGTAAATCATTATCAAAGGTGTGGGAGGTATGCAAGAAGGAGACACAGCACAAACATGTTCCAACAAGGGAATAAAGACCTTCCTGGATGCCAAATCTCAAACAGACAAGGATAATGATAAAAAAGGGAAACTTATATCAGATGCCAAGAGCTCAATATTGAAGAATAGTTTGTAACAGAGATAAAATTGTCTTTTATTTAAACAGTGGAACCTTGTACCTTCATTCTTTCAATAAATAGTTGGAATTTCAGATTTCTTCTTTTCTAAAAGTAAATCGCCAGTCTCAACCGAGATCACAACACTTTTGATTTGGTTTATTATTGTCACATGTATTAGCGTACAGTGAAAAGTATTGTTTCTTGCGCACTATACAGACAAAGCATACCATTCATAGAGAAGGTAAGGAGAGAGTGAAGAATGTAGTGTTACAGTCATAGCTCGCGTGTGGAGAAAGATCAACTTAATGCAAGGTAAGAAACTGAAATAGAACAGTATTGGAGAGTTTGAGAGAGTTAGAGTTAAGTTTTGAAAACAGAATGAGAGGGTTGACGATGGTCTCGTGGTATTATCACTAAGATTATTCATCCAGAAATGATGTGGAGGTGCCAGCGTTGGACTGGGGTGGGCACAGTAAGTAGTCTCACAACACCAGGTTAAAGTCCAACAGGTTTATTTGGATTCACGAACTTTCGGAGCGCTGCCCCTTCCTCAGGTGAGTGAGGAAGGAGTAGCGTTCCGAAAGCTCGTGATTCCAAATAAACCTGTTGGGCATTAATCCAGAAGTTCAGCTAATGTTCTGGGGATCTGGGTTCAAATCCCGCCACAGCAGATGGTGGCATTTGAATTCAGTAAAAATATCTGGAATTAAGAATCTACTGATGACGATGAAACTATTGTCGATTGTCGGAAAAACCCATCTGGTTCATGAATGTCCTTGAGGGAAAGAAATCTGCTCTCCTTACCTAGTCTGGCCTACATGTGACTCCAGAGTCACAGCAATGTGGTTGACTCTCAAATGCCCTCTGAAGTGGCCTAGCAAACCAGTCAGTTCAAGGGCAACAAGGATGGGCAAAAATTGATGCCCAGCCAGCAACGGTCATATCCCCACGAATGAATAAAAAAAAGATAGAATTAAAGAGCATGCTGGGGACAGCTCACAAGAAGTCGCAACATTCCAGCACCATTTTAGTGCAGATACACATTGGTGCAACGTGTTGGGACATTCTGAGGTGTAAAAATTGTTCAGAGTTGTTGATTCTTTCATTTGTATTTTGATGTGTCTCACTCGAGATAAAGTTTAAAGTTTATATTATTAGTGTCACAGGTCGGCTTACATTAACACTGCAATGAAGTTACTGTGAAAATCCCCCAGCTGCCACACTCCGGCGCCTGTTCGGGTACACTGAGGGAGAATTTAGCGTGGCCAATGCACCTAACCAGCATGTCTTTTGGACTGTGAGAGGAAACCGGAGCACCAGGAGGAAACCCACGCGGACACGGGGAGGATGCGCAGACTCCACACAGACAGTGACCCAAGCCAGGAATCGAACCCGGGTCCCTGGCGCTGTGAGGCAGCTGTGCTAACCACTGTGCCGCCCCTCAGCTCTCCTCAGTCACCAGAAGCAGTCTGCTTCCACAGACACACACCAACCCCTGTCTTATTTTAAACACCCTCGACTGAATCTCCTCCAACAAAACAAGCCCCAATTGACCAAGTTACCCGTGTGCTGACTGCATATGGATGTGACGAAAGGCTGCAACACATGTCTAAATCTCACAGATTTAGATCAGAGACATTTGTAATTGGCAGCAGCACAAATCCAGCATCGGCCCCATTTCAGCCTCCAGCCAGTTTGTTTTGTCCAAATCAGGGATAATATATGGCAGTAACTGAGGCTCCAGCGAAACTCCAGGAAGAAGCCTATGTGACATCCCACCAATCAGAGTACACTTCCGGTCACCCTAACAACATCCTGGGGGTTACCCAGAAACCAAACTGGACTAGCCATAAAAGTGCTGTGGCTACCAGCGCAGGTCAGAGACTAGAAATACTGCGGTGAGTAGCTCATCTCCTGACTCCCCAAAGCCTATCCACAAGGCACAAGTCAGGAGTGTGATGGAATACTCCCCACTTGCCTGGATGGGTGCAGCTCTAAAAACACTCGAGAAGCTCAACACCATCCAGGGCAAAGCAGCCCACTTGATTGGCGCCAAACATTCACTCCGTCCACCATCGACGTATAGTGGCAGCCGTATGTGCTATCTAGAAGATGCACTGCAGGAACTCAATAATCCTCTCGAGACAGCATCTTCCAAAGCGGCATGGTAGCACAGTGGTTAGCACTGCTGCTTCACAGCTCCAGGGTCCCGGGTTCGATTCCCGGCTCGGGTCACTGTCTGTGTGGAGTTTGCACATTCTCCTCGTGTCTGCGTGGGTTTCCTCCGGGTGCTCCGGTTTCCTCCCACAGTCCAAAGATGTGCGGGGTAGGTTGATTGGCCAGGTTAAAAATTGTCCCTGAGATGCGTAGGTTAGAGGGATTAGCGGGTAAATATGTGGGGGTAGGGCCTGGGTGGGATTGTGGTCGGTGCAGACTCGATGGGCCGAATGGCCTCCTTCTGCACTGTAGGGATTCTATTCTATGATCTAAACCCGCAACCAGTACCATCTAGAAGGACAAGGGCAGCAGATAGCTGGGCATACCACCACCTGGAGGTTCTCCCCCAACTCACTCACCATCCTGACTTGGAAATATATCGGTTGTTCCTTCACTGTCACTGGATCAGGGTCCTGGAATTCCCTCCCTAACGGCACTGTGGGTGTACCTACACCTCAGAGACTGCAGTGTTTCAGGAAGGCAGCTCACCAACACAGGGGCAATTAATGCTGGGCGGGTCAGCGATACCCTTGTCTTATAAATGAATAAACCAGAACTTTCTGGGTGGAATTATTCCAAGGAAAGGCAAGCAAGAAAAACAGCAAGGAAGATCCCAGCCCCTAGGGGCCCCCTTCACCCCCCCCTCAGAGCACCCCCCGCCCCACATGGAAAACTGCACTCCCTCCCCCTCACAAAACACCCCCACCACCCCCCTCCCTCTTGGAACTGCCCCAACCTCCTCACAAAGAATCCAGAACAATCCCCCCAAGGACCCTCCACCCCACAAAGGTAATGCCTTGGCATTGCCTGGGCACTGCTGGGGGTAGTGCCAGAGGCAGATCCCAGGCATGACTCTTCTGGGCAGGACGGTGACACAGTGGTGAGTACTGCTGCCTCACAGACCCAGGGACCCGAGTTCGATTCCCAGCTTGGGTCACCATCTGTGCGGAGTCTGCACATTCTCCCCGTGTCTGTGTGGGTTTCCTCCGGGTGCTCCGGTTTCCTCCCACAGCCCGAAAGACGTGCTGGTTAGGTACATTGGCCATGCTAAATTCTCCCTCAGTTTTTTTGATTTGATTTGATTTGATTTATTATTGTCAAATGTATTAACATACAGTGAAAAGTATTGTTTCTTTCCCGCTATACAGACAAAGTATACTGTTCATAGAGAAGGAAAGGAGAGAGTGCAGAATGTAGTGTTACAGTCATAGCTAGGGTGTAGAGAAAGATCAACTTAATGCGAGGTAGGTCCATTCAAAAGTCTGACAGCAGCAGGGAAGCAGCTGTTCTTGAGTCGGATGATACGTGACCTCAAACTTTTGTATCTTTTTCCCGAAGGAAGAAGGTGGAAGAGAGAATGTCCGGGGTGCGTGGGGGCCTTAATTATGCTGGCTGCTTTGCCGAGGCAGCGGGAAGCGTAGACAGAGTCAATGGATGGGAGGCTGGTTTGCGTGATGGATTGGGTTACGTTCACGACCTTTTGTAGTTCCTTGTACCCGAACAGGCCCCGGAGTGTGACGACTAGGGGATTTTCACAGTAACTTCACTGCAGTGTTAATGTAAGCCTGCTTGTGACACAAAAAATAAATACATAAATGAATAAATAAATGCACGCACCGTAACTCCTGTGGCGGGTTCCATATGCCAGGTGCGGGCATGGGGGCACACCAACATAAATGGCCAATCTCACAGGGCAGGCCAAAACTGACATTTCAATGTGTTCACATGAGGTGGATTGGGCCATGCTTATTTGCCCCTTCGTGTCAGGGGGATTTTCTAGGGTAAATACATGGGATTATGAGGATAGGGCCTGGTGGGGAGATTGTGGTCAGTGCAGACTCGATGGGTCGAAGGGCCTCCTTCTGCACTGTTGGGATTCTTTGATTCTACAGTGCTGATCCTGTCCCCCAAAAACGAGGGTGGAAAATCCTCTCTCTGTCTTCTACCTTCCAACCATTTAGCCTCCACCCCCTCCACTCTGTCACAAGGTTTCCTCCAATCACTTGTGCTTGAATATTTTTACTTGCAGCTAATCAGGAAGTTCAAAAGTGTTTATTTACAATGATGGGCAGAGATAAAAACTTGCAGAAAGTATTCGAGCTCGGAACAGGGAGGTGGGATCAGTCATTGGAAATTCTTGTGTAGTCACTGAGTTCAACTTGTTCCGGGGAAGGTTGATAGACATAGACATGACTAAATTGCCTGTGGGGGAATAGAACAATGATGTATACCCTGCCGAGATGATGCCAGGGATTCCAGTTACTAATGTTGCACAACAGTGAGGGAAAAGGAGCAAGTTTAAAAGGACAGGTGATGGCCTAGTGGTATTGTTGCTGGACTATTAATCCAGAAACTCAGCTAATATTCTGAGAACCAGGGATTGAATCCCACCACTGCAGATGGAGAAATTTGAATTCAATAAAAAAAATCTGGAATTAAGAGTGAAACCATTGTTGATTGTTGGAAAACCAATCTGGTTCATTAATGTCCTTTAGGGAAGGAAATCTGCTGTCCTTACCCGGTCTGGTCTACATGTGACTCCAGAGCCACAGCAATATGGTTGACTCTCAACTGCCTGTGGAAATGGTCGAGCAAGCCACTCAGTTCAAGGGCAACTAGGGATGGGCAGTAAATGCTGACCCAGCCAGTGATGCTAATGTTAAAGAAATAAAGAAAGCAAAGCTTTCCATTAATTAAAGTTTATTTATTAGTGTTCATAAGTAGGCTTACATTAACATTACAATGAAGTTACTGTGAAAATCCCCTCATCACCACACTTTGGCGCCTGTTCGGGTACACTGAGGGAGAATTTGGCACAGCCAATGCACCCAGCCATCACATCTTTCGGACTGTGGGAGGAACTACAGCACCTGGAGGAAACCCACACAGACACCTTTTTCCCCTTGTGGAAGAGTCAATTACTCTTTTTCCAGGGTGGAAGAGTTAATTACTAGGGGGCACAGGTTTAAGGTGCGAGGGACAAGATTTAAAGGAGGCAGATTTTCTACACAGTGGGTAGTGGGTGCCTGGAACTCGTTGCCGGGGGAGGTAGTGGAAGCAGATACGATAGCGACTTTTAAGGGGCGTCTTGACAAATACATGAATAGGATGGGAATAGAGGGATATGGTCACCGGAATGGTAGGGGGTTTTAGTTAAGTTGGGCAGCATGGTTGATGCAGGCTTGGCAGGCCGAAGGGCCTGTTCCTGTGCTGTAATTTACTTTGTTCTTTGTTCTTTGACACGGGGAGAACATAAGAACATAAGAACTAGGAGCAGGAGTAGGCCATCTCGTCTCTTGAGACTGCTCTGCCCTTCAATAAGATCATGGCTGATCTTCTCGTGGACTCAGCTCCATTTACCCGCCCGCTCACCATAACCCTTAATTCCTTTACTGTTCAAAAATTTATCGAGCCTTGCCTTAAAAACATTCAATGAGGTAGCCTCAACTGCTTCACTGGGCAGGGAACTCCACAGATTCACAACCCTTTGTGTGATGAAGTTCCTCCTCAACTCAGTCCTAAATCTGTTCCCCCTTATTTTGAGGCTATGCCCCCTAGTTCTAATTTCACCTGCCGGTGGAAGCAACTTCCCTGCTTCTATCTTATCTATTCCCTTCATAATTTGATATGTTTCTATAAGATTTCCCCTCATTCTTCTGAATTCCAATGAGTATAGCCCCAGTCTACTCAGTCTCTCCTCATAAGCCATACCTCTCAACTCCGGAATCAGCCTCGTGAATCTCCTCTGCACCCCCTCCAGTGCCAGTATATCCTTTCTCAAGTAAGGAGACCAAACCTGTACACAGTACTCCAGGTGTGGCCTCACCAGCACCTTATATAGCTGCAACATAATCTCGCTGTTTTTAAACTCCATTCTTCTCGCAATGAAGGACAAGACTCCATTTGCCTTCTTAATTACCTGCTGCACCTGCAAACCAAGTTTTTGTGATTCATGCACAAGGACACCCAGGTCCCTCTGCACAGCAGCAAGGTGCAATTTTTTACCATTTAAATAAACGTGCAGACTCCACACAGACAGTGACCCAAGCCAGGAATCAAACCGGGTCCCTGGCGTTATGAAGCAACAGTGCTAACCACTGTGCCACCCTAGACATAAAACTTAAGCTTCAACGCCCCTCTTGAGTGGGCATGGAAGGCCTAAAGGCACAATAGTGAAGAATACTCTTACTGGTGTCTAGCCAATATTTATCCCTTAACCAAAAGTTCCCAAGAACTTCCCAAGAAGTTCCCAATATTTTTTCCCAAGATAGCGCCGGAATGAGGCGACTCCTTGCAAGCTGTGCCCATCATACCTTCAAATTCTACCTTTCATTCTCATCCTATATTCCTAATTCTCACTCTTTTAGACTTTCCCACCATCCTTTATTCAATACACCCGAGCTATGACTGTGACGCTACATTCCGCATTCTCTCCTTTCCTTCTCTATGAACGGTATGCTTTGTCTATATAGCGTGCAAGAAACAATACTTTTCACTGTACACTGTACACTAATGCACTAAGACAATAATAAATCAAATCAAATCGAAGTTCTAGTTCTGGGCATCACACTTTAGGAAGGATGCCAAAGCCTTGAAGAGGGTGCAGAGGAGACTTACCAGAACGCTCCCAGGGATGCGAGACTTCAGTTAGGTTGTGAGATTAGAAAGGTTCTGATTTTTCTCCTTGCAGCTGAGGGAGGAAAGGGAAATGCAGTGTGCAAAATGATGAAAAGCTTTGATCGGGTAAATGGGGAGAAACTTGGTTCCAACTGCAAGAGGTTGGGTAACAAGGTGAACGTATATTCAAGAAAATTGGCAAGATACTAAAGTGGCCAGAGGGGCATTTTTTTCACACAGAGGGTGGTGAGTGTCTGGAACAAGCTGCCAGAGGCAGTAGTAGAGGCGGGTACAATTTTGTCTTTTCAAAAGCATTTAGACAGTTACATGGGTAAGGTGGGTGTAGAGGGATATGGGCCAAAGGTGGCCAATTGGAACTAGCTTAGTGGTTACAAAAAAGGGATGGCATGGACAAGTTGGGCCGAAGGGCCTGTTTCCAGGCTATAAACCTGTATGACACTATGCCTACGGGAAAAATAGCAGGAATGAGAATAATTGGATAGCACTTTCAGAAAGAGCCAGGCATTGTGGGCCAAATGGCTTTATTCTGTGTTATATCCTTCAATAGAACAACAAACAAAGAACAAAGAACAATACAGCACAGGAACAGGCCTTTCGGCCCTCCAAGCCCGTGCCGTTCCCTGGTCCAAACTAGACCATTCTTTTGTATCCCTCCATTCCCACTCCATTCATATGGCTATCTAGATAAGTCTTAAACGTTCCCAGTGTGTCCGCCTCCACCACCTTGCCTGGCAGCGCATTCCAGGCCCCCACGACCCTCTGTGTAAAATATGTCCTTCTGATATCTGTGTTAAACCTCCCCCCCCTTCACCTTGAACCTATGACCCCTCGTGAACGTCACCACCGACCTGGGGAAAAGCTTCCCACCGTTCACCCTCTCTATGTCTTTCATAATTTTATACACCTCTATTAAGTCTCCCCTCATCCACCGTCTTTCCAGGGAGAACAACCCCAGTTCACCGAATCTCTCCTCATAACTAAGCCCCTCCATACCAGGCAACCTCCTGGTAAACCTCCTCTGCACTCTCTCTAAAGCCTCCACGTCCTTCTGGTAGTGTGGCGACCAGAACTGGACGCAGTATTCCAAATGCGGCCGAACCAACGTTCTATACATCTGCAACACCAGACCCCAACTTTTATACTCTATGCCCCGTCCTATAAAGGCAAGCATGCCATATGCCTTCTTCACCACCTTCTC
Organism: Mustelus asterias; assembly: GCF_964213995.1. Taxonomy (NCBI): domain Eukaryota; kingdom Metazoa; phylum Chordata; class Chondrichthyes; order Carcharhiniformes; family Triakidae; genus Mustelus; species Mustelus asterias. The sequence goes on along the minus strand of NC_135805.1, from coordinate 15,966,837 downwards.
CACCTGTGACGTCACCTTCAAGGATCTGTGGACTTGCACACCCAGGTCCCTCTGCGTATCTACACCCTTTATGGTTCTGCCATTTATCGAATAGCTCCTCCCTACATTATTTCTACCAAAATGCATCACTTCACATTTATCTGGATTGAATTCCATCTGCCATTTCTTTGCCCAAATTTCCAGCCTATCTATATCCTTCTGCAGCCTCTGACAATGCTCCTCACTATCTCCAAGCCCTGCCAATTTTGTGTCCCCCGCAAACTTACTGATCACCCCAGTTACACCTTCTTCCAGATTGTTTATATAAATCACAAACAGCAGAGGTCCCAATACAGAGCCCTGCGGAACACCACTAGTCACAGGCATCCAGCAGGAAAAAGACCCTTCCACTACCACCCTCTGTCTTCTGTGACCAAGATGTGGAGATGCCGGCGTTGGACTGGGGTAAGCACAGTAAGAAGTCTCACAACACCAGGTTAAAGTCCAACAGGTTTATTTGCTCCCAAATAAACCTGTTGGACTTTAACCTGGTGTTGTGAGACTTCTTACTGTTCTGTGACCAAGCCAGTTCTCCACCCATCTAGCCACCTCCCCCTTTATCCCATGAGATCCAACCTTTTTCACCAGCCTACCATGAGGGACTTTGTCAAACGCTTTACTAAAGTCCATATAGACGACATCCACGGCCCTTCCCTCGTCAACCATTCTGGTCACTTCTTCAAAAAACTCCACCAGGTTAGTGAGGCATGACCTCCCTCTCACAAAACCATGCTGACTATCGTTAATGAGTTTATTCCTTTCTAAATGCGCATACATCCTATCTCTAAGAATCTTCTCCAACAACTTCCCCACCACGGACGTCAAGCTCACCGGCCTATAATTACCCAGGTTATCCTTCCTACCCTTCTTAAATAACGGGACCACATTAGCTATCCTCCAATCCTCTGGGACCTCACCTGTGTCCAGTGACGAGACAAAGATTTGCGTCAGAGCCCCAGCGATTTCATCTCTCGTCTCCCTGAGCAGCCTTGGATAGATTCCATCAGGCCCTGGGAATTTGTCAGTCTTTATATTCTCTAACAAACCTAACATTTCCTCCCTTGTAATGGAGATTTTCTCCAACGGTTCAACACTCCCCTCCGAGACACTCCCAGTCAACACATCCCTCTCCTTTGTGAATACCGACGCAAAGTATTCATTTAGGATCTCCCCTACTTCTTTGGGCTCCAAGCATAATTCCCCACTTTTGTCCCTGAGAGGTTTGATTTTTTCCCTGACAACCCTTTTGTTCCTAACGTATGAATAAAATGCCTTGGGATTCTCCTTAATCCTGTCTGCAGGATTTTGTGACCCCTTTTTGCCCTTCTAATTCCCCGTTTGAGTTCTTTCCTACTTTCTTTGTACTCCTCCAGAGCTCCCTCCGTTTTTAGCTGCAATGTTGTTCCTCTGTTTAAGAAAGGGAATAGAAATGACCCTGGTAATTATAGACCGGTTAGTCTGACTTCGGTGGTTGGTAAATTGATGGAAAAGGCCCTTAGGGATGGGATTTACGACCATTTAGAAAGATGCGGATTAATCCGGGATAGTCAGCACGGATTCGTGAAGGGCAAGTCGTGCCTCACTAATTTGATTGAATTTTTTGAGGAGGTAACTAAGTGTGTTGATGAAGGTAGGGCAGTTGATGTCATATACATGGATTTTAGTAAGGTGTTTGATAAGGTCCCCCATGGTCGGCTTGTGATGAAAGTAAGGAGGTGTGGGATAGAGGGAAAGTTGGCCGATTGGATAGGTAACTGGCTATCTGATTGAAAACAGAGGGTGGTGGTGGATGGAAAATTTTTGGACTGGAGGCAGGTTGCTAGCGGAGTGCCACAGGGATCAGTGCTTGGTCCTCTGCTCTTTGTGGTTTTTATTAATGACTTAGAGGAGGGGGCTGAAGGGTGGATCAGTAAATTTGCTGATGACACCAAGATTGGTGGAGTCGTGGATGAGGTGGAGGGCTGTTGTAGGCTGCAAAGAGACATAGATAGGATGCAAAGCTGGGCTGAAAAATGGCAAATGGAGTTTAGCCCTGATAAATGTGAGGTGATTCATTTTGGTAGGACTAATTTAAATGTGGATTACAGGGTCAAAGGTAGGGTTCTGAAGACTGTGGAGGAACAGAGAGATCTTGGGGTCCACATCCACAGATCTCTAAAGGTTGCCACTCAAGTGGATAGAGCTGTGAAGATGGCCTATAGTGTGTTAGCTTTTATTAACAGGGGGTTGGAGTTTAAGAGCCGTGGAGTTATGCTGCAACTGTACAGGACCTTGGTGAGACCACATTTGGAATATTGCATGCAGTTCTGGTCACCTCACTATAAGAAGGATGTGGAAGCACTGGAAAGAGTGCAGAGGAGATTTACCAGGATGCTGCCTGGTTTGGAGGGTAGGTCTTATGAGGAAAGGTTGAGGGAGCTAGGGCTGTTCTCTCTGGAGCGGAGGAGGCTGAGGGGAGACTTAATAGAGGTTTATAAAATGATGAAGGGGATAGATAGAGTGAACGTTCAAAGACTATTTCCTCGGGTGGATGGAGCTATTACAAGGGGGCATAACTATAGGGTTCGTGGTGGGAGATACAGGAAGGATATCAGAGGTAGGTTCTTTACGCAGAGAGTGGTTGGGGTGTGGAATGGACTGCCTGCAGTGATAGTGGAGTCAGACACTTTAGGAACATTTAAGCGGTTATTGGATAGGCACATGGAGCACACCAGGATGATAGGGAGTGGGATAGCTTGATCTTGGTTTCAGATAAAGCTCGGCACAACATCGTGGGCCGAAGGGCCTGTTCTGTGCTGTACTGTTCTATGTTCTATGTTCTAATGAATTGAGATGGATGAGTCAGGAGCTGGCACTCTCTCTCATGGCTAACTCATTGACAAAACTCACTTCCTGCCTCATTATCGGTGAAAACAAAGAGACGGTGTCTGTGTGAGCTCACAGTGGCAACAAGAGATTGCCACACACCAAGTACTGAGGCTGACGTCGGCTGAGATATCAAATTCATCTCCGCCACCAGAGAGGAATGAATTACTTCCTGGGGTCTGGCTACATTACCAGCAAGCAGACCTGGGTCAATGCAATGTATGTGTAAATGAGCCCACAGACTAGGACAGCTCATATCGACAGCTTACAATAAATCTCTTGAGGGGAATAGGTCAGCTAGATAGTCAGCATCTTTTCCCAAAGGTAGGGGAGTCTAAAACTAGAGGGCATAGGTTTAAGGTGAGAGGGGAGAGATACAAAAGTGTCCAGAGGGGCAATTCTTTCACTCAGAGGGTGGTGAGTGTCTGGAACAAGCTGCCAGGGGTAGTAGTAGAGGCGGGTACAATTTTGTCTTTTAAAAAGCATTTAGACAGTTACATGGGTAAGGTGGGTATAGAGGGATATAGGCTAAATGCAGGCAATTGGGACTAGCTTAGCGGTTAAAAAAGAGGGTGGCATGGACATGTTGGGCCGAAGGGCCTGTTTCCATGCTATAAACCTCTTTGACTCTTTCACTAAAGTCTTTGGAAAGCCATAATCCCCAAACCAGAGTAACTATGGGTTGTTTCCCATTTATGTTTTTTTGGTTCGAGGTGAAACTCACTCTGTGTCATCGCACCTGGCAGCAGGACACCATGGCCAGAATGTTATCGTCCCGCCCACTGCGGGAAGCAGAGTGGGTGATGGGCGGACCATGGAAAGATCCGTTGACTTTGGGCGGGATCTTCCGGATTCAGGATAAGCGAGGTCGTAAAGTCCCGCCCCATAAAGCCAGAAACCTCAATGTAATGTGGGATAGCATCACCAACCTTTCAGCAATACTTTGCGTGAATGGAAGTTTAATCCCCTGGACCCTCCCTGAAAGGAGAAAATCATAGTGATGATAAATAACTTTTTCCCCTATTTCCTTTCAGCACATTGTTTCTTAGTGATAAAAATGCTGATTGATTTGATTTGATTTATTATTGTCGCATGTATTGGGATACAGTGAAAAGTATTGTTTCTTGCGCGCTATAGAGACAAAAACATACTGTTCAGAGGGTACATGGAGCTTCTTGAAAGTATAGTCACAGTTGAACAGGGTGGTGAAGAAGGCATTCAGCTTGCTTGGTTTCATGGCCAGAACATTGAATACAGGAGTTGGGACATCTTGTTGAAGTTGTACAAGACATTGGTAAGGACGCACTTGGAATATTGTGTGCAGTTCTGGTCACCCTATTATAGAAGGGATGATATTAAACTAGAAAGAGTCCAGAAAAGATTTACTAGGATGTTACTGGGACTTGATGGATTGAGTTATAAGGAGAGGCTGGATAGACTGAGACTTTTTTCCCTGGAGCACAAGAGGCTTAGGGGTGATCTTATAGAGGTCTATAAAATAATGAGGGGCATAGATCAGCTAGTTCGTCAACATCTTTTCCCAAAGGTAAGGGAGTCTAAAACTAGAGGGCAGAGGTTTAAGGTGAGAGGGGAGAGATACAAAAGGGTCCAGAGGGGCAATTTTTTCACACAGAGGATGGTGGGTGTCTGGAACAAGCTGCCAGAGGTAGTAGTAGAGGCGGGTACAAGTTCGTCTTTTAAAAAGCATTTGGACAGCTACATGGGTAAGATTAGTACAAAGGGATAGGAACAAACGCGGGCAATTGGGACTAGCTTAGTGGTAAAAAAAAAAGGACGACATGGACAAGTTGGGCCAAAGGGCCTGTTTCCATGCTGTAAACTTCTTTGACTCTATGACTACATAGGGGAGAAGGAAAGGAGAGGGTGCAGGATATAGTGTTACAGTCATAGCTAGGGTGTAGAGAAAGATCAGCTTAATATAAGGTAGGCCTATTCAAAAGTCTGATGGGAGCAGGGAAGAAGCTGTTCTTGGTGCGTGACCTCAGACTTTTGTATCTTTTTCCAGATGGAAGAAGGTGAAGAGAGAATGTCCGGGCTGCATGGGATCCTTAATTATGCTGGCTACTTTTCCGAGACGGCGGGAAGTGTAGACAGAGTCAATGGATGGGAGGCTGGTTTGTGTGATTGACTGAAAGTGTGGTATTGAATCTGTTATGTCACCTCTGCATATCTTCAAAGCTGTTTAACTGGGGAAGATTTGTCGGGAGCCCGTAGGGTCATTGATGAAACTTCTAGAATCCTAGCCAAGTGGGTACCCTGAGGGCAGAATGGCAAACCTGGAATGCAATGCATTGCGGGCTCTGTATTCAGTCAGCGGCCAGTTATCTTTCTTGAGCTTCCGTTGAGAAACTTTGGCAGGATTGAATAAAGCTGTGTCCAGTTATCCATGTCAAAGTTCACCTGAGGGCGGTACACTGGCACATGGTTAGCACCACTGCCTCACAGCACCAGGGACCCGGGTTCAATTTCGGCCTCGGGTCACTGTGCGGAGTTTGCACATTCTCCCCGCGTGGGTTTCCTCCGGGTGCTCCGGTTTCCTCCTTCTCTCCAAAGATGCGCAGGTTGGGTGGGTTGGCCATGCTAAATTGCCCCTCAGTGTCCCAAGATGCGTAGGTTAGGGGATTAGCAGGGTAAGATAAAATGTGTCGATTTATGGGGATAGAGCCTGGGTAAGATAAAAAGGTGGGTCGATGCAGACTCAATGGGCTGAATGGCCTCCTTCTGCTCTGTACAGTAAGAAGTCTCACAATACCAAGTTAAAATCCAACAGGTTTATTTGGTAGCACGAGCTTTCAGAGCGCTGCTCCTTCCTCAGGTGAGTCTGCCCTGTAGGGATTCTATGATTCTATTGGTTGACCTGGACATTGGCCAGGCTCTGATTTTAAACAGCTGACAGGTGCCCGTCAGGGACAGCTGTGACACTTGTCAATGTCCAGCAGTGTACGGCCATTTGCTGATGTGTCTCAGTCAGAGCGGCCTATCAATGCTGGCACCAGAGGGCAGCCTGAGCCTGTGGAACCAGACACAAACCCATGTCGGTGCCCTCGGAGGGTGATGGGTAACCGACCGAGTGGGGAAATGAAAGCTTTTCATTCAAACCCGCTTCAAATTGTCATCGGACAAAAACTTTCCCATTCCTCGAGACCATGCAGATTCCACATGCGAAACAATTGCAAAGGAGACCCGATGGCTAGGTGGGCAGTGCATCAACCTTTGATCCAGGTGGCTGCTGGTTCAAATCCAAATCTGGACCCAGATTTATAATTTAGGCAGAAAGCTGAGTGAAGAAGAGAGTGTTGCCCAGTTGCCAGTGCTGCCATTTTGCCAGTTGTCCAGGGAGCCATTTTCCCTATTGTCAGTGATGCCATTTTCCCAGCTGTCTGGGGAGCCATTTTCCCAGTTGTCAGGGCTGCCATTTTATATAGAACATAGAACATTACAGCGCAGTACAGGCCCTTCGGATTTTCCCAGCTGTCAGGCTGCCATTTTCCCAGCTGTCCGGGGAGCCATTTTCCCAGTTGCCAGTGATGCCATTTTCCCAATTGTCAGGGGAGCCATTTTCTCGGTTGTCAAGGGAGCCATTTTCCCAGCCGTCAGGGGAGCCATTTTCCCAGTTGTCAGGGGAGCCATTTTCTCAGTTGTCAGGGGGCCATTTTCCCAGCTGTCAGGGGAGACATTTTCCCAGCTGTCAGGGGGGCCATTTTCCTAGCTGTCAGGGCTGACATTTTCCCAGCAAAGTTCCGCACACACAAGGACGGCCTCAACCGGGATATTGGGTTCATGTCACACTATTTGTAACCCCCACAGCCTGCCTGGACTTGCAGAGTTTCACTGGCTGTCTTGTAGGAGACAATACACATCTTTTTAGCCTGTCTTGATGCTCTCTCCACTCACGTTGTTTGTATCTTAAAGACTTGATTAGTTGTAAGTATTCGCATTCCAACCATTATTCACGTAAATTGAGTCTGTGTCTTTATATGCCCTGTTTGTGAACAGAATTCCCACTCACCTGAAGAAGGGGCTTGGAGCTCCGAAAGCTTGAGTGGCTTTTGCTACCAAATAAACCTGTTGGACTTTAACCTGGTGTTGTTAAACTTCTTACTGTGTTTACCCCAGTCCAACGCCGGCACCTCCACATCATTTTCCCAGCTGTCAGGGGAGCCATTTTCACAGTTGTCAAGGGAGCCATTTTCCCAGTTGTCAGGGGAGCCATTTTCCCAGCTGTCAGGGGAGCCATTTTCCCAGTTGTCAGGGGAGCCATTTTCCCAGCTGTCAGGCTGCCATTTTTCCAGCTGTCAGGCTGCCATTTTCCCAGCTGCCAGGGGAGCCATTTTCACAGTTGTCAAGGGAGCCACTTTCCCAGTTGTCAGGGGAGCCATTTTCCCAGCTGTCAGGCTGCCATTTTCCCAGCTGTCAGGGGAGCCATTTTCCCAGTTGTCAAGGGAGCCATTTTCCCAGTTGTCAGGGCTGACATTTTCCCAGCTGTCAGGGGAGCCATTTTCACAGTTGTCAAGGGAGCCATTTTCCCAGTTGTCAGGGGAGCCATTTTCCCAGCTGTCAGGCTGCCATTTTTCCAGCTGTCAGGATGCCATTTTCCCAGCTGTCAGGGGAGCCATTTTCACAGTTGTCAAGGGAGCCACTTTCCCAGTTGTCAGGGGAGCCATTTTCCCAGCTGTCAGGCTGCCATTTTCCCAGCTGTCAGGGGAGCCATTTTCCCAGTTGTCAAGGGAGCCATTTTCCCAGTTGTCAGGGGAGCCATTTTCCCAGTTGTCAGGGCTGCCATTTTCCCAGCACAGTAAGAAGTCTCACAACACCAGGTTAAAGTCCAACAGGTTTATTTGGTAGCAAATATCTGTCAGGGGAGCCAATATCTCAATTGCCAGGGGAGCCATTTTCCCAGCTGTCAGGCTGCCATTTTCCCAGCTGTCAGGGGAGCCATTTTCCCAGTTGTCAAGGGAGCCATTTTCCCAGTTGTCAGGGCTGACATTTTCCCAGCTGTCAGGGGAGCCATTTTCACAGTTGTCAAGGGAGCCATTTTCCCAGTTGTCAGGGGAGCCATTTTCCCAGCTGTCAGGCTGCCATTTTTCCAGCTGTCAGGCTGCCATTTTCCCAGCTGTCAGGGGAGCCATTTTCACAGTTGTCAAGGGAGCCACTTTCCCAGTTGTCAGGGGAGCCATTTTCCCAGCTGTCAGGCTGCCATTTTCCCAGCTGTCAGGGGAGCCATTTTCCCAGTTGTCAAGGGAGCCATTTTCCCAGTTGTCAGGGGAGCCATTTTCCCAGTTGTCAGGGCTGCCATTTTCCCAGCACAGTAAGAAGTCTCACAACACCAGGTTAAAGTCCAACAGGTTTATTTGGTAGCAAATATCTGTCAGGGGAGCCAATATCTCAATTGCCAGGGGAGCGCTTTTCCCAGCTGTCAGGGCTGACATTTTCCTGTTGTTAAACCAAAGCCCACTCAGGTCGATGCAAAGGACCCTGTTCCATTCCTTCCTGATACCAATATTTATCCTTTAACTAATGCCACCAAAATTTCAGATTATTTGTTTTTCTTTATTCTTTCATTGGATGAGGATGTCACTGGAATGGCCATCGTTTGCTGTCTATCCCTAATTGCCCTTGAACTGAGAAACTTACTCATCAGAGGGCAGTTAAAAGTCAACCACATTGCTGTGGCTCTGGAATCATATGTAGGCCAGACCAGGTAAGGACGGCAGATTTCCTTCCCTAAAGGACATTAGTGAACCAGATGGGTTTTTACAACAATCGCTGATGTGTTCATAGTCATCATTACTGGGACTTGCTTTCATTTCCAAACTTTTTAATATTATTTACCATGGCCAAACCCCCTGAACTGCACACGATTGGACTATGTGAGGAACCCGGAGCACCCGGAGGAAACCCATGCAGACATGGGAGAATGTGCAAACTCCGCACAAACAGTGACCGAAAACGGGATATTAAGGGGCAATTTTTCATGGCCAATCGACACAACCCGCACACTTTTGGACTGTGGGTGGAAACCGGAGCACCCGGAGAAAACCCACACAGACATGGGGGAACGTGCAGACTCCGCACAGACAGTCACCCAAGGCTGAAATTAAACCTGGATCCCTGACACTATGAGGCAGCAGTGCTAACCACTGTGCCACCCTTACCCACTGTGCTGGATAAGTCAGGATAAGGGGGCTGAATGATAATAGCTTGGCAGAGGCTTGGATTTTAAACCTGAGGTAGGAGGATGTACTCATTGGAAGCTTGTGGAGAGGAAAGAAATGGAAATGGAGGGAGGAAGTTAACTCTGCCTGAAGGTCAGGGGAACTGAAGAGTTCAAATGGAACAATCCATTCCGCTGAAAAGTTGCTGAAAATGTCATGCTTCTTCCTCCAGTCCATCGGGGGCGCCCTCCTATTCTTGCCTTCAGCTTGTTTTTTTCTCTCTCAGTGGTTGTTCGGGTCACATGACCCACCCGCTATGCGCCCCTGAAAGGGGTCAGTCACGACAGAGGAGAAACTTGGGCCTCTCTTCCCAAATTTCCGTTAAGGCAAATCCAAAAAAATTACTCAAACAAAATGGAGGCTGGAAAGCTGCAATAAGGACAGAAACTGTTGGTGATGTTCAGTGGGTCCGGCAGCCTCCAGACTTGAAGGCAAATTACTGCGGATGCTGTAATCGGAAACAAGAACAGGAAATGCTGGAAAATCTCTGCAGGCTTGACAGCATCTGTGGAGAGAGAATAGAGCCAACGTTTCGAGTCTGGATGACCCTTCATCAGAGCTCGAAACAAAGAACAAAGAAAATTACAGCACAGGAACAGGCCCTTCGGCCCTCCAAGACTGCACCGTCCATGCTGCCCGACTGAACTAAAAACCCCTACCCTTCCGGGGACCTCTATTCCCATCCTATTCATGTATCTTCCCAGACGCCCCTTAAAAGTCACTATCGTATCTGCTTCCACTACCTCCCCCCCGCAGCGAGTTCCAGGCACCCACCACCCTCTGTGTAAAAAAACTTGCCTCGTACATCTCCTTTAAACCTTGCCCCTCGCACCTTAAACCTATGCCCCCTAATATTTGACTCTTCCACCCTGGGAAAAAGCTTCTGACTATCCACTCTGTCCATGCCTCTCATAATCTTGTAACCTTCTATCAGGTTGCCCCTCAACCTCCGATATTCCAGTGAGAACAAATCAAGTTTCTCCCACCTCTCCTCATAGCTAATGCCCTCCATACCAGGCAACATCCTGGTAAATCTTTTCTGTACCCTCTCCAAAGCCCCCACATCCTTTTGGTAGTGTGGCGACCAGAATTGAACACTATATTCCAAGTGTGGCCTAACTAAGGTTCTATAAAGCTGCAACATGACTTGCCAATTTTTAAACTCAGTGCCCCGGCCGATGAACACAAGCATGCCGTATGCCTTCTTGACTACCTTCTCCACCTGCGTTGCCACTTTCAGTGACCTGTGTACCTGTACACCCAGAATCCTCTGCCTATCGATACTCTTAAGGATTCTGCTTCAATTGGCTCCATTCTGTCTCCACAGAATGCAAATCCATCGGAATTATTCCAATACGTGGGCCAGAGTTGGGGTGTTTCTGAGAGACATGATGCAGTGCCATCTAAATCAAAGTTTGTTAGTCCCTCTTTCTTTCTAGTTTTTCTTGCTTGCTTTAGGGTTTCTTTCCTCCTGTTTGTTTTCCCTTCTCTCTTTCGAAAGACAGTTCCCATGTTATCAACGTTGACCATGGCTTTTTATAAAGTGTTCTTCCTGAGCTTTGTAGAAACCTTACACTGCAGAAAGAGCCATTCAGCCCATCAAGCCTGAATAATAATCCCACCCAGACTCTATCTCCGTAACCCCACATATTGACCCTGCCAATCCCCTTGATACTAAGGGCCCGATTTTACCATCAATTTGCGCCTGTTTTCAGGTGCGGAAACTTGGTAAAGTTGGGTGTGAGGCAAGTAGCACGATCCGTGCCCGCTTCCGTGCCTGGTCCCCCTTTACCAAGCGCTTAAAATGGCCGCGATTGGAACCGCGCCCGAAATGGTTTAAATTGACTTAATGAGTTAGACGCCCAAACTTACTGGCACTTCACCCTTTACCACCGCGTTTGCCCATCCAGATTAGGCACGAAACAGATATAATCCGCAAAGGTCCGATTCGGGTGCTCCAGCTTCTGAGGAGGTAAGTTCAGAGCTTCCAGCAACTCTCTAACTCAGATCGGTGGTGGGGAGGGGGCGGGTCAGATGGATCTCTGGTGCGGGGGAGGGGGGGTGGGCGGAGGAGGGAGGTGGGTCAGATCGTTCCCTGGTAGGGCGAGAGGGAGGTGGGTCAGGTGGCTCTCTGATGGGGAGTGGGAAGGGAATGTCCGCTGCCACTCTGCGTGCGATTCTTGGGGGGGAATTGAGGCAGGGGGCCACGATCGGTCTGGGTAGCAGGAGGCTGGGGGGATCAGGGGGTCAGTTATATTGTGGGGGTGAGGCAATGTCTGTGGGGGCCAGGGGGGAGGCATTATCCAGTCTGGGAGCGATGTGGCAGGGGAGCGTTTTTCAATTTATTTTTCTGCGCATGCGCAGTTGAAGGTTCCAATCGGATCTGCAGTGTTTCGGGCGTGATAATTCCCGCCCTCAGGCTTTCTACAGCGCAATTCAGAATTGCTGCTATTTTTTCAGGCAGAGTGTGTATGGGGGCACCTGAGAACGGGTCTAAAAGTCGGATCTGAAACACTCCCAGATTCAGCGCTTAGAATCAAAATGCAAAATTGGGCCCCAAGGGTTAATTTAGCACGGCCAATCAACCTGACCCGCACATCTTTGGACTGTGGGAGAAAACCGGAGGAAACCCACACAAACACAGGGAGAAAGTGGAAACTCCACACAGACAGTGACCCGAAGCCAGGAATTGAACCCGGGTCCCTGGTGCTGTGAGATATTCGTGCTAACCACCCACTTGGGGTTAAATGTGAAATGATTTGCAAAAAAAAAATGGCATATTTTAAAAGTTGATCTTTCACACCGGAAGCGGCCAATTCCTCACCAAGACATTATGAGCAACTTTGCACGGGGTGGCACAGTGGTTAGCACAGCTGCCTCACAGCGTCAGGGACCCGGGTTCGATTCCAGCCTCGGGTCACTGTCTGTGTGGGGTTTGCACGTTCTCCCCGTGTCTGAGTGGATTTCCTCCCACAGTCCAAAGATATGCGGGTTAGGTTGATTGGCCATAGTAAAATTGACCCGAGTGTCAGGAGGATTAGTAGGGTAAATACATGGGGCGATGAGGATAGGGCGGGATTGTTGTTGGTGCAGACTCGATGGGCCGAATGGCCTCCTTCTGCACTGTCGGGATTCTATGATTCTATCACTCACCCAAACGGCTCTAGTCCAACGCGCCAGTGTTGAGAGCGAGTCTCAATGGGATATTCAACAACTAAGCTGTGATTACTCCCTTCCCAGCAAGGACCACAATGTGAATCCTACCTAATTTTCCCTTGTTGAAACCAGAGGGGCGGCAATGGCCATCTTGGAGGCTTCAAAGGTCACCTGGCTGGGATTGAATGGCTGTCGTGCAATTCTTACTGTGTTTACCCCAGTCCAACGCCGGCATCTCCACATCGAGATTGAATGACTGAGTGAATCACATCTAGAACATCTAGAAAGATCCCCAGCTGACCTATGAATATCTGGTGACTCATTATATTTCTCATTCGTATCCACATGACTGGAAAGTAGATGAATGTAAATAGAGGAAGAGAGAGGAGGAGAATGTCTGCAGAATCACCCTAACGCTTACATCAAGTAAAAATTGCACTGCGTCATTCTGACTTTGCAATAACCATCTGGGAAACCATCTGTCTAAGCGAGATTGGTACTGAAATCATAGGAATTTAAGTTGATTTATTAGTGTCACAAGTAGGCTTACATTAACACGGCAATGAAGTTACTGTGAAAATCCCCTAGTCGCCACACTCCGGTGAGGGAGAATTTAGTATGGCCAATGCACCTACCCAGCACGTCTTTCAGACTGTGGGAGGAAACCGGAGGAAACCCACGTAGACACGGGGAGAACGTGCAGACTCCGCGCAGTGACCCAAGCCGGGAATCAAACCTGGCTCCCTGGCGCTGTGGGGCAGCAGTGCCGCCGTGCCGCCCTATAAGCATGACAGTTCATTCGGGTTCAAGCCGCATAATTCTGGACTGTCCTTGTCTCTGACAGTGTCTCTCGCCATAGTTCAGTTCTCTAACCTGAGTTTCAAGGTACCAGATTCAATTCCCTGCTCCAGGTTTGAGCACAAAATATCGAGGTTGATGTTCCACTGCAGTGCTGAGGGAGAGCTGCACTGTTAGAGGTGCCATGCTCCAAATGAGGCTCCATCTGCTTGCTTGGGTGAAAGTAAAAGATTGTGTGGCACTCTGCTGAAGAACAGCAGGGGAGCTACCCCTCGTGTTCAGGCTAATATTAATCTCTCAAACAACACTCCAGAAAAACAGATTATCCCATCTTGATTACGATGCTGTTGATGGGAGTTTGCCCTCTGCAAATTGGCTGCTGCATTTCCTACATTGCAACAGTAACTACACTTCAATAAAGTACTTCTCTGGCTGTAGAACATTATGTGGAGATGCCGACGTTGGACTGGGGTAAGCACAGTAAGAAGTCTCACAACACCAGGTTAAAGTCCAACAGGTTTATTTGGTAGCAAATACCATAAGCTTTCGGAGCACAGCTCCTTCGTCAGATGGAGTGGATATCTGTTCTCCAACAGTGCACAGACACAGAAATCAAGTTACAGAATACTAATTAGAATGCAAATCTCTACAGCCAGCCAGGTCTTAAAGGTACAGATAATGTGGGTGGAGGGAGCATTCAACACAGGTTAAAGAGATGTGTATTGTCTCCAGACAGAACAGCTAGAACATTAGAACATAAGAACATGAGAAATCGGAGCAGGAGTAGGCCATCTAGCCCCTCAAGCCTGCCCCGCCATTCAATAAGATCATGACTGATCTGATAGTAGTTTAGTTCCACTTACCTGCCCGCTCCCCATAACCCTTAATTCCCTTATTGATCAGAAATCTATCTACCTGTGACTTAAACATATTTAACGAGCCTCCACTGCTTCAATGAGCAGAGAACTCCAGAGATTCACTACCCTCTGAGAGATGCGTTTGATAAGGTCCCCCATGTTCGGCTTATGATGAAAGTGAGGATGTGTGGGATAGAGGGAAGTTGGCCGATTGGATAGGTAACTGGCTGTCTGATCGAAGACAGAGGGTGGTGGTCGATGGAAAATTTTCGGATTGGAGGCAGGTTGCTAGCGGAGTGCCGCAGGGATCAGTGCTTGGTCCTCTGCTCTTTGTGATTTTTATTAATGACTCAGAGGAGGGGGCTGAAGGATGGATCAGTAAATTTGCTGATGACACCAAGATTGGTGGAGTAGTGGATGAGGTGGAGGGCTGTTGTAGGCTGCAAAGAGACATAGATAGGGTGCAAAGCTGGGCTGAAAAATGGCAAATGGAATTTAACCCTGATAAATGTGAGGTGATTCATTTTGGTAGGACTAATTTAAATGTGGATTACAGGGTCAAAGGTAGGGTTCTGAAGACTGTGGAGGAACAGAGAGACCTTGGGATCCATATCCACAGATCTCTAAAGGTTGCCACTCAAGTGGATAGAGCTGTGAAGATGGCCTATAGTGTGTTAGCTTTTATTAACAGGGGGTTGGAGTTTAAGAGCCGTGGGGCAATGCTGCAACTGTACAGGACCTTGGTGAGACCACATTTGGAATATTGTGTGCAGTACTGGTCACCTCACTATAAGAAGGATGTGGAAGCACTGGAAAGAGTGCAGAGGAGATTTACCAGGATGCTGCCTGGTTTGGAGGGTAGGTCTTATGAGGAAAGGTTGAGGGAGCGAGGGCTGTTCTCTCTGGAGTGGAGGAGGCTGAGGGGAGACTTAATAGAGGTTTATAAAATGATGAAGGGTATAGATAGAGTGAACGTTCAAAGACTATTTCCTCGGGTGGATGGAGCTATTACAAGGGGGCATAACTATAGGGTTCGTGCTGGGAGATACAGGAAGGATATCAGAGGTAGGTTCTTTACGCAGAGAGTGGTTGGGGTGTGGAATGGACTGCCTGCAGTGATAGTGGAGTCAGACACTTTAGGAACATTTAAGCGGTTATTAGATAGGCACATGGAGCACACCAGGATGATAGGGAGTGGGATAGCTTGATCTTGGTTTCAGATAAAGCTCGGCACAACATCGTGGGCCGAAGGGCCTGTTCTGTGCTGTACTGTTCTATGTTCTATGTTCTAGAAGAAGTTCCTCCTCCACTCTGTTCTAAACTGACTCCCCCTTATTTTGAGGCTGTGTCCTCTAGTTCTTGTTTCCTTTCTAAGTGGAAAGAATCTCTCTGCCTCTACCCTGTCCAGCCCCTTCATTATCTTATATGTCTCTATAACTTCTCCCCTCAGCCTTCTAAACGCCAACGAGTACAAACCCAATCTACTCAATCTCTCCTCATAAGCTAACCCCCTCATCTCCGGTATCAACCTGGTGAACCTTCTCTGTACTCCCTCCAAGGCCAATATATCCTTTCGCAATTAAGGGGACCAAAACTGCACACAGTACTCCAGTTGCGGCCTCACCAGTACCTTGTACAATTGCAGCAAGACCTCCCTGCTTTTATACTCCATCCCCTTCACGATAAAGGCCAACATTCCATTTGCCTTCTTGATCACCTGCTGCACCTGCAAACTGAGTTTTTGCGATTCATGGACAAGGACCCCCAGGTCCCTCTGCACAGTAGCATGTTGTAATTTTTCACCATTTAAATAATAGTCCATTTTACTATTATTCCTTCCAAAGTGGATAACCTCACATTTGTCAACGTTATACTCCATCTGCCAGATCCTTGCCCACTCAATTAGCCTATCCAAATCTCTCTGCAGGCTTTCCGCATCCTCCACGCAATTCGCTTTCCCACTCATCTTTGTGTCATCCGCAAACTTTGTTACCCTACACTCGGTCTCCTCCTCCAGATCGTCTATGTATATAGTAAACAGTTGAGGCCCCAGCACCGATCCCTGCGGCACGCCACTGGTCACCAACTGCCAACCAGAAAAGCACCCATTTATTCCAACTCTCTGCTTCCTGATAGATAGCCAATCCTCAATCCACGCTAACACTTTACCCCCAACTCCGTGTACCTTTATCTTCTGCAGCAACCTTTTGTGAGGCACCTTATCGAATGCCTTCTGGAAATCCAAAAACACCACATCCACCGGTTCCCCTCTGTCAACCGCACTTATTACATCTGCATAAAAATCCAGTAAATTCGTCAAACACGACTTTCCCTTCATGAATCCATGCTGCGTCTGCTTGATCGAACCATTTTTTTTCCAGATGTCCCGCTATTTCTTCTTTAATGATGGATTCCAGCAATTTCCCAACTACGGACGTTAAGCTAACCGGCCTGTAGATACCCGCCTTTTGTCTACCTCCTTTTTTAAACAGTGGTGTCACATTAGCTGTTTTCCAATCAGCCGGCACTTCCCCAAAGTCCAGCGAATTTTGATAAATACAACCAACGCATCTGCTATTACTTCTGCCATTTCTTTCAGTACCCTGGGATGCATTCCATCCGGGCCCAGGGACTTGTCTACCTTTAGTCCCATTAGTCTACCAAGCACCACCTCTTTAGTAATAGTAATCATTTTAAGGACCTCACCCCCCCACAGTCCGACGACCATCAATTTTCGGTAAGCTATTTGTGTCCTCTACTGTGAAGACCGACACAAAAAACTTGTTTAAGGCCTCGACCGTTTCCTCGTTTCCCATTATTAAATCCCCCTTCTCGTCCTCTAAGGGTCCAACATTTACTTTAGCCACTCTTTTCCTTTTTATATATTTGTAAAAACTTTTGCTATCAGTTTTTATATTTTGTGCTGGAAGACACATTGGTGGTCCTGAAAGGTGCTACATAAATACAAGTCTCCCATGGAGCGTAGGAGGCTTAGGGGTGATCCTTTAGAGGTCTATAAAATAATGAGAGGCAGAGATCAGCTAGATCGTCAACATCTTTTCCCAAAGGTAGGGGAGTCTAAAACAAGACGGCAATTTTTTCACATAGAAAGTGGTGAGTGTCTGGAACGAGCTGCCAGAGGTAGTAGTAGAGGCGGGTACAATTCTGTCTTTTCAAAAGCATTCAGACAGTTACACGGGTAAGATGGATATAGAGAGATATGGGCCAAACGCGGGCAAGTGTGACTGCTTAGTGGTTCAAAAAAAAGGGCGGCATGGACAAGTTGGGCAGAAAAGCCTGGTTCCATGCTGTAAACCTCTATGACTCTATGACTCTAAGTCTTTCTATCATACCTAGACTGGACCTTTAAAAGCGCTATCAAATTGACCTCAATCATCTTACCCCTTTCAGAGGATCATAGAACCCCTACAGTGCAGGAGGAGACCATTCGGCCCATTGAGTCTGCACTGACTCTCCGACAGAGCATCTTACCTCGGCCCGATCCCCATAGCTCCACATATATACCCCGGTAACCCCCTAAACTACACATATTTGAACACTAAGGGGCAATTTAGCATGGGCCAATCCACCTAACCCGCACATCTTTCAGACTGTGGGAGGAAAACAGAGCACCTGGAGGAAGCGCACGCAGACACGAGGAGAATGTGCAGACTCAGCACAGACAGTGACCCAAGACTGGCGACGCAGGTGGGAGTCTGAGACTACTGGGGAGGTAGTTCCAAAGAAGTCACATGGAAAAGGCAAGGCACAGGAACAATGGGGTTTATCGAAGAACTGCACTCCTTACACTTCAGCTCTCGTGTGCCTGGAGGGACGGTTTTTCTCGGCAGGTCACTCCATGCCCTGGTCACCTGAGCCATCTTCTTAAAGGGGCTATGCCCCGCATACATAACACCCACCTTTTTGCCTCCAAACCTGAGCTCTGACACCCCAGTACCTCACAAAAGCCTCGGGCCTTGTGCCCAGCACCCATTGCTTTTCTTCAGGGCACTGCTGGCAGGATTAATGAGTTCTGGCGCTACTGGGACTGCTAAAGCTGTTGGCCAAGCGGATTGGCAAGCGGCCCACGATGGCAGGACTTCCTTCCACCGCGGATTGGTTCTCTGTTCGTTTACACTGCCTTTACTGCTGTGAGGAGGCCCTTCTTAAAGTCACTCAACTTTTCTTGAGGGAGGTGTGGGTGATATGTAAACCCCGTATGCAGGTGGCTACTATCGGTCTCACCACAGCACTGACTGGATCCTCAACTTCCTAAACCACAGACCACAATCAGTAAGGATAGGCAACGACACCTCCTCCACGATCATCCTCAACACCGGTGCCCCACAAGGCTGTGTTCTCAGCCCCTCACTATACTCCTTATACGCTTATAACTGTGCGGCCAAATTCCCCTCCAACTCGATTTTCAATTTTGTTGACGACACCACCGTAGTGGGTCGGATCTCACACAATGACGAGACGGAGTACAGGGATGAGATGGAGAATCTGGTGAACTGGTACAACAACAATAATCTCTCCCTCAATGCCAACAAAATGAAGGAGATTGTCATCAACTTCAGGAAGTGTAGTGGGGAACATGCCGCTGCCAGATCACCAACAACCCATGCCAACACTATAGCTAAGAAAGCCCACCAATGCCTCTGCTTTCTCAGAAGACTAAGGAAATTTGGCTTGTCAGCTACAACTCTCACCAACATTTCAAGATGCACCATAGAAAGCATTCTTTCTGGTTGTATCATAGCTTGGTATGGCTCCTGCTCTGCCCAAGACCGCAACGAACCACAAGGGGTTGTGAACGTAGTCCAGTCCATCACGCAAACCAGCCTCCCGTCCATTGACTCTGTCTACACTTCCTACTACCTCGGCAAAGCAGCCAGCATAATTGAGAGCCTCACGCACTCTGGACATATTCTCTTCCACCTTCTTCAGGCAAAAGATACAGAAAAGAGGTCATGTACCAACCGACTCAAGAACAGCTTCTTGCCTGCTGCCATCAGACTTTTAAATGGATCTATCTTATATTAAGTTGATCTTTCTCTACACCCTAGGTATGACTGTAACACTACATTCTGCACTCTCTCCTTTCCTTCTCCATGAACGGTATGCTTTGTTTGTATAGCGCGCAAGAAACAATATTTTTCATTATATACTAATACATGTGACGGTAATAAATCAAATCAAACATTCCTCATACTGGTCATCTGATCACGTCAAAAAGTGAAGAACGGAAACGGCTGTAACTAACAGCAAGACGTGATGAAGAGAGCCACAGATGTACACGGCTTTAACCAAAAGAAGTGAACCGTTGGCTTTTTTATCTGCTGGCTGTGAATCAATGGGAAAGTATGTGGAAAAGGCCTGTGATTTCACGCCAAGAATTAGGTGGAACTCTGTGTCATTTCCAAGAATGAGAATTATGAAATTATCCCTCACATTCAGTCACCGAAAGCACAATTCCAACATAGAATGGATACCCGTGCCCATTCTAGGCTGGAACCTTGCTCTGAGATACTAGGAGTGGGATCTGGGGCATCCGTCAAAGCACTGACTGCCGGGAATAGGCTGTTTTTTTTCCCACAGGTTCAAAAGCTTTTGGGGTAAGTTTAAATTGACCCACACTTGTCTGGCATGTGGGAGTCTTTTAAGGAACAGTTGATAAAGCTGCAGGATAGGCATGTGCCTGTAAAAAGGAAGGATAGGAAAGGTAGGATTCGAGAGCCGTGGATAACCAGGGAAATTGAGGATCTGATCAAAAAGAAAAGAGAGGCGTACGTTAGGTCCAGGCAACTGAAAACAGATGGAGCTCTGGAGGAATACAGAGAGAGTAGGAAAGAACTCAAACAGGGAGTTAGAAGGGCAAAAAGAGGTCACGAAATGTTCTTGGCAGACAGGATTAAGGAGAATCCTAAGGCATTTTATTCGTGTGTCAGGAACAAAAGAGTTGTCAGGGAAAAAGTCGGACCTCTCAGGGACAAAGGAGGGGAATTATGCTTAGAACCCAAGGGAATAGGGGAGATCCTAAGTGAATACTTTGCATCGGTATTCACGAAGGAGAGGGACGTGTTGACTGGGAGTGTCTCAGAGGGAGGTGTTGACCCGTGAGAGAGAATCTCCATTACAAGGGAGGAAGTGTTAGGTTTTTTAAGGTAACATTAGAACCATAGGACCATAGAAAATTACAGCTCAGAAACAGGCCTTTTGGCCCTTCTTGTCTGTGCCGAACCATTTTATGCCTAGTCCCACTGACCTGCACTTGGACCATATCCCTCCACACCCCTCTCATCCATGAACCCGTCCAAGTTTTTCTTAAATGTTAAAAGTGACCCCGCATTTACCACTTTATCTGGCAGCTCATTCCACACTCCCACCACTCTCTGCGTGAAGAAGCCCCCCCTAATTAAAACTGACAAATCCCCAGGGCCTGATGGCATCTATCCCAGACTGCTCAGGGAGACAAGAGATGTAATTGCTGGGCCTCTGACGGAAATCTTTGTCTCTTCATTGGACACAGGTGAGGTCCCTGTGGATTGGAGGATAGCGAATGTGGTACCGTTATTTAAGAAGGGTAGCAGGGATAACCTGGGTAATTATAGGCCAGTGAACTTGACGTCCGTGGTAGGGAAGTTGTTGGAGAGGATTCTTAGAGACAGAATGTGTGCGCATTTAGAACGGAACAATCTCATTAGTGACTGACGGCATGGTTTTGTAAGAGGGAGTTTGTGCCTTACAAATTTGGTGGAGTTTTTTGAGGAAGTGACAAAAACGGTTGCCGAAGGAAGGGCCGAGGATGTCGTCTATATGGATTTTAGTAAGGCATTTGACAAAGTCCCTCATGGCAGGTTGGTTAAGAAGGTTAAGGCTCATGGGATACAAGGAGAGGTGGCTAGATGGGTAGAGAACTGGCTTGGTCACAGAGGGTAGTGGTCGAAGGGTCTTTTTCCGGCTGGAGGTCTGTGACCAGTGGTGTTCCGCAGGGCTCTGTACTGGGACCTCTGCTATTTGTGATATATATAAATGATTTGGAAGAAGGTGTAACTGGTGTTATCAGCAAGTTTGCGGATGACACGAAGTTGGCTGGACTTGCGGATAGCGAAGAGCATTGTCGGACAATACAGCAGGATATAGATAGGCTGGAAAATTGGGCAGAGAAATGGCAGATGGAATTTAATCCAGATAGATGCGAAGTGATGCATTTTGGAAGAACTAATGTAGCGGGGAGTTATACAATAAATGGCAGAGCCATCAAGAGTATAGAAACACAGAGGGGCCTAGGTGTGCAAGTCCACAAATCCTTGAAGGTGGCAGCACAGGTGGAGAAGGTGGTGAAGAAGGCATATGGTATGCTTGCCTTTATAGGATGGGGTATAGAGTATAAAAGCTGGAGTCTGATGATGCAGCTGTATAGAACGCTGGTTAGGCCACATTTGGAGTACTGCGTCCAGTTCTGGTCGCCGCACTACCAGAAGGACGTGGAGGCGTTAGAGAGAGTGCAGAGAAGGTTTACCAGGATGTTGCCTGGTATGGAGGGTCTTAGCTATGAGGAGAGATTGGGTAAACTAGGCTTGTTCTCCGGAGACGGAGAATGAGGGGAGACCTAATAGAGGTGTACAAAATTATGAAGGGTATAGATAGAGTGAATAGTGGGAAGCTTTTTCCCAGGTCGGAGGTGACGATCATGAGGGGTCACGGGCTCAAGGTGAGAGGGGCGAGGTATAACTCAGATATCAGAGGGACGTTTTTTACACAGAGGGTGGTGGGGGCCTGGAATGCACTGCCAAGTAGGGTGGTGGAGGCAGACACGCTGGCATCGTTTAAGACTTACATGGATAGTCACATGAGCATTCTGGGAATGGAGGGATACAAACGAATGGTCTAGTTGGACCAAAGAGCGGCACAGGCTCGGAGGGCCAAAGGGCCTATTTCCTGTGCTGTACTGTTCTTTGTTCTTTATTTACATACATGGATAGAATCATACATAGAAGATAGAAGCAGGAGGAGGCCATTCGGCCCTTTGAGCCTGCTCCGACATTCATTCTGTCATGGCTGATCATCCAACTCAGTAACCTGTTCCCACCCCCCACCCCTCCGATATCCTTTGATCCCTTTTCAACAATATAGTTATAAAAATCCCAAACGCCTCCACTTTCTCAGAAGGCAAAGGAAATTCGGCATGTGCGCTACGACTCGGGGAGGCGATGGCCCAGTGGTATTATCGCTAGATTATAAATCCAGAAACTCAGCTAATGTTCTGGGTACCCGGGTTCGAATCCCGCCACGGCAGATGGTGGAATTTGGATTCAATAAAAAATATCTGGAATTAAGAATCGACTGATGACCACAAAATCATTGTTAATTGTCAGAAAAATCCATCTGAGTCACCAATGTCCTTTAGGGAAGGAAATCTGCCGTCCTTACCCGGTCTGGCCTACATGTGACTCCAAAGTCACAGCAATGTGGTTGACTCAACTGCCCTCGGGCAACTGGGGATGGGCAATAAATTCTGATGTGGAGATGCCGGCGTTGGACTGGGATAAATACAGTAAGAAGTTTAACAACACCAGGTTAAAGTCCAACAGGTTTATTTGGTAGCAAAAAGTTGGTAGTTAAAGTCCAACAGGTTTATTTGGTAGCTTGTATGGCTTTTGCTACCAAATAAACCTGTTAGACTACAACAAATTCTGGCCAGCCAGTGACATCTATGTCACACGAATAAATAAAAAACACCTCTCACCAATTTTTACAAATGCACCATGGAAAGCACCCTTTCTGGATTTATCTCAGCTTGGTATGGCTCCTGCTCTGACCAAGACCAAAAGAAACTACAAAGGGTTGTGAATGTAGCCCAATCCATCACACAAACCAGCCATTGACTCTGTCTACAATTCCCACTGCCTCGGAAAAGCAGCCAGCATAATCAAGGTTCCCCCGCACCAAGGACATTCTCTCTTCCATCTTCTTCCATTGGGAAAAAGATACAAAAGTCTGAGCTCATGTATTAACCGACTCAAGAGCAGCTTCTTCCCTGCTGCCATCAGACTTTTGAATGGGCCTACCATATATTCAGCTGATCTTTCTCTACACCCTAGCAATGACTGCAACACTACATTCTGCACTCTCTCCCTTCCCTCTCTATGAACGGTATGCTTTGTCTGTATAGCGCGCAAGAAAGAATACTTTTCACTGAATACTAACACATGTGACAATAGTAAATCAAATCAAATCGCCTCAAGTGCTAAATCTAACTGCTTCTTGAAAATATTCAAGTGACACGGTGGTTAGCACTGCTGCCTCACAGCGCCAGGGATCGAGGTTCGATTCCCGGCTTGGGTCACTGTCTGTGTGGAGTCTGCACGTTCTCCCCGTGTCTGCATGGGTTTCCTCCTGCTGCTTTGGTTTCCTCCCACAGTCTGAAAGACGTGCTGGTTAGATGCATTGACCCGAACAGGCACCGGAGTGTGGCAACTCGGGGAATTTCACAATGACTTATTTGCGGTGTTAATGTAAGCCTTACGTGTGACTAACAAATAAACTTTAAATGTTTTGACCTCAACTACTTTCTGTGGGAGTGAATTCCACAGGCTGACCACTCTCTGGGTGAAGAAATTTCTCCTTTAATCTGTTCTAAACAGTCTACCCTGTATCCTCAGACTGTGACCCCGACAATAGCCCACACTCCAGCAGCACCCAGAGGTTTACAGCATGGAAACAGGCATTCTTAGGACAAACTGCCTTTTAGGCGAGCTTGCTGAGAAAGTTGAAATGGAATACACATTTCACTGTACAGGGTTTGGGTCCCTCACTCAGGACAGTCCTCACAAAGGGTGAGAATTCGGAACTCTAGTCCTGAATTGGGGAGCAAGTGCAGATCCTCATTGTCTGAAGGCTGTGGGTGCTCCCCCTTGTCTCATCACTTAGAATCATAGAATCCTTACTGTGCAGAAGGAGGCCATTTGGCCTATCGATTCTGCACCAACTCTCTGACCCAGGCCCCTCCCTTCCCCGCCCTATCCCCATAACTTCACACATTTACCATGACTAATCCCCCCAACCTACACATTTTGGGACGCTAAGGCTGGAATTTTATCACCCCCCCCCCCCCCCACCCCCACCATGGGATTGGAGCGGTTGGGGGGGGGGGTAACAGAACGAAAGGTCCATTGCCCTTGGGCGGGTTTTTATGGTTTCGGGACTAGCAAGGCTGTAAGATCCCGCCCTCAGGGTCAATTCTTTTTTCACCATGGTCAATCCACCCAACCTGCACATCTTTGGACTGTGGGAGGAAACTGGAGCACCCGGAGGAGACCCATGCAGACACGGGGAGAATGTGCAAATTCCATACAGTCACCCAAAGTCGGAATCGAACCCAGGTCCCTGGCGCTGAGAGTGCTAGCAACTGTGTCACCGTGCCACCCGGCTTCAGGGGGCCATAAAACCTACCCTCTGTCTCGGACTAAGCTCCCTCTTGATCAATGTAAAGATGGCTTAGGCCATGGACGGAGAGTGCATGTTTGCTTTCATTCTTTCATGGGATGTGAGCACCGCTGGCAAGTCCAGCATTTATTGCCCATTTCTAATTGCCTGGAACTGAGTGCCTTGCTGGGCCTTTTCATCAACTGGTTAAGAGTCAACCCTATTGCTGTGGGTCTGGAAGTCACAGGTAGGCCAGGTCAGGTAAGGACGGCAGATTTGGAATCATAGAATCCTACAGTGCAGAAGGAGGCTATTCGGCCCATCGAGTCTGCCCTGACCACAATCCCCATAGCCCCATGCATTTACCCTAGCTCGTCCCCCTGACACTAAGGGGCAATTTAGCATGGCCAATCCACCTAAACCGCACATCTTTGGACTGTGGGAGGAAACCGGAGCACCCAGAGGAAACCCACGCAGACACAGGGAGAATGTGCAGACTCCACACAGACAGGTACCCAAGCCGAGAATCGAACCCGGGTCCCTGATGCTGTGAGGCAGCAGTGCTAACCACTGTGCCACCACCGTTCCTTCCCGAAAGGGACATTAATGAATGAGATGGGTATTTACAACAATCAACAATAGACTAACTTTCAATTCCAGATTTTATGAGTTTATGGATTTAAATTCCACCAGCCTCTTTGATTAAAATTGAAACCCGCACATTAGCCTCTGGATTACTGGTCGAGTGATGTTACCGTGACACTACCGTCTCCTCCAGCCTGCCTACAGCTTCTTAAGTCGCACAGTTCTCCAAAGGGGAGAGCACAAAGATATGAAAGGAAATCACAATCTGGGAGAGTGACACTGGTCTAACTCGGAAACTAGAAAAAAGTGGCTGACAACCTCTGAGCTGCCACAAGAGTAACAGCAGAAGAAAGACGCTGTCATGTGAAAGCAGGTCATTACACGAGCTCCGTAATTACAGTCCGTGATTTAATCAGCATCTACTGGAAGGGAAAGTATATCAAAGCCAAAAGGAAAATCCAAAGGTCAAAGCTGTCACACTGGAGAAAAATGTGGGCTAGTTTCACATTTCGCAATTATATAGTCATACAGCACTGAAAAGGCCATTCGGACCATCGAGTCTGTACTGACAATCACTACCACTAAATGTGCGCGAACCTCATTTTCCTGCACTTGTCCTATATCCTTGAATGTTGTGATATTTCAAGAGCTCACCCAAATTTTTGTTAAAGGTTGTAAGGTTCGCAGCCTCCAGTAGCTTCCCAGGCAGTGCATTCCAGATTCCCACCACCCTCTGAGTGAAAAAAAGCTTTCTCAAATCCCCTCTGAATCTCCTGCCCCTCACCCTAAAACTATGCCCCCTCGTGACTGACCCCTCAACCAATAGCTGCTCCCTACTCATGAGTTCATAAGATATAGGAGCAGAATTAGGCCATTCAGCCCATCGAGTCCGTTCCGCCATTCGCTGATATGCTCCTCATCCCCATTTTCCTGCCTTCTCCCCATAACCCTTCAACCCATTACTAATTAATAATCAGTCTAACTCCTCCGTAAATTTACTCACTGTCCCAGCATCCACCGCACTTTGGGACTGCGAATTCCACAGATTCACAACCCTTTGGGAGAAGTAGTTTCTCCTCAGCTGTTTTAAATTTGCTACCCCTTATCCTAAGACTATGACCTCTTGTCCGAGAATGCCCCACAAGAGGAAGCATCCGCTCCACGTCTACTTTATCCATACCTTTTAACATCTTCCATACCTCAATTTGATCTCCCCTCATTCTTCTAAATTCCAGAGAGTATAGGCCTAAACTGTTCAATCTCTCTATATGACAAACCCCTCATCTCCGGAATCAATCTAGTGAACCTCCTCTGAACTGCCTCCAATGCCACTACATCTTTCCTCAAATAAGGGGACCAAAACTGTGCACAATACTCCAGGTGCGGCCTCACCAATGCCTTGTATAGTTGCAACAATACTTCCTTACCTTTATATTCTATTCCTTTAGCTATAAATGCCAACATTCATAGAACATAGAACATAGAACATTACAGCGCAGAACAGGCCCTTCGGCCCACGATGTTGCACCGACCAGTTAAAAAAAAAACTGTGACCCTCCAACCTAAACCAATTTCTTTTCGTCCATGAACCTATCTACGGATCTCTTAAACGCCCCCAAACTAGGCGCATTTACAACTGATGCTGGCAGGGCATTCCAATCCCTCACCATCCTCTGGGTAAAGAACCTACCCCTGACATCGGTTCTATAACTACCCCCCCTCAATTTAAAGCCATGCCCCCTCGTGCTGGATTTCTCCATCAGAGGAAAAAGGCTATCACTATCCACCCTATCTAAACCTCTAATCATCTTATATGTTTCAATAAGATCCCCTCTTAGCCGCCGCCTTTCCAGCGAAAACAATCCCAAATCCCTCAGCCTCTCCTCATAGGATCTCCCCTCCATACCAGGCAACATCCTGGTAAACCTCCTCTGCACCCTCTCCAAAGCCTCCACATCCTTCCTGTAATGTGGGGACCAGAACTGCACACAGTACTCCAAGTGCGGCCGCACCAGAGTTGTGTACAGTTGCAACATAACGCTACGACTCCTAAATTCAATCCCCCTACCAATAAACGCCAAGACACCATATGCCTTCTTAACAACCTTATCTACTTGATTCCCAACTTTCAGGGATCTATGCACACATACACCTAGATCCCTCTGCTCCTCCACACTATTCAAAGTCCTCCCGTTAGCCCTATACTCAACACATCTGTTATTCCTACCAAAGTGAATTACCTCACACTTCTCCGCATTAAACTCCATCCGCCACCTCTCGGCCCAACTTTGCAACCTGTCTAAGTCTTCCTGCAAACTACGACACCCTTCCTCACTGTCTACCACACCACCGACTTTGGTGTCATCAGCAAATTTGCTAATCCACCCAACTATACCCTCATCCAGATCATTAATAAATATTACAAACAGCAGTGGCCCCAAAACAGATCCCTGAGGTACACCACTTGTAACCGCACTCCATGATGAATATTTACTATCAACCACCACCCTCTGTTTCCTATCCGCTAGCCAATTCCTGATCCAATTTCCTAGATCACCCCCAATCCCATACATCTGCATTTTCTGCAGAAGCCTACCATGGTGAACCTTATCAAACGCCTTACTAAAATCCATATATACCACGTCCACTGCCTTGCCCCCATCCACCTCCTTGGTCACTTTCTCAAAAAACTCAATAAGGTTAGTAAGGCACGACCTACCTGCCACAAAACCATGCTGACTATCACCTATCAATTCATTACTCTCCAAATAACTATAAATCCTATCCCTTATAATTTTTTCCAACATCTTGCCGACAACAGAAGTGAGACTCACCGGTCTATAATTCCCGGGGAAGTCTCTGTTCTCCTTCTTAAACAATGGGACAACATTCGCTAACCTCCAATCTTCTGGTACTATACCAGAGGCCAACGACGACCTGAAGATCAGAGCCAGAGGCTCTGCAATCACTTCTCTTGCCTCCCAGAGAATCCTTGGATAAATCCCATCCGGACCAGGGGATTTATCTATTTTCAGACCCTCCAGAATATCCTGCACATCCTCCTTATCAACTGTAATACTGTCTATTCTACTCCCCTGCAACCCAGTGTCCTCCTCAGCTATATTCATGTCCCCTTGCGTGAACACCGAAGAGAAATATTGGTTCAATGCTTCACCAATCTCCTCCGGTTCCACACACAACTTCCCTCTGCCATCTATAACTGGCCCTAAACTTGCCCTAACCAACCTTCTGTTCTTGACATACCTATAGAACGCCTTAGGATTCTCTTTAACCCTATCCGCCAAAGTCTTCTCATGTCCCCTTTTAGCCCTTCTAAGCTCGCTCTTCAACTCCCTCTTAGCCAATCTAAAGCTTTCTAGTGCACTACCCGAGTGCTCACGTCTCATCCGAACATAAGCCTCCTTTTTCTTTTTAACCAACAAAGAAACTTTTTTGGTGCACCACGGTTCCCTAGCCCTACCAATTCCTCCTTGCCTGACAGGGACATACCTATCACAGACTCGCAGTAGCTGCTCCTTGAAAAAACTCCACATGTCGGACGTTCCCAGTCCCTTAATCTCCTAGTCCAACCTATGTTTCCTAATTCTCTCCTAATAGCCTCATAA
Organism: Mustelus asterias; assembly: GCF_964213995.1. NCBI lineage: Eukaryota > Metazoa > Chordata > Chondrichthyes > Carcharhiniformes > Triakidae > Mustelus > Mustelus asterias. The sequence continues at coordinate 15,938,244 of NC_135805.1, read as the reverse complement.
TTACCCTTCCCCCAGCTAAAACCACTGGCCCGAGGTTCATGCCTATCCCTTTCCATCACTAAGGTGAACGTAACCGAATTGTGGTCACTATCACCAAAATGCACACCAACTTCCAAGTCTAGCACCTGGTCTGGCTCATTTCCCAGCACCAGATCCAATATAGCCTCACCTCTAGTTGGCCTGTCTACATACTGAGTCAAAAAACCTTCCTGCACGCTTTGAACAAAAACTGACCCCTCTAACGAGCTAGAGCTATAACAATTCCAGTCAATATTAGTCAAGTTAAAATCCCCCATAACAATTGCCCTATTACTTTCACTCCTAAGCAGGATTGACTCCGCAATCCTTTCCTCAACCTCTCTAGAACTTTTAGGAGGTCTATAAAAGACTCCTAACAGGGTGACCTCTCCTCTCCTATTTCTAATCTCCGCCCATACTACCTCAACAGATAAGTCCTCATCAAACCTCCTCTCTGACACTGTGATACAATCTCTGACCAATAATGCTACCCCTCCCCCTCTTCTACCTCCTTCCCTACTTCGACTAAAACATTTGAACCCTGGGACCTGCAGCATCCATTCCTGCCCCTGCTCTATCCATGTCTCTGAAATAGCCACAACATCGAAGTCCCAGGTACTGATCCACGCTGCAAGTTCACCCACTTTATTGCGAATACTCCTGGCATTGAAGTATACACATTTCAAACCCTGCTCCACCCCACCTCTGCAATGCCGTGCATTGCAGTCCCCATCCATGCATCCCTCACTTTCAGCCCCACTACTCAGGATCCCTCCCCCCCCCCGAATCAGTTTAAACCTCCCTGCATGGCCTTAGCAAATTTACCCCCCAGGATATTGGTCCCCTTCTGATTAAGGTGTAGACCATCCTTCTCATAGAGGTCACACCTTCCCCAGTACGAGCCCCAATTGCTTAAGTACCTGAACCCCTCCCTCCTGCACCATCCCCTCAGCCATGAATTCAAACCTTCCCTCTCCCTATTCCTCTCTAAACTATCCCGTGGTACAGGCAAGAGTCCAGAGATAACCACTCTGTCAGTCTTGGCCTTTAGTTTCCACCCCAACTCCATAAATCCCTGCCTAATATCCTCTTCCCCTATCCTCCCTATGTCGTGTGTCCCCACATGTACAATAACTTGTGGTTTATCTCCCTCCCCCCTAAGAGTCCTGAATATCCTGTCAGACACATCCCGGACCCCAGCCCCTGGTAGGCAACACACCAACCCTGAGTCCCTACCTTTAGTTCCGACCCTCCTATCTGTCCCCTTAATTGTGGAGTCCCCAATCACAAGGCCCAGTCTTTTACAGCCCCTAACCACCTGAGCTTTCTCACTCGGCTCACCCCCAGAGATCTGCTCTCTATGCTCAGTTGATTCCTCCTCAACTGTAGCCTCCAGCACCGAAAACCTATTATGGAGGGGAACCGCCCCAGGGGATTGTCTTCCCGATTGCTTCTTACCCCTCCTCCTGGCATTGACCCAAGCCTCATTTCTAGGAGTTACTATTTCTCTATAACTCCTATCAACTTCCACCTCCGCCTCCCGAATTATGCGGAGTTCCTCTAACTCCCCCTCCATCTCCTTTACACGCTCCTCCAGAAGCTGCAATCTAATGCACTTCTTACAACTAAAATCTCCTGAAACACTACTGGATTTCCTCACCACATACATCCCACAGGAGATGCAGCATACTGCCTGAACTGCCATCCCTGAAGCCATTACCAGCAAGAAAAAAAGAAAACAAAAAACTTCCCCACACTTATAATTAGGTTAGAGGAGGATGGAAGGGTGGGATCCTCTACCAGTGTAGAGGATCGGGTATCTCCTCTGCACCAATTTATAGGGCTAGGGGCCCGAGAGAAAAAAAAACTACAGCTACCGGCAGGCTTCGCGATGCGGCCTTCCGGTTTCCGTTAATTACAAAAAACCTCCCGAAAATTAGACAAAAAAAACCCCAGAATTTACTCACAGTCCGCGCTCTCTCTCTCACCGCTCACAGTCTCCACCCCGCAGGTCCGCTCCCAGAGGAACACTGAGGCCGATACCCCGAGGCGAGTACTTATAAGGTAAGTGAGAGAAAAAAAAACTACAGCTACCGGCAGGCTTCGCGATGCGGCCTTCCGGTTTCCGTTAATTACAAAAAACCTCCCGAAAATTAGACAAAAAAAAACCCCAGAATTTACTCACAGTCCGCGCTCTCTCTCTCACCGCTCACAGTCTCCACCCCGCAGGTCCGCTCCCAGAGGAACACATTCACTTTCTTTATTATCTGCTGTACCTGCATGCTAGTTTTCTGTGACTCATGAACGAGGACACCCAGATCCCTCTGCGCTGGAACACCCCCAAGTCTCTCCCCATTTAGATAATAAGTCACCTTCCCATTTTTCCGACCAAAATGCACAACCTCACACCTATCCATGTTAAACTCCAGTTGCCACATTTTAGCCCACTCTCCTAACCTATATATATATCCAACTGTAAGGTTCTTATTTCCTCATTGCAACTTACTTTCCCACCTATTTTTGTGTCATCGACAAATTTGGCTACAGAACCTCTATTCCTGTATCCAAGTCATTAATATAGATTGTAAATAGCTGGAGCCCAAGAACCGAACCCTGTGGCACCCCACTGGTTACTTCTTGCCATCCAGAAAAAAAAACAATTACTCACCCTGCCCATATCCCTCATAATCTTATACACCTCAATTATGTCATAGAAACATAGAAACGAGAAGCAGGAGTAGGCCATTCAGCCCTTTGAGCCTGTTCCACCATTCATCTTCATCATGGCTGATCATCAAATTCAATATCCTAATTGCCCCTTCCCCCCCATATCCCTTAATCCCTTTAGCACCAAGAGCGATATCTAATTTCTTCCTGAAATCAGACAATGTTTTGGCCTCAACTACTTTCTGTGGTAGTGAATTCCACACATTCACCACCCTCTGGGTGAAGAAATTTCTCCTCACCTCAGTTCTAAAAGGTTTACCCATTATTCCCCAACTATGACCCCTAGTTCTGGACTCCCCCACCATTAGAAGCATTCTTTCTGAATCTACTGGATCTGACTCAAGACTCTGGAGCAAGACTTGAACCCACAACCCCTTGGTTCAGTGAGTCACAGTGAGTGGACAGCAGCAAATTCTCTGACATTGGCAGGTGTAATGTTGATGAAATCCCTTCCTTATAAAAGCTGTGCCCAGATACCTCCCAATGCCAGCGCTACGGTATTGAGTGCCCAACCGTGCTATGTGGTTCTTTGGTAGTCTACCAATCATGCCTTCTCAAGCTTAAAGTGACACTACATGACAAGACCAAACCATGGGGTTTCCTCCGGGTGCTCCGGTTTCCCCCCGCACTCTAAAGATGTGCCAGTTAGATGGATTGGCCATACTAAAATTTCCCCTAATTGGTAGGTTAGAGGGATTAGTGGGGTAAAAAAATGTTGTTTTTTGACTTGATTTGATTTATTATTGTCACATGTATTGGTATGTGGGGCAAAGTATTGTTTCTTGTGTGCTATAGAGACAAAGCGCACTGTTCATAAAGTACATAGGGGAGAAGGAAAGGAGGGGGTGCCAAATGTAGTGTTACAGTCATAGCCAGAGTGTACCGAGAATAAAAGATAGAATTCAAGGGGACAGCTTGCACGAAGTCGCCACGCTCCGACGCCATCTTGGATTGTTGGATAGAGTCTGGGTGGGATGCTCTATTGGACAGCCGGTGCAGACTCAATGAGCCATATCATAGAATCATCGCATTGCTGTGGGCATCACGGTGGCACAGTGGTTGGCACTGCTGCCTTACAGAGCCAGGGACCCGGGTTCGATTCCCGGCTTGGGTCACTGTCTGTGTGGAATTTGCATATTCTCCCCATGTCTGCGTGGGTTTCCTCCGGGTGCTCCGGTTTCCTCCCACAGTCTGAAAGACGTGCTGGTTAGGTGCGTTGACCCGAACAGGCGCCGGAGTGTGGCGACTAGGGGATTTCACAGTAACTTTGTTGCAGTGTTAATGTAAGCCTACTTGTGACTAATAAATAAACTTTACTTTTCATAGAACCATTGCAATGCAGCCTTCCCTCTATGCTGCACATGAAGGACAAGAAACAATACTTTTTACTGTTTATTAATACATGTGACAATAATAAATCAAATCAAATCAAGCAAAATCAAATGCATGCCTGTTGACCTGTGCCTGCCCTATCGGTGTCCTACTCCCCTCCCCTTCTGAACTGCTCCGGCTCAATCCTTGGGTTGAGAGATTATTTGGGCCATTCCATGCCCAGAATGCAACGCTCTCCTCTAATTGATCTGCTGCCTTCCAGTTTGGTGGTCTGTTTCCGTCACGTGGTTTCCTGGGAGCCACCTTGAAGCAGACACCTGTTGCTGCCGAGATTATGTCAATGAGTGTGCACCATCGAATTCGAGGCGCAAATCAACTCTAAACTGCTTGGACACCACCCAGGCCTGTCACTGTTAAGGGACGGCACAGTGGTTAGCACTGCTGCCTCACAGCGCCGGGGACCCGGGTTCGATTCCCAGCTCGAGTAACTGTCTGTGTGGAGTCTGCACATTCTCCCCATGTCTGTGTGGGTTTCCTCCGGGTGCGCCAATTTCCTCCCACACTCCAAAGATGTGCGGGTTAGGTGGATTGGCTGTGCTAAATTGCCCCCGAGTGTCAGGGAGATTAGCAGGGTAAATACGTGGCGTTACAGGGAGAGGGGCTGGGTGGGAGAGTTGGCAGTGCAGACTCAATGGGCCAAATTTCCCTCCTGTCAGGAGATTAGCAGGACAAATATGTGGGGTTACTGGAGTGGGGGCTGGGCAGGATTGTGGTCAGTGCAGACCTGATGGGCCGAATGGCCTCCTTCTGCACTCTAGAGATTCTATGATTCTATGAATCATAACTGAGATAGGAGACAAGGCAGCATGGACAAAAAAACCTGAAGCTACACTTTGGACTTTGCCAAGTCATGTGGGGGTCACTATTAAACGATGGACGTGAGGCACATAAAACATATGTTGCAGCTGTTCTTGGATGAAGGGCTGAGAGAGAGAGAAAAAAACTTCAATCCATAGCATTCCGCACATCACTGTCAGCATTTAACATATTTTTCCTTGATTCTTGGCCAAGTCCCAGATGACAGGAACAGTTTTTTCTTGACCTGACAAGAACAGTGTTATATTAACTCCTTAAAGATTTGAAAGGAAAAGGAATCGTTTTACTTTTCCTGAAATAACATTTCCCCTCAGGTTTCTTCCCCCTTACTTGACCCCTGAGAAGGGCTACGCAGGTCCTGACTGAAGCTGAACAGCCTTTGTGTTTGCGCAACACCCTATCGTATCCCTCAGAAATATCCCGAAGGTATGTGCCGGTGAACATGGAAAGGTAGAAATTGGGGCTCTCGGGAAAGAGCCAGGAAAGCGGGATTAATTGGATAACACTTTCAAAGAGTTGGGGCAGACAGAATGGACCAAATGGCCTCCTTTGTTGCTGCATTAGCTTACTCACCTCAGGAGGCCATGGGTTCAACTACACTCCAGCAACTTGAGCACATAATCGAGCCTGACATTCCCAGTGCTGTACTGAGGGATGTCTTTCAAATGAGACATTAATAGGGTTGTCAACTGTGATTAAGTGTATTCCTGGAGGTTTCATCACATGACTTGCCCTCTCACGTTCCAGCCATTACTCGGCCAACACATCCATCCATGTGATGCACTGCCTTCCTACGCCAATTGGAAAGCAAAAAGACTCATTTTTCTTATTAACTTGTGGGACACGGGTATCGCTCGCTGGACCAGCATTTATTGCCTGCCCCTAATTGCCCCTGAGAAGGTGGCAGTAAGCTGCCTTCCTGCCTAGATCAATGCTAGGTGGTCCGTCCGGTTGCATGGGGTCATGGGGATAGGGACTGGGTGGGATTGTGGTGGGTGCAGACTCGATGGGCCGAATGGCCTTCTTCTGCACTGTAGGATTCTATGATTTCTTTGTTGCGACTTTGTAGCTATTGATACAACTGAGTGGCTTGCTAGGACATTTCAGAGGGCAGTTAAGAGTCAACCACATTGCTATGGCTCTGGAGTCACATGTAGTAAGAAGTTTAACAACACCAGGTTAAAGTCCAACAGGTTTATTTGGTAGCAAAAGGCTTTTGCTACCAAATAAACCTGTTGGACTTTAACCTGGTGTTGTTAAACTTCTTACTGTGTTTACCCCAGTCCAACGCCGGCATCTCCACATCGTCACATGTAGGCCAGACCAGGTAAGGACGGCAGATTTCCTTCCCTAAAGGACATTACTGTCCAGATGGGTTTTTCTGACAATCGACAATGGTTTCATGGTCATCAGTAGATTCTTAATTCCAGATATTTTTTTTATTGAATTCAAATTCCACCATCTGCCGTAGTGGGATTCGAACCCGGGTCCCCAGAACATTAGCTGAGTTTCTGGATGAATAGCATGGTGATAATACCACTAGGCCATCGCCTCCCCTTCACCGAACTGGTCGATGCTCGACTGTCAGACAAGCAGCCTGTTTTTACCATTTTCAATATTTTGATATCTAATAAAGAGAAATGTTCAAAGAAAGTGACAACAAAAATCTATTTTTTATATAATTTGATTTGATTTATTATTGTCACATATATTAACATATAGTGAAAAGTATTGTTTCTTACGCGCTATACAGACAAAACATACCATTCATAGAGAAGGAAATGAGAGAGTGCAGAATGTAGTGTTACAGTCATAGCTAGGGTGTAGAGAAAGATCAGCTTAAAACAAGGTAGGTCCATTCAAAAGTCTGACGGCAGCAGGGAAGAAGCTGTTCTTGAGTCAGTTGGTACGTGACCTCAGACTTTTGTACCTTTTTCCCGACGGAAGAAGGTGGAAGAGAGAATGTCCGGGATGGGTGGAATCCTTAATTCTGCTGGCTGCTTTGCCGAGACAGCTGGAACTGTAGACAGAGTCAATGGATGGGAGGCTGGTTTGTGCAATGGACTGGGCTACGGGTGAGTGAGTGAGTAAGTATGAGTGAGAGAGAGTGAGTGTGTATGGGTGAGTGAGTGAGTGAGTGAATGAGTATGAGTGAGTAAGTGAGTGAGTGAGTATGAGTGAGTGAGTATGAGTGAGTGAGTATGAGTGAGTGAGTATGAGTGAGTGAGTGAGTATGAGTGAGTGAGTGTGTATAAGTGAGAATGAGAGTGAGTGAGTATGAGTGAGTATGAGTGAGTGAGTATGAGTGAGTGAGTGAGTATGAGTGAGTGAGTATGAGTGAGTGAGTATGAGTGAGTGAGTGAGTGAGTGAGTATGAGTGAGTGAGTATGAGGGAGTGAGTGAGTGAGTAGTGAGTATGAGTAAGTGAGTGAGTGAGTATAAGTGAGTGAGTGAGTATGAGTGAGTGAGTGAGTATGAGGGAGTGAGTGAGTAGTGAGTATGAGTGAGTGAGTGTGAGTGAGGGAGTGAGTGAGTATGAGTGAGTATGAGTGAATGAGGGAGTGTGAGTGAGTGAGTGAGTGTGAGCGAGTGAGGGAATGAGTGAGTGAGTGAGGGAGTGTGAGTGAGTGAGGGAGTGAGTGAGTGAGTGAGTGTGAGTGAGTGAGTATGAGTGAGTGTGAGTGAGTGAGTGAGTGAGTGACTGAGGGAGTGAGTGACTGAAGGAGTGAGTACACTGTGACTGGGAGTGAGACTGTGATACACACTCTGACCCTCTCACACTCTGGTCAGTTTTATTAATTATTTCTTTTTAATGCTGTATTTAATAATTGATTGGTATGACATTGTTTTATTTTCATTCAGCGATTGTTTCCTCATACCTTAGCTTTATTTTTGGAATACTGTTTAAAGTTGTGCCAAATGTTTAGAGTTGGGAATTTTCTCCGTGTCTTGGTGAGGGTGACGAGATTGGCAGTGTGTCCCCTCAGCCCCAGCAGAAAGATTAGACAAGCTGGAGTGTGTATTTTGACGTGTCTTTTCCTCTCATTCAAATAATTATCGTGTGAGCAAGCCCGCCCTGGGAGTGGCGTGGGAAATTAATTTTTGGAAGAGACACTCTTGCAAAAGGTTTCATCAGAAAGTTTGGTATTGCATCAGGGCAACGGATAAATGTAGCCAGCAGGTAGGGCCTGCATTCAGGAGCTGTGACCTTCAGGCCTACATCCAAGGCCCAGCCTGGCTGATAGCAGAGAAACCTCGCACAACGTACCTGTTTCAAGTCAAGAAACTGAAAGAGTTGTGGAGGGGGTGGTAGTGGGGGGCGAGGGCGGGGGGATGGGGGACGCAGATGGGTAGAAAATAAATTCTGAAGACTGAAATGCCCTGTCTTTTGGAAGACACCTCAAACCAAGATCCTGTCTTCTGATAGGCCGGTGTCCAAATAACAAAGAACAGTACAGCACAGGAACAGGCCCTTTGGCCCTCCAAGCCCGTGCCAATCATGATGCCCGAACTAAACTAAAAAAAACCTTCTGCCCTTACACGGTCCATATCCCTCTATTCCCTCTCTATTCCCTCCCTATTCATGTGCCCATCCAGCTGCTTCTTAAATGTTGCTAATGTGCCTGTTTCCACCATCTCCTCTGGCAGCACCCACCACTCTGCGTGAAAAACTCCCCCCGCACATTTCCCTTAACCTTTCCCCCTCTCACCTTGAACCTCTGCCCCCTTGTGATTGACACTTCCACCCTTGGAAAAAGCCTCTGACTATCCAAGCTGCCTATGCCTCTTATGATTTTGTAGATCTCTATCAGGTCTTCCCTCAGCCTCCGTGTTTCCAGTGAAATCAATCCTAGTTTATTCAACCTCTCCTCATAACCAATGCCCTCGAGACCAGGAAACATCCTGATGAACCTACTTTACACTCTCTCCAAAGCTTACTTTCACATCCTTCTGGTGGTGTGGTGACCAGAACTGCATGCAGTACTCCAAATGCGGTCTAACCAAGATTTTATATAGTCCCTTCTCTAAAACCGATCTATTTACAATGGTTTGCAGTACTCAGACAGATCCTTCCCAGTACAGAGAATTCACGCAAAGAGCCAGTGACCTGGAAAACTCCACATTATATGTCTCTGGAGAGCGCCCTGACTGGGCAGCTTTAACATAACTCAATAAGGAATCTCTCTTAAATACCAAACAAATAAACAAACTCAAATTAACTTAAGGACAAATTAAAAGGGGCAGCTCCTCAAAAGGAGGGGAAACAGCCTGAACCAAAATCAAATCACAAAGGAAACTTAAAACATCAAATTAAAATGTGATTACTGGGTTGATAATACACTCCAGCCCTGCGGTGCCCAGCGGGAGCCACATGATAGCCACATGAACGGAGTGGAAATGGAGGGATACAAAAGAATGGTCTAGTTTGGACCAGGGAGCGGCGCGGGCTTGAAGGGCCTGTTCCTGTGCTGTATTGTTCTTTGTTCTTCTTTGAGCGGAAGGCATCAACTGCGCCCGTGGACACCGCATGCTCCCTCTCCAGGGACACCTGGCCGCGAATATAGCGGGGCAGACAGTCAGGATGGACGGCCCCGTCGATCGCCCGCTGCCTGGACCTATTGATGGCGCGTCTCGCCAGGCCCAGGAGCAGGTTCACAAGGAGGTCGCCCTCCCGACCCGCCCCTCTCCGCACCAGGTGCCCGTAGATCAGGAGCGTGGGACTGAAGTGCAAACAAAGCATTAATAAAAGGTTTTTGAGGAAATCAAAAAGGGTGTGCAACCTATAACATAGAACATAGACATGGTCCACGGACTCCACAAGACCACAGAAGGGGCAAGCTTGGGAGCCCACGCATAGGAAAAACCTACGATTGTACAGTACTGTTGCGTACAACACCCTCCACCCCAGGTCCCCAAGATAATTGGGGGAGATCCCTCCGTAGAGGGACCTCCACTGGGGACATCCGTGCCCGGCGGCAACAAGGCCCGCCAAGGTGTATCCGGGCGACAGGCGAGGGCGTGGCAGTGGAAGGTGTGCAGCAGCAGCCCGCACAGGAAACGCCTCTGTGCAGTGGCAAAGGGCACGGAGGACATTTCCATGAGGTGGCTCAAGCTGTGGGGCACCTGACCCGGAAGTGGGGGGGAGGGGGGGGGGGGGGTCAAGGTTTTGGGCCAATGTGAAATTCCGTCCGAGCAGGGGAAAGCTCCAGGTGGGATCCCACCGCACGCCTGCAGCATCTCGAGACCGTGAGTGTACTTTGTGCTGAGCACGACTGTCCTAAGGTCTTGGATGGCTTTGGCTGCATGCCTCAATAAGGAAGCTCATACTCCAACAGGTCCAACTCTTGGAGCTCATTGAAGTCATTGTGGGGAGGCACAGTGGAAATAGCAATGGACCAGCAATCCAACCACCCAGGGTAATGCTCTGGGGACCTCAGTTCGAATCCCATCACAGCAGATGGTGAAATTCAAATTCAATTAAAATCTGAAATTAAAATTGTAATGATGACCAAGTGTCTTCATCTGAGAAGAAGAGGTAAACCTTTTAGAACTGAGGTGAGGAGAAATTTCTTCACCCAGAGGGTGATGAATGTGTGGAATTCACTACCACAGAAAGTAGTTGAGGCCAAAACGTTGTGTGATTTCAAGAAGAAATTAGATATCACTCTTGGGGCTAAAGGGATCAAGGGGTATGTGGGGGGGGAAGGGGGATGTTGATTTTGGTGATCAGCCATGATCAAAATGAATGGTGGAGCAGGCTCGAAAGGCCGAATGGCCTACTTCTGCTTTTAGTTTCCATGTTTCTATGTTTCTAAATCATTGCCGATTGTTGGAAAAGCCCGTCTGGTTCACTAATGTCCTTTAGGGAAGGGAATCTGTCATCCTTATTCAGTTTGATTTCTTTATATTTATCTATTAGTGCCACAGGTAGATTTGATTTATTATTGTCACATGTATTGGGATACAGTGAAAAGTATTGTTTCTTGCGCACTATACAAACAAAGCATACTGTTCATAGAGTACATAGGGGAGAAGGAAAGGAGAGGGTGCAGAATGTAGTGTTACAGTCAGTGCTAGGGTGTAGAGAAAAATCAGCTTGATATAAGGTAGGTCCATTCAAACGTCTGATGGCAGCAGGGAAGAAACTGTACTTGAATCGGTTGGTATGTGACCTCAGACTTTTGTATCTTCTTCCCTATGGAAGAAGGTGGAAGAGAGACTGCCCGGGGTGCATGGGGCCCTTGATAATGCTGGCTGCTTTTCCGAGGCAGCGGGAAATGTAGACAGAGTGAATGGATGGGAGGCTGTTTTGCGTGATCGACTGGGCTTCATTCACAACCCTTGTAGTTTGGTCACACAATCACAAGTGTATAAGGAGTATAGTAAGGGGCTGAGAAAGTAGCCTTGAGGGGCACCAATGTTGAGGATAATCAAGGTTATTGCCTATCCTTACTGATTGCGGTCTGTGAGTTATGAAGTTCAGGATCCAGTCGCAGAGGGAGGAGCCAAGCCCTAGGCCACAGAGTTTGGAGATGAGTTTTGTTGGAATAATGGTGTTGAAGGCTGACCTAGTCTGGCCTACATGTGACTCCAGATCCACAGCAATGTGGTTTGACTCTTAACTGCACTCTGAAATGGTCCAGCAAGCCACTCAGTTCAAGGGCAACTAGGGATGGGCAACAAATGCAGGTCTTGCCAGTGCTGCCCTCATCTCATGAAAGAATAAAAAAAAGTATACAGCAACTTTGAAGGGGTTGGTTAGCTCAGTTGGTGAAATGGCCAAGCTGTGAGTCAGAATAATACAGAGGGTTCGATTCCAGTTCTGGCTTGGGTAAACGTGGGAGCTGCCTCCATGCCCCTGCCCTTTGTGTGGAAAGCAATGGAAAAACTACCACTGACAAAGCAAGAAATAGATCGAGAGACACTAAAGGGATCGGTGGGGGAGGAGGGGGGTGGTGGTTATGGGGATGAGGAGAGAGTATGACATTGATTTGTGGATTAGCCATGGTCACATTGAGTGGCGGAATGGGCTGCTTGGGCTGAGTGACCTTCTCCTGCTCCTATTTGCTATGTTTCCATGAAACCAGCTCAGGATGAAGCAGAGCATTCTGGGAAGAGCACCTTTTGCTTTCTCCGGATGTTCCTAAACTATCTGGGGGATCAACAATGTGGACTTGTTCCCTGCCCCTCCCACCCCTCCCTCCCCCCACCCCCCACCCCCCCGCCCCCCCTCACCCCACCCCCACCCCCACCCCCCCACCAACTTCCGACCATTTCCCTGCTGTGAGTTAGTTGATTCCCGTCCAGGACAATAAGGGAAGTGTGGAAGGACCAGTGGAGTTAGAAAACTTTAAGGAGTTATAAAGAGAGGCTGGATAGACTGGGACTTTTTTCCCTGGGGCGTAGGAGACTGAGGGGTGATCTTATAGAGATCTATAAAATAATGAGGGGCATAGACCAGGTAGATAGTCAATATCTTTTCCCAAAGGTAGGGAGTCTAAAACTAGAGGGCATAGGTTTAAGGTGAGAGGGGAGAGATATAAAAGTGTCCAGAGGGGCAATTTTTTCACACAGAGGGTGGTGAGTGTGTGGAACAAGCTGCCAGAGGTAGTAGTAGAGGCGGGTACAATTTTGTCTTTTAAAAAACATTTAGACAGATACATAGGTAAGATGGGTACAGAGGGATATGAGCCAAACGTGGGCAATTGGAACTAGCTTAGTAGTGAAAAGAAAAGGGCGGTATGGACAAGTTGGGCCGAAGGGTCTGTCTCCATGCTGTAAACGTCTGTGACTCGAATTGGCCTCAGCACCTTCCATGCTCAGGTAGTGGGCGGGTTCAGCCAGAGTTGCTGTTCTTGGTTCCGGAGAGATGGGTGTGCGCAGGAGGACAGGGTAGAAGTCAGCTGTGAAGAATTCTGTGGTGGAGGAGCCGGCCCTGCATGTGCGTGAGGTTTACAGAGGGAAGGGAGATGGCACCCGTGGGGAACATACTCCAACAAGGAATCAGCAACTTAAAGAAGGAAGGAAACATTAGACATTTTATTGTCTATTTATAAACAAATTCTGGACATCCAAGATTCAATATTACATTTCCTGACAAACTTGTTTGAGCACATATTATCTATCTGTCAGTGTTCGGCCCCAGGCCATTGCATGATCGCTTCCCTTTGATTTCTATGTGAAGTAATATTTCAGTGATTCACATTTCCAATTATGTTGTGTTGCATAATTTTGTGGCCATATAGAAAATTACCTGTAATGATTTCAATTCTGTCTTTCTAACTGCCCACTTCTGCAGCATTTGCTTCATTTGTCTCTGTACCTGTCTCATCTGTGTTTGTCCTGTATTCCCTTCTCCCCCTTCCCCCGCAACCCCCCATCCCCCCTCCTGTCTCCTGTATTTCCCCCTCTCTTTCTCTCTCTCTCTCTTTTCTTTGTGTGTCCTGTATCTTAGGGTTGGCACGGTGGCACAGTGGTTAGCGCTGCTGCCTCACAGCGCCAGGGACCAGAGTTCGATTCTGGCCTCGGGTCACTGCCTGTGTGGAGTTTGCACATTCTCCCCATGTCTGCATGGGGTTTCCTCCCACACTTCAAAGATTTTGCAGGTTAGGTGGATTGGCCATGCTAAATTGACCCTCAGGACGGAATTTGATGAGATTTTTTCCAAGTGTCAGGTGGGCGTGAAACTGGGAGAGTTCCAGATCTACGTTTTGGTGCATTTTCAAGCCTAATCTTATGCAATCTGTCTTTAAAATTTTGGGTGAGTCCGTTTCTCCTTTCAGAAGAAAGTAGGTGGGGCTTAACTCGCCAGACAGCCTGTAGAGGGAGGTAGTGTGCATGTGCAGACCTCTGATGTTGTGCATTAGCAGTAGCAGGGGTCTGACAGACAAAGAGAGAGAGCTGTCAGGCCCCTGCTACTGCAGGCAGCCTCATCTAGCTCCATCCCCCTCACAATCGCAGGGCCCACGGCCCGAGATGTAGCCCCCGCTAACACCCCCGCACCCACCCAGACTGATCACGGACCCCCTCCCTCCCTCCACAGATCGCGGCCCTGCCGCTCTCCCCCATCGATTGCATGCAGAGTGGCAATGTGACCCCCTCTTCCCACAGGCCCCTCCCCTCATTGGCCCCTCCCCCACAGACCCCACAAGCATTAGCTCCGCCCCTGGCAGTGCCCCCACAGGCCTCACCCACCCACAGTGCCCCGCCCATTGGCCTGCCCCCTGGCACTACCCGGTGGGAATTGCCCAGGTGCCAGGCCAGCATTGCCAAGGTGCACGTCTTTCGGACTGTGGGAGGAAACTGGAGCACCCGAAGGAAACCCACGCAGACACGGGGAGAACGTGCAAACGCCACACAGACAGTGACCCAAGCCGAGAATCGAACCCGGGTCCCTGGCATAAAATCTGGAATTGGAAATTAGTCTCTTGTTGATTGTTGTAAAAACTCATCGCATTCATTAATATCCCTTTAGGGAAGGAACGGTGGCACAGTGGTTAACACTGCTGCCTCACAGTGTCAGGGACCCGGTTCAATTCCCGTCTTGGGTGACTGTCTGTGTGGAGTTTGCACATTCTCCCTGTGTCTGCGTGGGTTTCCTCCGGGAGCTCCGGTTTCCTCCCACGGTCCAAAGATGTGCAGGTTAGGGTGAATTGGCCATGCTAAATTGCCCCTCAGTGTCAGGGGCATTAGCTAGGGTAACATGCATGGGGTTAAAGGGATAGGACCTGGGTGGGATTGTGGTCGGTGCAGACTCGATGAGCCAAATGGCCTCCTCCTGCACTGTAGGGATTCTATGATTCTATGACCTTGGAATCTGCTGTCCTGCACGACTCCACACAGCACTGAGTATGGCTGTGAAGAAAGAGCACGTCCCACTTCTCCTCCCTGCCCCGTGCTGTGGATGGAAGGAAAGTGAAAGTGGAACAAAGCAAAAAGTTCCGAGGGAGCTGCCCGAGAGATTTCTGACAGATTTCCCGCACATCTGTTCCAGCTGGCTGCATTGGGAGGTGACGGGAGGTTCCCCGAGATGATGGAAATGGCTTGATTTATAGGTCTTCATAATCAAGTAGATTGCACGCTCCAGCTACTGATGCGGTTTTCCTCCTCCTCAGAAAGAGGTCCATGCGAGGCCTCTACAGCCCTCTCAGCAGGCCCCATTTTTACTGCACTCGCTGACTTCAGCACTCAGCAGGCACCCATATCTGTTTTAACCCTTCTGTCTCTGCCCAGGATACGCCTGGCAGGCAGTCTCACCTGCCCACCCCCTCTCCTCCCCTCGCCACCTCATTCCCTTCCTCCCACCCAGCACTCCCCCCTACCCCCAGCCTCCACCCCAGACCACTTTGTGGGAGAAGCCTGGGGCGGGGTTTTCCGGCTGCGCTCGCCCCAGAACCGGAAAATCCCGCCCGGAGTCAGTGGGCCTTTTCATGGTCCGTGCCCTGCCCACTCTGGCTGGAATTGTACCCACAAGCCCGGCCCAGAATCAGGGCGGGCGAGGCTCGCGGAACAGCATTCTCCGTGGGCCTCGGGCGGGATCATACGAGCCTAGGGCGGGCGAGGCGGTAAAATTCCGGCATGTGATTCCCGAGGCGGGCGGGACAGGAAGATTACACGCCTAGTCATGGGACCTGAAACCTGTGGGCCAAACTGGTGCCAAAACTGAAAGGGAAAGACAACATAGATCAAAGATTTAGTTCCAACAAGTTCATTTTACTTAATAAAAAGGCCCACTGTTTATAAAAGTGGATGGAGGTTGGCGGGGGGGGGGGGAGAGGGGGGGGGCGGCAGGAGCGTGGTGCACAGGGGGAAGGAAAGTGATGAACTTTTCTTTTGGGAAATAATGGGAACATGTTGAGATGCTGAGGCCATCAACTTGGAAGGAGCGCTCTGCTGTTTTCATTGCTGCCTCATAGAGTCATACAGCACAGAACAGGCCCTTCGGCCCATCGAGTCAGCACCGACAATAACTAACACTAAAGTCGCGCTAATCCCATTTTCCTGCATTTGCCCCATATCCTTGAATGTTATGATATTTCAAGCGCTCATTCAAATATTCCTGAAAGGTTGTAAGGTTTCCAACCTCCACTACCTTCCTAGGCAGTGCATTCCAGATTACTGGGGAGGTGATGGCCGAGTGGTATTATCGTGAGACTATTCATCCAGAAACTCAGTTAATGGTCTGAGGACCTGGGTTCGAATCCCGCCACGGCAGATGGTGGAATTTGAATTCAATTAAAAATATCTGGAATTAAGAATCTACTGATGACCATTGTCGATTGTCAGAAAAACCCATCTGGTTCAGTAATGTCCTTTAGGGAAGAGAATCTGTCGTCCTTACCTCATCTGGCCTACATGTGACTCCAGAGCCACAGCAATGTGGTCGACTGCCCTCAGGCAACTAGGGATGGGCAATAAATGCTGGCTAGCCAGCGACGCCCATGTCCCACGAATCAATGGAATAAATTGAATAAGATACCCACCACCCTCTGAGTAAAAAAGCTTTTTTCTCAAATCCCCTCTGAATTTTCTGCCCCTCACCCTAAAACAATGCCCCCTCGTGATTGACCCCTCAACTAAGGGGAACAGTTGCTCCCGACTCACCCTGTCCATAACCTTCATAATAGAATCATAGAATCATAGAGTCACAGAAACCCTACAGTGCAGAAAGAGGCCATTTGGCCCATCGAGTCTGTACCGACCACAATCCCACCCTGGCCCTGCCCCCATATTCCTACATATTTACCCACTAATCCCTCTAATCTGCGCATCTCAGGACACTAAGGGGCAATTTTAGCACGGCCAATCAACCTAACCCTCAATCTTATATACTTCAATCATGTCCCCCATCAATCTTCTCCGCTCTCAAAAAAAAACTGGAATTAAGAATCTACTGACGGTCATGAAACCATTGTCGATTGTCAGAAAAACCCATCTGGTTCATTAATGTCCTTTAGGGAAGGAAATCTGCCGTCCTTACCTGGTCTGGCCTACATGTGACTCCAGAGCCACAGCAATGTGGTTGACTCTCCACTGCCCTCGGGCAACTAGGGATGGGCAATAAATGCTGGCCAGCCAGCGACGCCCATGTCCCACGAATGAAAAAAGAATCCAAGTCTATCCAATCTCTCCTTATAGCTCAAATGCTCTATCCCAGGCAATGACCTGGTGAACCTCCTCTGTACCCCTTCTAGTGCTGTCACATCCTTCTTATAGCGAGGTGACCAGAACTGCACACAGAACTCCAGCTGTGACCTAGCTAACTGTACAATTCCAACAGTACCTCCTTGCTGTCATACTCTATACCACAACTGATGAAAGCAAGTGATCTGCTGAGGGTATGCAGAATTTTCTAATTATGTTCGGCTGGTTTGGACGCAGAGGGTTGGAGGCTTGCGCAAACGTACAAGGAACGATCATCTGGTCCATCGCACCTGCCTAATCCGTATGGAAACATAGGACGGAATTCTCCGGTCACGTCTGCCCCGAGACCAGAAATTCCCATCCGAGGTTTACGGTCCCATCAACTGGCCATCAAATTTTTCATCCAGTCCGTGGCAATACCTGCAGCGGGGCGAGAGTAACAGATTTACCCCACCATGACCAGACACTCCCTCCCCACATCTGCCCCCTCTCACACAAACCCACCCCACCACCGTCTAACCCCTGTGGGCGTCATGGTGGCACAGTGGTTAGCACAGCTGCCTCACAGCACCGGGGATCCGGGTTCAATTCCGGCCTCGGGTCACTGTCTGTGTGGAGTGTGCACATTCTCCCCGTGTCTGCGTGGGTTTCCTCCGGGTGCTCCAGTTTCCTTCCACAATCCAAAGATGTGTGGGTTAGGTTGGTTGGCCATGCTAAATTGACCTTAGTGTCAGGGGGATTAGCAGGGTAAATGTGTGGGATTACTGGAATAGGGCCTGGGTAGGATTGTTGTCAGTGCAGACTCGATGGGCTGAATGGCCTCCTTCTGTACTGTCGGGATTCTATGAGAGGCAACAAAGAAAACAGAGAAAAACCTGAGGGTTATTAACAGAGAGCACCTTGGGAATGTTACTCTCCCCTCCCCCTCAGATGATGAAGAGCAATCCAGATCACATGACCTATATACTGAGGCTCTGTACAGTCTGGGAATCGGAAAATGGTCTCACATCGAGTGTATTCCTACCTCTGGATCATTATTGACAGTGGATACAGAGCTTGGGAAGGTTGGGAGAGGAAACTACGAAGTACAATGTGCTAAAACTAAAGGAAGTTAGCCTATATGGGGAAAACTATAAGAAAATATCCCACAGAAAATAGCCATTTAGCCCATCAAACGCACTCCTTCCACAGTCCATGTACAAGTGACTATATCCTGACTTGACCTACCTGGAAACATGGAACCCTACAGTGCAGAAGGAGGCCGTTTGGCCTATCGGGTCTGCACTGACAACAATCTCACTCAGCCCTTATCCCCGCAACCTTACATATTTATACCGCTAATGCCTCTAACCTACACACCCCAGGACATTCAGGAGCATTTTAGCATGGCCAATGCATCTAACCTGCACATGTGACACAGCGGTTAGCACTGCTGCCTCACAGCGCCAGGTTCGATTCCCGGTTTGGGTCACTGTCTGTGAGGAGGCTGCACATTCTCCCCATGTCTGCACAGGTTTCCTCCGGGTGCTTCGATTTCCTCCCACAGTCCAAAAGACATACTGGTTAGGCACATTGACCCGAACAGGCACCGGAGTGTGGCGACTAGGGGAATTTCACAGTAACTTCATTGCAGTGTTAATGTCAGCCTTACTTGTGACTAATAAATAAACTAACTTACTTTTATCTTTGGAGTGTGGGAGGAAACCAGAACATGCTGAGGAAACCCGCACAGACAGAGGGAGAACGTGCAGACTTTACACACACAGTGACCCAAGCCAGGAATCGAACCCAGGTCCCTGACGCTGTGAGGCAGCAGTGCTAACCACTGTGCCACCGTGCCGCCCTTAATTCATTTCTTTCCAAAGCCCATGTATGCACTACTCTGCAATGGACTCTACCCACGCATTGAATTTCCTTTCAAAACCCATGTTAGATGTTACCATATCATGCCTTGACCCGCCCATTTAACCTTCTTCCACAGTATATGCAGAGTCTAATAAATAATCAAAATACTGTGGATGCTGGCCAGGTAGCCTCTGTGGAGAGAGAAGGAGGGTTAATGTTTCAGGCCAATGATACAGAACTGAAAGAAGTTCCAGATGTGACAGACTTCAAGCAAATGCACTAGGAGAACTGAGGCAGGATCAGACAGAGTCAGCACGGATTTACAAAAGGAAAATCACGCTGAATTCTTCAAGGATGTAAGTTGTAGAGTTAATGAGGGGGGAGCCGGTGGATAGGATTTATTTGGACTTTCAGACAGCTTTTGACAAAGTCCCATGTGAGAGAAAAGCTCATTAAAATTAAAGCACATGAGATTGGAGGTGGTGTATTGAGATGGATGGAAAACTGGTTGGCAGACAGGAATAAACAGGTCTTTTTCCGAGTGTCAGGCAGTGGGGCACCTGCAGGGATCAGTGCTGGGACCTCAGCTATTCACAATGCATATTAATGATTTAGATGATCAATAACTCCAAATTTGCAGATGACACAGAGCTTTAAAATTTCAGGTGTCCAGACCACCAACAACCTGTCCTGGTCCCTCCCATGCTGACACTATAGTTAAGAAAGCCCACCAACGCCTCTACTTTCTCAGAAGACTAAGGAAATTTGGCATGTCAGCTACTCACCAACTTTTACAGGTGCACCATAGAAAGCATTCTTTCTGGTTGTATCACAGCTTGGTGTGGCTCCTGCTCTGCCCAAGACTGCAAGGAACTACAAAGGGTCATGAATGAAGCCCAGTCCATCACACAAACCATCCATTGACTCTGTCTACACTTCCCGCTGCCTCGACAAAGCAGCCAGCATAATTAAGTAACCCACGCACCCCGGACACTCTCTCTTCCATCGTGAAAAATAAACAAAAGTCTGAGGACACGTACCAACCGACTCAAGAACAGCTTCTTCCCCGCCGCCATCAGAATTTAAAATGGACCTACCTCGCATTAATTTGATCTTTCTCTACACCCTAGCTATGACTGTAACACTACATTCTGCACCCTCTCCTTTCCTTCCCTATGAACGGTATGCTTTGTCTGTATAGCGTGCAAGACACAATACTTTTCACTGTTTGCTAATACATGTGACAATAATAAATCAAATCAAATCATCAAATCAAAAAGCTGGGTGGGAGGGTGAGCTGTGAGGAGGATGCAGAGATCCTTCAGTGTGATTTGGACAAGTTGAGTGAATGGGCAAATGCATGGCAGATGCAGTATAATGTGGGTAAATGTGAGGTTATCCACTCTGGTAACAAAAACAGGAGAGCAGATTATTAGCTGCATGGCTATAGATTGAGAGAGGGAATGTACGACGAGACCTGGGTGTTCTCATACACTAGTCACTGAAAGTAAATATGCAGGTGCAGCAGGCAGTTAAAAAGGCAAATGGTATGTTGGCCTTCATAGAAACTAGAAGCAGGAGAAGGCCATTCAGCCCTTCGAACCTGCTCCACCATTCATTTTGACCATTGTTGATCATCGAATTCAATATCCTGATCCCCTTTCCCCCCCATATCCCTTGATTCCTTTACCCCAAGAGCTATATCTAATTTTTTCTTGAAATCAGACAACATTTTGGCCTCAATTACATTCTGTGGTAGTGAATTCCATACATTCACCACCCTCTGGGTGAAGAAATTTCTCCTCACCTCAGTTCTAAAAGGTTTACCCCTTATCCTCAAAAGATGACCTCTAGTTCTGGACTCCCCCACAGTTCGGAACATAGTGAGAGGATTCGAGTACAAGAGCAGGGATGTCTTGTTGCAATTATACAGGGCCATGGTTAGACCATACCTGGAATATTATGTGCAGTTTTGGTGTCCTTGTCTGAGGAAGGATGTTCTTGCTCTCGAGGGAGTGCAGCGAAGGTTTACCAGGCTGATTCTGGGGATGGCGGGACTGATGTATGAGGAGAGATTGATTCAGTTCAGATTGTATTCGATGGAGTGAGGGGGATTCTCATAGAAACCTGTAAAATTCTAACAGGACTAGATAGAATAGATGCAAGTTAATGCTCTGGGGACACAGGTTCGAATCCCACCATGGCAGCTGGTGGAATTGAAGTTCAATGAATAAATCAGGAATTAAAAACTAGTCTCAGAAATGGTGACCATGACAACTGTCATTGATTGTTGTAAAAACCTATCTGGTTCGCTCATGTCCTTTAGGGAAGGAAATCTGACACCCTTACCCAGTCTGGTGTACATGTGACTCCAGAGCCACAGAAATGACTCCTAACTTCTCTCCAGTACAGAAACTGTAAAATTTTACAGTACTAAAGAAGGCCATTCGGCCCGTCATGTCTGCACCAGCTCCCGAAAGATCTACCCAGCTAGCCCCATTCTCCAGTCCTCGCTCCGTATTCATCACTTTCAAATATATGTTCATCTCTTCATTGAAACCTCCTATGAATCTGCCTCCACACTGTTGGGAGGCAGCGGTGTAAAGGTGTTGTCACTGGACTAGCAATCCAGAGACTCAGGGTAATGCTCTGGGGACCTGTGTTCGAATCCCACCACGGCAGATGGTGAAATTTGAATTCAATAAAAATCTGGAATTGAAAGTCGCATGATGACCATGAAGCCATTGTCGATTGTCGTAAAAACCCATCTGGTTCATTGATGTCCTTTAGGGAAGGAAATCTGCCGTCCTTACCTGGTCTGGCCTATATGTGACTCCAGAGCCACAGCAATGTGGTTGACTCTTAAATACCCTCAGGGGTGGGCAATTAACACCAGCCAGCGAAGCCCACATCCCATGAACAAATAAAAAAAACTCCCCCAGACAGTTCAATCCAATTCCCTGCACTTCTCTGAGTAAAGAAGTTTCTCCTCATCCTAGCTCTCTTGCTGACCATCTTGAAACTGTGACCCTAGTCCCAGACACACCAACTAGTGGATAAAAGCAAATTACTGCGGATGCTGGAATCTGAAACCAAAAGAGAAAACGCTGGAAAATCTCAGCAGGTCTGGCAGCATCTGTAAGGAGAGAAAAGAGCTGACGTTTCGAGTCCAGATGACCCTTTGTCAAAGCTAGCTTTGGGTCATCTGGACTCGAAACGTCAGCTCTTTTCTCCCCTTACAGATGCTGCCAGATCTGCTG
The DNA here is from genome assembly GCF_964213995.1 of Mustelus asterias. Taxonomy (NCBI): domain Eukaryota; kingdom Metazoa; phylum Chordata; class Chondrichthyes; order Carcharhiniformes; family Triakidae; genus Mustelus; species Mustelus asterias. The sequence continues at coordinate 15,916,042 of NC_135805.1, read as the reverse complement.
AGATTTTCCAGCATTTTCTCTTTTGGTTACCAACTAGTGGAAGCAGAATAACTTTCTTTACCCTGTCAAAATTGTTCCTAATTTTGAACACCTCAATAAGGTCACCTCTTAATCCTCTCTGCTCCAAGGAGAATAAGTTCAATTTCTCTAATCTTTCCTTGGATCTAAAATTCCTCATTCCTGATATAAGCCATTCAGTTCAGGGTGGTTAGCGATGGGCGATAAATGTTGACCTTGCCAGCGATATACGCATCCAATGAGAGAACACCTTTCTTAAGGATGCCAAAGGATTGTCTTTGCCCATCTGAAATGGTGGACAGGGCCTCGGTTTAATGTCTCACCTGGAAGAAGTCACTCACCCTGACTTGGAAATATATCACCGTTCCTTCACTGTCGCTGGGTCAAAATCCCAGAACTCCCTCCCTAACAACACTGTGGGTGTACCCATACCTCAGGGACTGCAGCAGTTCAAGAAGGCAACTCACTGCCACCTTCTCAAGGGCAACTAGGAATGGGAACTAAACGCTGGTCTAAAAAATGACAGGCGTGATTTTCCAAAAATAAACTAAGTGCCCAACAGGTGGGAAAATGGGAGTTTTTCCTGCCCATTTTTTGAATGAACTTAATTTAATGAATTTCTGGCACTCTGTACAACACAAAGATGTGATGTGGAGATGCCGGCGTTGGACTGGGATGAACACAGTAAGAAGTCTCACAACACAAAGCTGTCAGGGGATCAATGCCAGTGGGGGGGGGAGTGGGGCCTAATCCCGCCTAAAAGGCCGGCATCAGAGTGCTGAGGGAGCCACTGCGCATGCGCCAATCTGCCAGTATCCTGGGAGATCGGTTGTCATGCACCTCAGTCCTGATTGTCAGCCTCGGCCCCTCCCCCCGATCGCCAGCCTCCTGACAACCGGACCCGGACTCCAAGTGCCGGCCCCACCACTAGATCCCATCCCCCCCCCCATGCAGAGCTCCCCCCATTCCGCCCCTCCTACATCCCCCATTCTGGCCCCGCCCCCACATGGCCCTCCCAAGAAAGACCCCTTCACCTCAAGCATGAGAGGTCTCAGATGCGAGGAAGAGCCCAGGGACCCCTTGCTTTGTCTGGTGCATCAGTGTAAGAGGAGTGTTTTGTAAAAGCCCTTGCAATGAGAGATGCATTGATGGAACTTTACCGTTACGCCACTGCTCACTTTGTGTAGGCCCACTGGACAAGCGCCCAGTGCTTCTTCTCTCCCACCTGCTCACATTACCCCCTCTGATCCCCCTTAACCCAGAACAGAATCAACAACCCACTTTATTAATCCTGGGATCAACAGAACCGCAGTGACGGATTTAGAATTATAGAAGCCCTACAGTACAGAAGGTGGCCATTCGGCCCATCGAGTTTGCACTGACTCTCTGATAGAGCCTCTATCCCCGTAACCCCACATATTTACCCCACTAATCCTTCCAATTGTCACATTTGGGACACTATAAGGGGCAATTTAGCTTGGCCAATCTGCCTAATCTGCACATGGTTAGCACTGCTGCCTCACAGCGCCAGGGACCCGGGTTCAATTCCAGCCTCGGGTCACTGTCTGTGTGAAGTTTGCACTTTCTCCCTGTGTCTGTATGGGTTTCCTCCGGGTGCTCCGGTTTCCTCCCACAGGTGTGCAGGTTAGGTGGATTGGCCATGCTAAATTAACCTTAGTGTCAGGGGGATTAGCAGGGTAAATGAGGGTTACGGAAATAGGGCCTGGGTGGGATTGTGGTCGGCACAGACTCGATGGGCTGAATGGCCTCCTTCTGTACTGTAGGGATTCTATGAATCTTTCGGACCGTGGGAGGAGACGGGACAGTGATCCGAGCCGGGAATCGAACCCAGGTCCCTGGCGCTGTGAGGCAGCAGTGTTCATCAGATTAAAGTCGAGGAGACCACTTTCGGAGGTTGATCCTTCCGGAACGCTGATCGACCAACTGGCCGCAATCTTAATAAGGGTGGGCAAAGGTTTTCATTAACACTTCTGCTCGGAGTCACGTCCCGACTCACTCACTTCCCAATCAGCTTCTAAAAACATTCTTTCGGCCTTTAATAAATGTCAATGTTCTCAGCAATAAGTCATGAGCGGCCTCACATGTCAGTGAAATGCAGGGGCCGGAGCCCTGGTACGTGTCGACTGGGAGAGCTGACAGCAAGCAAGGTCACCCGGGAGAGCGACTCGATGTATTTGAACTATTGAAATGTGTCATAGTCAGCAGCCCTTTCCAACTGAGACTCCCACAGGGACACAGTCAGCTCCACAGCAGAAACAACTCCAATTGTATTCCAGCCAGAATTCAACACTGTTCATCTCATCCAGAACAATAACTGGACTGTTACAGCCAATGAAAACCTTTGTTCTTCATTAACCCCCAGTAACTCATAAAATCATAGATCCTATAGTGCAGAAGGAGGCCATTCGGCCTATCAAGTCTGCACTGACCACAATCCCACCCAGGCCCTATCCCCATGCATTTACCCTAGCTAGTCCCCCTGACACTAAGGGGCAATTTAGCATAGCAAATCAACCTAACCCGCCATCTTTGGGACTGTGGGAGGAAACTGGAGCACCCGGAGGAAACTCACGCAGACACGGGGAGAACATGCAAACTCCACACAGACAGCGACCCAAGCCGGGAATCGAACCCGGGTCCCTGGCGCTGTGAGGCAGCAGTGCTAACCACTGTGCCACCATGCCGCCCACTGCTCTGGAAGCACGCTATTCCCGCAGTCGGAAGGGAGCAGATTCAAGGTAGCGAGTCTGGTAGAAAATAGTTGACACCCCATTACTGAGGGAGAGTTGCATTTTCAGAATTCCGGGTCGAAGGTTCAATCAAGGCCCCCGCCCACCACCCCCACCCCTACTCTGGCTCCTCAGCTGGGGCTGAAATACCCCATGGTACCATTTCACAAAAGGGCAGGTCTTCCTGGGTCACTATTCATCCGTCGAGCAACATGTTGGAAATAGCCAATGGGTCTGGCAGCATCCGTGAGGAGAGAAAGGGAGATAATCAGGTCAGTGAACAGATGAAAGGCTTCAATAGGATAGCTGTGGAGAAGGTGTTTGCACTTCTGTGAAGTTCAAAGCCAGGAGCCATAAATAGAAAAGAGTCACTAATAAATCCAGGAAGGCATTCAGGAGAATGTGGAACTGATGACCACAGGATTGAGATGAGACAAATAGCAATAATTTGTTTCAAGGGAAGCTACAGAAAAAAGGTTTATTTATTAGTGTCACAAGTAGGCTTACATTAACACTGCAATGAAGCTACTGTGAAAATCCCCTAGTCGCCACACTCTGGAGCCTGTTCAGGTAACACTGAGGGGGAATTTAGCATGGCCAATGCACCTAACCAGCATGTCGTTTGGACTGCAGGAGGCAACTGGAGCAGTGACCCAAGCCAGGAATCGAACCCAGGTCCCTGGCGCTGTGAGGCAGCAGTGCTAACCACTGTGCCACCCTTGGGTGTTGCCACGGGCTTGAATAGATCTGTCCAAGGAACCTCATTGTCATGGGTGAAAGATTAGGAGGGTATATTGATGAAGAGTAATGGGAGAAGACTTAAGTGGAGCATTAACACCAGCATGGAGTAGCTGGGCTGAATGGCCTGTCTCTGTGCTGTACATTCAATGTCATAAATGGAACCCCTTCTTCTTTCATTCCTTTCAAGGAACCATCTTGGGATGAGAAGTAAAGGATGTCGTACGATAGAGGTTTGTAAACATTTTCCAGCCCTATCCAGCTGGGTGATAGGGGGAGAGGTGTTAGAGAGGGATGATGTGGAGGATTGAGGTAGACAAGAAGGGATAGTTTCAAAGCAAAATATTGCGGATGCTGGAATCTGAAACTGAAAATGCTGGAAAATCTCAGCAGGCCTGGCAGCATCTGTGGGGAGAGAATAGGGCCACCCTTTGTCAGAGATAATTTGATTTGATTTATTATTGTCACATGTATTAACATACAGTGAAAAGTATTGTTTCTTGTGCACTATACAGACAAAGCATACCATTCATAGAGAAGGAAATGAGAGGGTGAAAAATGTACGATTAAGAATTTGCATTAAAGCATTGTTAGAGAGTTTAAAAGAGTTAGAATGAAGTTTTAGAAGCATAGAACGAGAGTAAAAGATAGAATAAGAAGGTATGCTGGGCACAGCTTGCAAGAAGTCGCCTCGCTCCAGCGCCGATCACCAGGGATGGCATTCGTGAAATTAAGGCAGGCTAAGGACAGGATTTTCCAGCCGCATTCGTCCAAGACCGGAAAATCCCGAGGTCATTGGGCCTTTGCACAGTCCTTTGCTACGATTCCCGTGGCAGGCAGGACGGGAAAACTCCGTCCTAAGTGTTTCAGGATTTGATTTTACAGTTCGGCCCATCAGCCTTAACTAAGAAAGGAAAGTTGGTGAGGGACATTTTTACAAAGTCATTGTCCCTTTAATAGAGACGTGAACTTAAAACAAGCCGTGAATTACAGAGCAAGGTAACTGAGCGTAGAGTTGGTTAAATGTCACTGATGGAAGGGGATGTTCCTGATGGATTGCCAAGATTCTGGAACCTTCCCAATTTTCTGAGAGAACATCTCTCAGGAGCAGCAGTCTGCCAATCACAGCTCCGGATACATTCTTTTTATGTATGTGGGAGCAATCCATCAGGAACACCCGCTTCCATCAGTGACATTTAACCAACCTACGCTCAGCTACCTTGTATGGTAATTCACGGCTTGTTTGAGTTCACGTCTATATTAAAGCGACAATGACTTCATTAAAACGTCCCTCACCAACCTTCCTTTACTGGTCTAAGTTGATGAGCCTAACGATAAAATCTAATCCTGAAATGCTTAGGCTGCCTTTATAGAACCATAGAGTCCCTACAGTTCAGAAGGAGGCCATTCGGCCCATCCCCAGCCTGCACTGACAACAATCCCTCCCAGGCCCTATTCCCGTAACCCCATGTGTTTACTCTGCTGGTGCCCCAGGGGCTAACACAGTAAGAAGCCTCACAACACCAGGTTAAAGTCCAACTGGTTTATTTGGTAGCACAAGCCACTAGCTTTCGGAGCGCTGCTCCTTCATCAGCTAAGTGGGAGTTCTGTTCACAAACGGGGCATATAAAGACACAAACTCAATTTACAAAATAATGGTTGGAATGCGAGTCTTTACAGGCAATCAAGTCTCAAAGGTACAGACAATGTGAGTGGAGAGAGGGTTAAGCACAGGTTAAAGGGATGTGTATTGTCCCAGCCAGGACAGTTGGTGAGATTTTGCAAGCCCAGGCAAGTCGTGGGGGTTACAGATAGTGTGACGTGAACCCAAGATCCTGGTTGAGGCCGTCCTCATGTGTGCGGAACTTGGCTATCAGTCTCTGCTCAGCGACTCTGCGTTGACGTGTGTCGTGAAGGCCGCCTTGAGAACGCTTACCCGAAGATCAGAGGCTGAATGCCCATGACCGCTGAAGTGTTCCCCAACAGGAAGAGAACACTCTTGCCTGGTGATTGTCGAACGGGTGTTCATTCATCCATTGTCATAGCATCTGCATGGTCTCCCCAATGTATCATGCCTCAGGACATCCTTTCCTGCAGCGTATCAGGTAGACAACGTTGGCCGAGTTGCAAGTGTATGTACCGTGTACCTGGTGGATGGTGTTCTCACGTGAGATGATGGCATCCGTGTCGATGATCCAGCACGTCTGGCAGAGGTTGCTGTGGCAGGGTTGTGTGGTCACTGTTCACCTGAAGGCTGGGTAGTTTGCTGCGGACAATGGTCTGTTTGAGGTTGTGCGGTTGTTTGAAGGCAAGAAGTGGGGATGTGGGGATGGCCTTGATGAGATGTTCATCTTCATCAATGACATGTTGGAGGCTCTGGAGAAGATGTCATAGCTTCTCCACTCTGGGGAAGTACTGGACGATGAAGGGTACTCTGTCTGCCGTGTCCTGTGTTTGTCTTCTGAGGAGGTCGGTGCGGTTTTTCGCTGTGGCGTGTCGGAACTGTCGATCGATGAGTCGAGCGCCATATCCTGTTCTTATGAGGGCATCTTTCAGCATCTGGAGGTGTCTGTTGCGATCCTCCTAATCTGAGCAGATCCTGTTTATACGGAGGGCATGTCCGTAGGGGATAGCTTCTTTAACGTGTTTAGGGTCGAAGCTGGAGAAGTGGAGGATCGTGAGGTTATCCATGGGCTTGCGATACAGTGAAGTGCTGAGGTGACCGTCCTTGATGGGGATGCGTGTGTCCAAGAATGCAACCGATTCCGGAGAGTAGTCCATAGTGAGTCTGATAGTGGGATGGAACTTGTTGATGTCATCATATAGTTGTTTCAGTGATTGTTCACCATGAGTCCAAAGGAAGAAAATGTCATCGATGTATCTAGTGTATAGCATCGGTTGAAGGTCCTGTGCGGTGAAGAGGCCTTGTTCGAACCCGTGCATGAAGATGATGGCATATTGTGGTGCGAATTTGGTCCCATGGCTGTTCCTGTGTCTGGATGAAGAACTGGTTGTTGAAGGTGAAGATATTGTGGTCCAGGATGAAGCGGATGAGTTGCAAAATTGCATCTGGAGATTGGCAGTTGTCGGCGTTGAGCACTGAGGCCGTTGCAGCAATGCCATCATCGTGGGGGATGCTGGTGTAGAGTGCCGAGACATCCATTGTGATGAGGAGTGCTCCTGGTTCAACTGCTCCATGTGCGTTGGGTTTCTGTAGGAAGTCCGTAGTGTCGCGACAAAAGCTGGGGGTTCTTTGTACAATGGGTTTCAGGATGCCCTCGACGTAGCCGGAGAGGTTCGCGCAAGGGTCCCATTGCCCGATACGATGGGACAGCCAGGTGTGTTTGCCTTGTGTATCTTCGGGAGGCAGTAGAGATCTCCAACGCGGGAAGTACGTGGGATGAGAGCACGGAGGGTGTTCTGAAGGTCCGGATCAAAGGTCTTGATCAGTCTGTTGAGTTGACGGGTGTGTTCTTTGGTCGGATCTGCAGGTAACTGTCTGTAGTGTTCCTCGTTGTTCAGTTGTCGGTACACTTCTTTACAGTAATCCGTTCTGTTCAGTATGACAATGTCCTTTGTCTGCTGGTTTGATGACAATGTTGCGGTTGGTCTTGAGAGCGTGGATGGCGTTGCATTGCGCTTGGGTGATGTTCGGGGCTGTCTTGTGAGTGCGGTTGATGAATCTGACATTGACGCACCTCCTGACGGCTTGGGCATACATGTCAAGTCGAAGGCAGCGGCCTTCCGGAGGAGTCCAAGGGGCTAGACTGGGCAGATGTAGGAAGGATGTTCCCGATGGTGGGGGAGTCCAGAGCCAGGAGTCACAGTCTAAGAATTCGGGGTAGACCATTTAGGACGGAGGTGAGGAGACATTTCTTCACCCAAAGAGTGGTGAGCCTGTGGAATTCATTACCACAAGATGTAGTTGATGCCAAAACATTGAATGTATTCAAGAGACGGCTGGATATAGCACTTGGGGCGAATGGGATCAAAGGTTATGGGGAGAAAGCAGGATTAGGCTATTGAGTTGGACGATCAGCCATGATCGTGATAAATGGTGGAGCAGGCTCGAAGGGCCAAATGGCCTCCTCCTGCTCCTATCTTCTATGTTTCTATGGCCAAAGCACCTAACCCGCACTTTGGAGTGTGGGAGGAAACCGGAGCACCCGGAGGAAACCCACGCAGACACGGGGAGAACATCCAAACTCCACACAGACAGTGACCCAAGCCGGGAATCGAACCCGGGTCCCTGGAGCTGAGAGATTGCTAACCATTGTGCCACTGTGCCACTGTGCCGCCTCTGTCACGAATGCCACCCCTTGTGATTGTAACAAAGATCAACTATCCCTCCTTGACTCTCTCAATCCTCCACACCATCTTCGAATAACACCTCTCCACTGCCAGCCAGCTGGGTAAAACTGCTCTCACTCTTTATTGGTCGAATCTAATCACGAGCAGTGATTTCTCTTCCTGTTCCTCCCCTTTGATGTCTCTCAAATCCGGCCCCCGCTTCTACTTTCACCCACATGCTACCCCCCGACGAGCTCATCTGAAACATGGAAACTAGAAGCAGGAGGAGGCCATTCGGCCCTTCAAGCCTGCTCCACCATTCATTATGATCATGGCTGATCATCAAATTCAATATCCTGATTCCCCCCTTCCTTCCATATCCCTTGATCCCTTTAGCCCCAAGAGCGATATCTAATTTCTCCTTGAAATCACACAACGCTTTGGCCTCAGCTACTTTCGGTGGTAGTGAATTCCACACATTCACCACCCTTTCTCCTCACCTCAGTTCTAAAAGGTTTATCCCTTATCCTCAAACAATGACCCCCAGTTCTGGACTCCCGCACCATTGGGAACATCTTTCTAAATCTTCCGTCTAACCCTGTTAGAGATTTATAAGTTTCGATGAGATGGAGACGATGAGGAGAGGCGATGGCCTGGTGGTATTATCAGTCGACTATTAATCCAGAAACTTAGCTAATGTTCTGGGGACCCGGGTTCGAATCCCGCCACGTCAGATGGTTGAATTTGAATTCAATAAAAAATATTTGGGATTAAGAATCTACTGATGACCATGAAACCATTGTCAATTGTTGGAAAAACCCATCTGGTTCACTATTGTTCTTTAGTGAAGGAAATTTGCTGTCCTTACCTGGTCTGGCCTACATGTGACTCCAGAGCCACAGCAATGTGGTTGACTCTCAACTGCCCTCCAAAGAGAACTAGGGACGGGCAATAAATGCTGGCCCAGCTGTTAATGAATAAAAAAAAGGGATTCCCTCTCACTCTTCTAAACTCCAATCAATATAATCCCAACCACCTTAGTATCTCCTCATATGACAGACCTGCCATCCAAAGATGTGCGGGTTAGGTTGATTGCCCATGCTAAAATTGCCCCTTAATGTCCTGAGATGTGTGGGTTAGCGGGTAGATGTGAGGGTGGGGCCTGGGTGGGATTGTGGTCGGTGCAGACTCGATGGGCCGAGTGGCCTCTTTCTGTACTGTAGGGTTTCTATGATTTCTTCTATGATTCCAGGAATCAGTCTGGTAACCCTTCGCTGCCCTCCCTCTATAGCAAGGACATCCTTCCTCAGATAAGGACACCAAAACTGCACACAATACTCCAGCTGTGGCCTCACCAACGCTCTATACAATTGCAGCAAAACATCTCTATCCCTATACTCAAATCCTCTCGCTATGAAGGCCAACAGGGCATTGAGTTTAAAAATTGGCAAGTCATGTTGCAGCTTTAGTTAGGCTGCGCTTGGGATATAGTGTTCAGTTCTGGTCACCACACCACCAGAAGGATGTGGAGGCTTTGGAGATGGTACAGAAAATATTTACCAGGATGTTGCCTGGTATGGAGGACATTAGCTATGAGGAAAAGTTGGAGAAACTTGGTTTGTTCTCACTGGAGCGACGGAGGTTGAGGGGTGACCTGATAGAAGCCTACAAGATTATGAGGGGCATGGACAGAGTGGATAGTCAGAAGCTTTTTCCCAGGGTGGAAGAGTCAATTACTGGGGGGCATAGATTTAAGGTGCGAAGGGCAAGGTTTAAAGAAGTTGTGTGAGGCAAGTTTTTTACACAGAGGGTGGTGGGTACCTGGAACTCGCAGCTCGGGGGGGGAGATAGTGGAAGTAGATACAATAGTGACTTTCAAGGGGCATCTTGACAAATACATGAATAGAATGGGAATAGAGGGATATGGTCCCTGGAAGGGTAGGGGGTTTTAGTTCAGTTGGGCAGCATGGTCGATGAAGGTTTGGAGGGCCGAAGGGCCTGTTCCTTTTCTGTAATTTTCTTTGTTCTTTGTCTACCATTTGCCTGAAAACAAAGCACAGTTTAGCACATGTATTCTGACAATACTCAGCTACTCCCCATCTTTCCCGTGTCCTCTATTCGATTCCATACGGCCAGTGGTTAAACACTTGGAGCCGAATCATTCCACACTTTATAAACTCAGCAGGTCTGTAACACAGGGTCATCCTAACTCGAAACGTTGGCTGTATTCTCTCTCCACAGGTGCTGTTAGACATGCTGAGATTTTCCAGCATCTTCTGTTTTTGTTTCAGATTCCAGCATCCGCAGTAACTTGCCTTAATATTACACACTTTTATTCATGTATTATCTATTAATTTATTCATTAGCGAAGGTGGTTAGCGCTGCTGCCTCACAACGCCAGAGACCAGGGTTCGATTCCCGGCTTGGGTCACTGTTTATACGGAGTCTGCACATTCTCCCCGTGTCTGCGTGGGTTTCCTCCAGGTGCTCCGGTTTCCTCCCACAGTCCGAAAGACGTGCTGGTTAGGTGCATTGGCCGTGCTAAATTCTCCCTGAGTGTAGCCGGACAGGCGCCGGAGTGTGGCGGCTCGGGAATTCTCACAGTCACTTCATTGCAGTGTTAGTGTAAGCTTACTTGTGACACGAATGAATAAACTTTAAACTTTAAACATTGACCACGCCAAATTAGTTCCTCTGGGTGGGCCACATCCTCCACATGCCTGACACAAGACCCCCGAAACAAGTGTTCTACACAGAGCGAGCCCCAGAAGGGCAGAAGAAATGCTTCTAGAACACCCTCAAGGCATCCTTGAAGGAAATGGGAATCTGTGGCCCAAGTCCTCCCCAAGTGGGCAGCACAGTGGCACAGTGGTTAGCACTGCTGACTCACACCGCAAGGGACCTGGGTTCAATTCCAGGTTTGAGTGACTGTGTGGAGTTTGCACGTTCTCCCCGTGTCTGCGTGGGTTTCCTCCGGGTGCTCTGGTTTCCTCCCACAGTCTGAAAGATGTACTGGTTAGGTACATTAGCCATGCTAAATTTTGATTTGATTTGATTTGATTTATTATTGTCACATATATTAACATACAGTGAAAAGTATTGTTTCTTGTGCACTATACAGACAAAGCATACCGTTCATAGAGAAGGAAATGAGAGAGTGCAGAAGGTAGTGTTACAGTCATAGCTAGGGTGTAGAGAAAGGTCAACTTAATGCGAGGTAGGTCCATTCAAAAGTCTGACAGCAGCAGGGAAGAAGCTGTTCTTGAGTCAATTGGTACGTGACCTCAGACTTTTGTATCTTTTTCCCGAAGGAAGAAGGTGGAAGAGAGAATGTCTGGGATGTGTGGGGTCCTTAATTATGCTGGCTGCTTTGCCGAGGCAGCAGAAAGTGTAGACAGAGTCAATGGGATGGGAGGCTGGTTTGCGTGATGGATTGGGCGACATTCACGACGTTTTGTAGTTCCTTGCGGTCTTGGGCAGAGCAGGAGCCATACCAAGCTGTGATATAACCAGAAAGAATACTTTCTATGGTGCATTTGTAAAAGTTGGTGAGAGTCGTAGCTGACATGCCAAATTTCCTTAGTCATCTGAGAAAGTAGAGGCGTTGGTGGGCTTTCTTAACTATAGTGTCGGCATGGGGGGGGGGGACCAGGACAGGTTGTTGGTGATCTGGACACCTAAAAACTTGAAGCTCTCGACCCTTTCTACTTCGTCCCCATTGATGTAGACATGGGCATGTTCTCCTCTATGCTTCCTGAAGTCGATGACAATCTCCTTTGTTTTGTTGACATTGAGGGAGAGATTATTGTTGCCGCATCAGTTCACCAGATTCTCTATCTCATTCCTGTACTCTGTCTCCCTGAGTGTAACTCAGTGCACCTCAATTCTCCCTCAGTGTACCTCAATTGTCCCTCAGTGTACTCGAACAGGTGCCGGAGTGTGGCGACGAGGGGATTTTCACAGTAACTTCATTGCAGTGTTAATGTAAGCCTTACTTGTGACTGATAAATAAACTTTAACTTTAATTTTAAGTGGAGGAAAAGCATCTGGGAAGGAGCTGAACATCTAGATTGCCAAAAGTCAGGGTACAGGTTCATAGCTCCTTGAAAGTGGAGTCACAGGTGGACAGAGTGGTGAAGAAGGCATTCGGCATGCTTGGTTTCATTGGTCAGAACATTGAATACAGGGCACCCCACTCACATGCTCCCCTAACCACCATCTGTGCCACCTGGGACAGGGACTGTCGGTCATGTACTGGACTCCTCAATCACCTGAGAACTGATTCTTAGTGTGGGAAGCAAGTCATCCTCCACTCCGAGGGACTGCCTTAGAAGAAGAAAAATTCCTGTGGACACAAATGCATCTCCAGTTAATTAATGTCACTAATCTGTCAGATTGTTCATCCAACAGAGTGGGGGAGCAGGAATTTCCTCCAATTGATAGAATCCTACAGTGCAGAAGAAGGCCATTCGGCCCATCAAGTCTGCATCGACCACAATCCAACCCACGCCCTATTCCCATAACCCCATGCATTAGCTTGTCCCCCTGACACTCAGGGACAATTTTGCATGGCCAATGCACCTAACCCGCACATCCTTGGAGTGTGGGAGGAAACCAGAGCACCCGGAGGAAACCCACGCAGACACGGGGAGAATGTGCAGAACCCACACAGACAGTCACCCAAACTGGGAATCGAACCCAGGTCCCTGGCGCTGTGAGGCAGCAGTGCTAACCACTGTGCCACCGTGCCAGCCCAAAATTAACCATAGGGAATGCCTCGCTGGTCTTCAGTCCTCACTCCAGTCTTCATTCTCTAAGTTACCAACTCCATCCCTCTCCCTGGATGCTGCCCAAGGCTGAACGAGTCTGTTTGCAACTTGGGTGACATGTTTGAGCCACCGTAGTTTTCCCAACTGCAGTTATATTCCCTCAGTTCACTCACCTCTTTCCATCTGTGTAACCATGATGTGGAGTTGCCGGCGTTGGACTGGGATGGGCACAGTAAGTAGTCCCACCACACCAGGTTAAAAGCCAACAGGTTGGACTTTAACCTGGCGTTGTGAGACTACTTACTGCATCTGTGTAACACTGTCTTTGGCCGAATTCTCCGACCGTTCACGCTAGCGAGAACAGAGAATTTGGCGCTCAGCCAAATCTCCAGCCTCTGCAGCGGGACTGGAGAATCCTAGCTGCGGGGGTGATCGGAGAGTCCGCCATTTGTCTCTTCCCCTGCCTCCGTTCATCAGCTGATGAAGACACAGCCACTGCTGTTTGCTAGCATTCTTCCATTTTACCTCATCTGTGTGGGATAATCTGTCTGAAGTAGATCAGTAACATAGTAATTGTGTCATAGGGCTAATAATCCAGCAAAGATTACTAATTGAGAAATTAGAAACTCAAAGTCTACCGTGGCAACAAGTTTAGTTTTGTTGTTCATACTAACTTTTTATTTCCATATATTTAAAATTAGTGACCATTAGGACGTCAGGAGTCAACCACATAGAATCTTACAGTACAGAAAGAGGCCATTCAGCCCATCGAGTTTGCACCGACCACAATCCCACCCAGGCCCTACCCCCACATCCCTACATATTTACCCACTAATCCCTCTAACCTACGCATCCCAGGACACTAAGGGCAATTTTTAGCATGGCCAACCAACCTAACCCACACATCTTTGGACTGTGGGAGGAAACCGGAGTACCCAGAGGAAACCCACGCAGACACGAGGAGAATGTGCAAACTCCACACAGACAGTGACCCAAGCCGGGAATTGAACCCAGGTCCCTGGAGCTGTGAAGCAGCAGTGCTAACCACTGTGCCACCGTGCCGCCCAATCTGCCCAGGTCTGCACCGACAACAATCCCACCCATCCCCATGACCCCACATATTTACCCTGTTAATCCCTCTGATACTAAGGGTCAATTTAGCATGGCCAATCCACCTAACCCGCACATCTTTGGAGTGTGGGAGGAAATTGGTGCACCCGGAGGAAACCCACGCAGACAAGGGGAGGTTGTGCAAACTCCATACAGATAGGAATTGAACCTGGGTCCCTTGGTGCTGTGAGGCAGCAGTGCTAACCACGACGCCACCGTGCTGCCCGTTGCTGTGGGTCTGGAGTAACAAGTAGGCCAGAACAGGACGGCTGATTTTCTTCTATACGAGAGAACAATAGAATCCATACAATGCAAGTACAGTAATAGTACAGGCGGCATGGTGACATAGTGGTTAGCGCTGCTGCCTCACAGCGCCAGGAACCCGGGTTCAATTCCCAGCTTGGGTCACTGTCTGTTTGGAGTTTGCACGTTCTCCTTGTGTCTGCGTGGGTCTCCTCCGGGTGCTCCAGTTCCCCCCACAGTCTGAAAGACATGTTGGTTAGGTGCATTGGCCGTGCTAAAGATGTGCAGGTTCGGGAGAAAGCATGATTAGGCTATTGAGTTGGATGATCAGCCTTGATCGTGATGAATGTCAGAGCAGGCTCGAAGGGCTGAATGGCCTCCTCCTGCTCCTATCTTCTATGTTTCTATGGGTTAGGTTGATTGGCGAAGCAAATTTGCCCCTTCGTGTTGGTTAGTAGGGTAAATTTAGTAGTTTTCTGGGGAAAGGGCCTGGGTGGGATAGTGGTCGGTGCAGACTTGATGGGCTGAATGGCCTCCTTCTGCACTGTATTCTGTGAAATCAAATCAAACTTGCAACTTGAAGAGTTGGATTCTTTTATCAAAGCTATTACTGCTGGTGACGGTGTTGTTCCTCACATCCACAGCTTCCAAGCTGGCACAAAGCAAACAGTTTGCCGGCTCGGGTCTCTCCAGACGGGCGGCGAGCTCTCAACCATATTTAGAAATCTTCCCTATCTTTAAAATAATGCTCTTCTTAACTTCAGATGTTTGAAGCCAGTGGGATAAAGAGTCAATGAACTGGAACTTTCAGTGTGCTTTTTCCCTGTCTTACATCAAGACGGAAAACTATCCCAAGGAGTTGCGTGAATGTGTAATGGAACAAAATGGTTGCCAAGCCAAGGAAGGAGATATCAGGAGGGCTGGTCAAAATCTTCATCATAGGGGTGGATTATAAGGAGGGTCTGAGGTGGATAGGCTTAAGGAAAATGGGATAGCAGGAAACAAAGATCGATCCTGACAGGACCAGAATTGCAGTCCTCAGACACGTGTCGTGAAAATAAAAAGCAAATGGCCGCTAAGAAGCATAGAAAATAGGAGCAGGAGGAGGCCATTCGGCCCTTTGAGCCTGCTCTACCATTCATCACGATCACAGCTGATTACATAACTCAATAGGTCTTATGAGGACCTCAATAGGTCTTATGAGGAAAGGTTGAGGGAGCTAGGGCTGTTCTCTCTGGAGCGGAGGAGGCTGAGGGGAGACTTAATAGAGGTTTATAAAATGATGAAGGGGATAGATAGAGTGAACGTTCAAAGACTATTTCCTCGGGTGGATGGAGCTATTACAAGGGGGCATAACTATAGGGTTCGTGGTGGGCGATATAGGAAGGATATCAGAGCTAGGTTCTTTACGCAGAGAGTGGTTGGGGTGTGGAATGGACTGCCTGCAGTGATAGTGGAGTCAGACACTTTAGGAACATTTAAGCGGTTATTGGATAGGCACATGGAGCACACCAGGATGATAGGGAGTGGGATAGCTTGATCTTGGTTTCAGATAAAGCTCGGCACAACATTGTGGGCCGAAGGGCCTGTTCTGTGAAGTACTGTTCTATGTTCTATGTTCTAATAACCTGATCTTGCCTTCCCCCCATATCGTTTGATCCCTTTCGTCCCAATGCTATATCTAACTGCTTCTTGAAAACCTACAATGTTTTGGCCTCAATTACTTTCTGTGGTAGTGAATTCCCAAGGCTGACCACTCTGTGGGTGAAGAAATTTCTCCTCATCTCTGTCCTAATCGGTTTATTCTATATCCTCAGGCTGTGAAGGAATCGAGAAGGGGTAAGTACCTGAAGGAGCGATCACAGGGAGAAGTGAATCGAGTGGGTGTGTGGGATATCTCTTTGAAAGAGTTGACACAGACCGATGGCTTCTTTCTGTGCTGTGGCTGAGAAATTTTAAGATGGCAAACAGTTGGCATGTGCCATCCAGAGAGTTGGCAGGGAACTCCAGGCACTCGGGAAGTAAAGAGGGTTTTAAATAAATAGTGGCGACAAGGTGAAATGTGGAAAGATATGGTATTTCAAAGAATAGAGATGAGGGAAGAGAGGAGTTGGGAAATAAGGGAGTAGACTGGATGAAAAGTTCTTTGAATGCTTTTGAGATAGTTTCTGACAGCAGCACTGCCAGAGAGAACCTTATATTGTTTTTATTTGTTTGTGGGATATGGGTGTCGCTGGCTGGCAACACATTTATTGCCCATCCCTAGTCGCCACACTCTGGCACCTGTTCGGGTAAACTTATGGAGAATTTAGCATGGCCAATGCACCTAGCCAGCATGTGTTTTGGACTGTGGGAGGAAACCGGAGCACCCATAGAACATAGAACATTACAGCGCAGTACAGGCCCTTCGGCCCTCGATGTTGCGCCGACCAGTGGGAGGAAACCCACTCAGACACAGGGAGAACGTGCAGACTCCTCACAGACAGTGACCCGAGCCGGGAATCAAACCCGGGTCCCTGGCTCTGCCTAATTCGACTCTGAGAAGAGATTTGGAACCATTCTGGAGAGTGACAATTTGCAGCAAGGAAGATAAATCCAGTAGCATCCAATAGACAACATTTTAATTAAACACTCCAGCTCACCCCAGCACAGGCCGTGCTCCAAGCATGTTCCCATTGCACTGGCTCATGCAAATCCCAACCGTCACATTATCCTCTCCTTGACCTCAACCCTTCTGTTTATCTCATGATGCAGACATCTGCCCCAGGACAAATGAACTCTCTGCAGAAAGTCAAAATCCAATTCCACACAGTTATTGCTCTAACAGTTCTTGGTGTGCTGTCAATTAGTGCTTTTATTTTTAACTGCTGTCTGTCCCCATTGCGACAGGCCAGGACGAGTGCATGCTGCCACTGCTTCTGGTGTGCTACCCGCAGGAAAGAAGAAACGGAGGGGCATTGCAACACTCGGTGATACCCAGCAAGGTGGTGGTTTCTTCCCTGTTCTCCTGGCTCCCCAGAATCTTCTTCAAAGGCCAAGCCCACTATCTCAAAGACAAGGCCAGAGATGAATGGAAATAGACATCAGGTTGTCAGTTAACTCACAGACACCATCCGGCACAGTGGCACAGTGGTTAGCACTGCTGCCTCACAGCTCCAGGGACTCGAGTTCGACTCCCGACTTGGGTCACTGTCTGTGTGGAGTCTGCATGTTCTCCCCGTGTCTCTGTGGATTCCTCTTGATGCTCCTGTCCAAAGATGTGTAGGTTCGGTAGATTGTCCATGTTAAATTGACTCTTAGTGTCAGGGGGACTAGCTAGGGTGAATACATGGGGCTACGGGGA
This sequence comes from Mustelus asterias, assembly GCF_964213995.1. NCBI lineage: Eukaryota > Metazoa > Chordata > Chondrichthyes > Carcharhiniformes > Triakidae > Mustelus > Mustelus asterias. The sequence goes on along the minus strand of NC_135805.1, from coordinate 15,898,781 downwards.
TAGGGGCTGGGTGGGATTGCGGTTGGTGCAGCAGACTTGATGAGTCAAATGTCCTCCTTCAGCACTGTAGGGATTCTATGATTCCCCTTAGTTCAAAGTGAGGGGCAGGAGGTTTAGGGGGGATTGAGGAAAAACGTTTTTACCCAGAGGGTGGTGATGGTCTGGAATGCGCTGCCTGGGAGGGTGGTGGAGGCGGGTTGCCTCACATCCTTTAAAAAGTATCTGGATGAGCACTTGGCACGTCATAACATTCAGGGCTATGGGCCAAGTGCTGGTAGATGGGATTAGATGGGAGTTTCCAGCTTCCTCCTACAGTCCAAAGATGTGCGGGTTAGGTGCATACTAAATTGTCCCTTAATATCCCGGGATGCTTTGGTTAGAGGGATTAGCGGGGTAAATACGTGGGGTTATGGGGATAGAATCGGGGTGGGATTGTGGTTGGTGCAGACTCGATGGACCGAATGGTCTCCTTCTGCACTGTAGGATTCTATGATTTACTGACTTGGTCACAGATCGTCATTCCTTCATCATTGCTGGATGAAGCTCCTGGAAGTCTCTCTCAAGTGCTGTGGGAATAACTTCATCACACAGAATGCAGGGGTGTTCAAGAGAGAAGGCTTTCCTAGTTGATCTAACTTGTTAATAGGGGGCTCTTTTCTGGAACCAATGCAGTCCAAGGGTGCAGAAAAGATTTACTAGGATGCTACCGGGACTTGATGGATTGAGTTATAAGGAGAGGCTGGATAGACTGGGACTTTTTCCTCTGGAGCGTAGAAGGCTGAAGGGTGATCTTATAGAGGTCTATAAAATAGTGAGGGGCAGAGATCAGCTAGATAGTCAATATCTTTTCCCAAAGGGAGGGGAGTCTAAAACTAGAGGGCATAGGTTTCAGGTGAGAGGGGAGAGATACAAAATGGTTCAGAGGGGCAATTATTTCACACAGAGGGTGGTGAGTGTCTGGAACAAGCTGCCAGAGACAGTAGTAGAGGCCGGTACAATTTTGTCTTTTAAAAAACATTTAGATAGTTACATGGGTAAGATGGGTATAGAGGGATATGGGCCAAATGCGGGCAACTGGGACTAACTTAGTCGCAAAAACTGGGCAGCATGGACAAGTTGGGCCGAAGGGCCTGTTTCCATGCTGTCAATCTCTATGGCTCCGTGGGCCCTATTTTCCATTTTGATTCTAAGTGCTGGGCGGACTTGAAACTGGGAGTGTTTCAGATCCGACGTTTAGACCCGTTTTCAGGTGCCCCCATACACACTCTGCCTGAAAAAATAGCAGCGATTCTGAATCGCGCTGCCGAAGCCTGTGGGCGGGGCTTAGCGCGTCCAAAATCCTGCAGCTCCGATCGGCATCTCCAACTGCACATGATCAGAAAAAAAATGATAGAATGATGCTCCCCTGCCACATCCCTCCTGGGCCGGATAATACCTTCCCCCGGCCCCCACAGACATTGTCCCACTCCCACGGCATTACTGACCCCCTTACTCCCCCAACCCCTCCACCACCCAGACTGATCACGGGCCCATTCCTCCCCTTCCCCCCATTGATCTCAGGCAGAGTGGCAGCGGACCCCCCCCCCCCCCCCCCCCCACCAACGCCAATCACAAGGAGAGAGCCGTCGGACGCTCGGCACTTACCTCCTCACTCGCTGGAGTGCCCGAATCGGACATTTGTGGACCATGTCTGTCTCACGGTGATTCCGGATGGGCGAACGTGGTGGTAAAGGGGGAAGTGCTGGTAAAGTTGGGTGTGCAGCCCATTAGAACATAGAACATAGAACATTACAGTGCAGTACAGGCCCTTCGACCTTCAATGTTGCGCCGACCAGTGGAACCAATCTAAAGCCCCTCTAATCTACACTATTCCAATATCATCCATATGTTTATCCAATAACCATTTGAATGCTCTTAATGTTGACGAGTCCACTACTGCTGCAGGCAGGGCATTCCACGCCCTTACTAATCTCTGAGTAAAGAACCTACCTCTAACATCTGTCCTATATCTATCACCCCACAATTTAAAGCTATGTCCCCTCGTGCTAGCCAACACCATCCGAGGAAAAAGGCTTTCACTATCCATCCTACCTGATCCTCTGATCATCTTGTATGCCTCTATTAAGTCACCTCTTAACCATCTTCTCTCTAACGAAAACAACCTCAAGCCCCTCAGCCTTTCCTCATACGATTTTCCCACCATACCAGGCAACATCCTGGTAAATCTCCTCTGCACCCTCTCCAACACTTCCACATCGTTGCAGCATGACCTCCTGGCTCCGAAACTCAATCCCTCTACCAATAAAAGCTAACACACCGTACGCCTTCTTAAAAACCCTATCAACCTGGAGGACGGAGAAGATCTGCAGAGAGATTTGGACAGGCTGAGTGAGTGGGCGAGGATATGGCAAATGGAGTATAACGTTGATAAATGCGAGGTTATACACTTTGGAGGAAATAATAACAAATGGGATTACTATCTCAATGGAAACAAATTAAAACATGCTACCGTGCAAAGGGACCTGGGGGTCCTTGTGCATGAGACGCAAAAGCCCAGTCTGCAGGTACAACAGGTGATCAAGAAGGCAAATGGGATGTTGGCCTATATCGCGAGGGGGATAGAATATAAAAGCAGGGATGTCTTGATGCACCTGTACAGGGCATTGGTGAGGCCGCAGCTGGAATACTGTGTGCAGTATTGGTCCCCTTATATGAGGAAGGATATATTGGCATTGGAGGGAGTGCAGAGAAGGTTCACCAGGTTGATACCGGAGATGAGGGGTTTGGAGTATGAGGAGAGGCTGAGGAGATTGGGTTTGTACTCGTTGGAGTTTAGAAGGATGAGGGGGGATCTTATGGAGACTTATAAGATAATGCGGGGGCTGGATAGGGTGGAGGCGGAGAGATTCTTTCCACTTAGTAAGGAAGTTAAAACTAGAGGACACAGCCTCAAAATAAAGGGGGGTCGGTTTAAGACAGAGTTGAGGAGGAACTTCTTCTCTCAGAGGGTGGTGAATCTCTGGAATTCTCTGCCCACTGAGGTGGTGGAGGTTACCTCGCTGAATATGTTTAAAGCGCGGATGGATGGATTCCTGATCGGTAAGGGAATTAAGGGTTATGGGGATCAGGCGGGTAAGTGGTACTGATCCACGTCAGATCAGCCATGATCTTATTGAATGGCGGGGCAGGCTCGAGGGGCTAGATGGCCTACTCCTGCTCCTATTTCTTATGTTCTAACCTGGGTGCCAACTTTCAGGGATCTATGCACATGGACACCCAGATCCCTCTGTTCATCCACACTACCAAGTATCTTACCATTAGCCCAGTAATCTGTATTCCTGTTACTCCTTCCAAAGTGAATCACCTCACACTTTTCCGCATTAAACTCCATTTGCTACCTCTCAGCCCAGCTCTGCAGCTTATCTATGTCCCTCTGTAACCTGCCACTTCCCTCCGCACTGTCTACAACTCCACCGACTTTAGTGTCATCCGCAAATTAAGTCAATTTAAATGCATGCAAATACATTTAAATGGCCGTTGCGCCCATTTTGGGCATGGTCCCGATCGTGGCCATTTTTGGGCTTTAGTAAAGGTGGAACTGGCATGGAGCTGGGCGTGGATCGTGCTACTCACCTCACACCTGACTTTACCAAGTTTTCACGCCCAAAAACGGGCGCAACCTGAAGGTAAAATCAGGCACCATGACTCTGTGAGTGATTTCCTTAGAGGGCAGTTAAGATTCAAGTACATCAGTGTGAGATTGTAGTCACATTTAGGCTGAGGTAGCCCATTACCTTCCCCAGAGGACATCGATATTTCTACAGCACCGTTCACAAGCTTAGGACAGCCCAAAGCACTCTCCTGCCAGTGAAGTAACTGCACCTCGCTTTGAACTGTAATCATTGTTGTAATGTAAGAAAAGTGACGCCAATTTACAAACAGTGAGTTCCCACAGACAGTCTTGGATAATGAGACTTTCCCAACCATGTGAGTCAAATATAAAGCACCATAGAAAGCATTATTTCTGGTTGTATCACAGCTTGGTATGACTCCTGCTCTGCCCAAGACCGCAAGAAACTACAAAGGGTCGTGAATGTAGCCCAATCCATCACACAAACCAGCCTCCCATCCATTGACTCTGTCTACACTTCCCGCTGCCTCGGCAAAGCAGCCAGCATAATTAAGGACCCCCACGCACCCCGGACATTCTCTTTTCCACCTTCTTCCGTCAGGAAAAAGATACAAAAGTCTGAGGTCACATGCCAACCGACTCAAGAACAGCTTCTTCCCTGCTGACTTTTGAATGGACCTACCTTGCATTAAGTTGATCTTTCTCTACACCCTAGCTATGACTGTAACACTACATTCTGCACCCTCTCCGTTCCTTCTCTATGAACAGTATGCTTTCAGTATAGCGCGCAAGAAACAATACTTTTCACTGTATACTAATACATGTGACAATAATAAATCAAATCAAATCAAACCTTGCAATCCCCTGCCAGCAAAAATTGTATCTGTCGGAAATGATAAATCTGACTCATTCTTATTATTTGCAATAATCTTTCCCCCGAATTCCCACGTGAATCTAACTTGCTGCTCACTCAGTCTACATGTCATTCAGTAGTAATCTCCTAACCACACACCCCTTAGTGACTGCAGATTGAAAACCTGCCTCTTACATACAACCTCTGATGTGATACCACTGAGTTTAGCTTCCTGCCACAGTAATTAACACCAATTCAACCAACTACGTTCGATTAATTGACAGACACAAAGATCAAAGAAAATTACAGCACAGGATCAGACCCTTCGGCCCTCCAAGCCTGCACCGACCATGCTGCCCGACTTAACTAAAGCCCCCTACCCTTCCGGGGACCATATCCCTCTATTCCCATCCTATTCATGTATTTGTCCAGACGCCCCTTAAAACTCACTGTCGTATTTGCTTCCACGACCCCTCCCGGCAACGAGTTCCACCACCCTTTCTGTAAAAAACCTGCCTCGTGCATCTCCTTTAAACCTTGCCCCTCGCACCTTAAACCTGTGCCCCCTAGTAATTGACTCTTCCACCCTGGGAAAAAGCTTCTGACTATCCGCTCTGTGCCCCTCATAATCTTGTAGACTTCTATCAGGTCTCCCCGTAATATCTGTCGTTCCAGTGAGGACAAAGCAAGTTTCTCCAACCTCTCCTTATAGCTAATGCCCTCCATACCAGGCAACATCCTGGTAAATCTTTTCTGTACCCTCTCCAAAGCTACCATAGCCTTCTGTTAGTGTGGCAGCCAGAAATGAACACTATATTCCAAGTGTGGCCCAACTAAGGCTCTATAAAGCGACTACCATTACTAGGCAGTTCCCTGTTCAACAAGGCAGCCTGACTGACTTGAAGGTTGTCAGAACCTTGTCATCTATATTACCAGAAATTGTTGCATGAAATTAATTGACTGCTCACTCAGTCTCCATCTCACTCAGGTGTAATGTGGGGCAGCACGGTGGCACTGCTGCCTCACAGCGCCAGGGATCCAGGTTCGATTCCTGGCTTGGGTCACTGTCTGTGTGGAGTTTGCACGTTCTCCCTGTCTCTGCGTGGGTTTCTTCCGGGTGCTCCGGTTTCCTCCCACAGTCTGAAAGACGTGCTGGTTAGGTGCATTGGCCGTGCTAAATTCTCCCTCAGTGTACCCGAACAGACGTCGGAGTGTGGCAACTGCGGGATTTTCACATTAACTTTATTGCAGTGTTAATGTAAGCCTACTTGTGGCACTAATAAATAAACTTTAAATTTAAACTGAATCCCTGATCGTGTTCCATGTACTGGCCACGTGGATTGGAAAGCTTACGTTTAATACAGAGCCACGGATTTTTTTAAAAATTCATTCACGATGATGTGGGTGCTGCTAGCTTATTCCCCATCCCTAATTACCCTTGTGAAGGTGGTGGTGAGCTGTCTTCTTGAACGGCTGCAGACCATGTAGTGTAGGTACACCCATAGTGCTGTTAGGGAGGGAGTTCCAGGATTTTGACCCAGCGATCGTGAAGCAACAGCGATATATTTCCAAGTCAGGATGGTGAGCAACTTGGAGGGGAACTTCCAGGTTTTGATGTTCCCAGATTTGTGCTGCCTTTGTCCTTCTAGATGGTAGTTCACAGAATCACGCAATCACAGAATCCCGACAGTACAGAAGGAGGCCATTCGGCCCATCGAGCCTGCACCAACAACAATCCCACCCAGGTCCTATCCTAACCCGCACATCTTTGGACTGTGGGAGGAAACCGGAGCACCCGGAGGAAACTCACGCAGAGGCGGGGAGAACATGCAAACTCCACGCAGACAGTGACCCGAGGCCGGAACTGAACCCGGGTCCCTGGCACTGTGAGGCAGCAGTGCTAACCACTGTGCCACCGTGCTGCCCTTGGGTGTTGTCATGGGTTTGGAGAGATCTGTCTGAGGAACCTTGTCGTCACGGATTTGGAAGGTGCTGTCTAAGGATCTTTGGTGAATTGCTGCAGTGCATCTTGTAGATAGTACACACTGCTGCTACTGAGCGTCGGTGGTGGAGGGAGTGGATGTTTGTGGATGTGGTGCCAATCAAGCGGGATTGCTTTTCCCCAGATGGTGTCGAGCTTCTTGCATGTTGTTGGAGTTGCACCCATCCAGGCAAGTGGAGAGTATTCCAATACATTGGGCTGCATGGTGGCACAGGGGTTAGCACTGCTGCCTCACAGCGCCAGGGACCCAGGTTCAATTCCAGTCTCGGGTCACTGTGTGGAGTCTGCACGTTCTCCCCGTCTTTGCATGCGTTTCCTCCGGGTGCTGAAAGACAAATGCCGGAATTCTCCCATCCCGCCTGCAGACGGGAGGGGGATGGTGGGGTGGTGAAGGGGGAGGGGGGCGAACCATGTAAAAGCCCATTGAAGTGGGACAGGAATCTTTGGTTATCAGGCGAGTGTGGCCGGAAAATCCCGCCCCAAAGAGTTCTCAAGCGGACAGGATTAGAATTAGCGCAATGGCTAGAAATTTAGAAAGGGCTGGCACTGACACGGTGGGCTGAAGGGTTTCTTTCTGTGCTGCAAAGCTCGATGACTTCATGACACGTGGCATGGGAAAGACAACGAGTTCTCAAGCGGGCAGGATTAGAATTAGCGGAGCACAGAGATCTCGGAGGGTTGTGAGGCTGGAAGAGCTAGAGGGATGTAGGGAGGGAGACAAAATGAGAAGCTTAATTTTGTGGCTGCATTGCCATGCGATCTTGGCTGAGGGAAAAAGGCGTGAAGGTCGGGGATGTTTGATTTTAGCTCCTATGTGTTCTCTTAATAAAGTAAGAAGTCTCACAACACCAGGTTAAAGTCCAACAGGTTTATTTGGTAGCAAATACCATAAGCTTTCGGAGCAATGTTCCTTCGTCAGATGGAGTGGTCTCTGTTCTCAAACAGGGCACAGACACAGAAATCAAATTACAGAATACTGATTAGAATGCAAATCTCTACAGCCAGCCAAAGATCTCTTAATAAATCCAGGGCTTTGTCCAATCCGCTGGAGTGAAGACCTTTCTGTCGCTGTGAAGGCTGTATGCAACATGAGATTGGAAAATGCTCACTCAGGCTGCAGAGTCCCTAACTGCCAGGCACATCACACGAGTCTCCATCGTTCAAACAAAATACACAACAGGGTGAGCTTGGAGGTCAGAAAATGTTTTTTTTTAAAGCTGTTATATAGTCTTCAGGAATTAAACATATTGACATTGAACTTACCAGACCCCAGATCTCCACAAAGGACGTCATAAAGAGACTTTTATTAAGCATCTCACAGCCGTGAATTTTTAACAAGAGATACAGTGAGAGCTGAGTACTGGTGTGGAACTCGGAAGTTATCAAATTAAATTTATTATCCACATGAAAGTCAAGGACATCAGAACCTTGAATTCTAAACAAGATTTGTTTCAATATCCAAATCAATTCCATTCAACTTCATTGCCATTGTATAGTGCACAAATTCCAAATACGGCAAAAAGTGAGGCCCCCAAGGAAAAAAAGGACCTCATTGTGGACGTCAGGAAGTCCAGAGGCAGCGCACACACCCCCATTCGGGGCGGCACGGTGGCACAGTGGTTAGCACTGCTACCTCACAGCGTCAGGGACCCGGGTTCAATTCCCGGCTTGGATCACTGTCTGTGTGGAGTCTGCACATTCTCCCCGTATCTGCATGGGTTTCCTCCGGGTGCTCCGGTTTCCTCCCACAGTCCAAAGATGTGCGGGTTAGGTGGATTGGCCATGCTCAATTGTCCCTGTAGTGACAGGGGGATTCGTAGGGTAAATATGTGACGTTGCGGGGATAGGGCCTGGGTGGGATTGTGGCCATTGCAGACTCAATGGGCTGAATGGCCTCCTACTGCACTGCAGGGATTCTATGATTTACATCATAGAGGTGGAAAGGGTCTGCATCTGCTAATTCCAGGGCATCCACATCACGGAGGACTTCTCAGGGTCCCTCAATTCCTCCTCCCGAGTGAAGAAGTCTCAGCAGAACCTATACATCCCCCCCCCCCCCCAACTTCTCTCAAACTTCGACCGGTGCCCAAAGGAGAGCATCTTGTCGAACTGCATCACGATATGGGAAGGCAGTTGCTCCATTTCTAACTGGAAAGCTTTGCAGCGGGTAGTCAAAACTGCCCAATACACCATCGGCACCCAGCTACCAGCCATCCAGGACAGTTATCACAAACGCTGTCTGCAGAGATCTCTCGGCATTATTGGAGATCCCACCTATCCCAGCCACAGACTGTTTGCCCCTCGCTGCCATCTGGGAGATGCTACAGATGCAATCGAGCCCGTACTACCAGGCTCAGGGAACTGCTTCTTCCCCAGAGCTGTTACCCAGCTGAACTCCACCCATTAACATATTCCCAGGCGATGGGAATTTTGCAATATGCATTTATACACTTAATGACTATTGGCACTATCCATTACTAATAATAATGAAGGCTTTGGCATGATCAAGAGGGAGCTTTGAAACCAGAAATTACAGTCGGTGACAATAGCAAATCTTTCATGCCAGGTAAATAGCAATCTTGCCTCTGACACAGAAGCCGCCAACTCCAAACGCTTAAGCACAAAACCTAAAAGGACAGTACAAATAAATCTTTATGTTATTCATTCGTGGGACATGGGCATCGCTGGCTGGCCAGCATTTATTGCCCATCCTTAGTTGCCCGAGGGCAGTTGAGAGGCAACCACATTGCTGTGACTCTGGAGTCACAGGTAGGCCAGACCGGCTAAGGACGGCAGATTTCCTTGCCATTAGTGAACCAGATGGGTTTTTCCGATAATCGACAATGGTGGTGGAATTTAAATTCAATTTTAAAAATCTGCAATTAAGAATCTACTGATGACAGTGGAACCAGCGATGCCCGTGTCCCACGAATGAATAACAAAAATCTCCTTTTGTATTGTCCTGCTAAGTTTTGTGCTGAAGTGTTTGGAGTTGGCAGCTTTGATGTTATTTGATCTGATTTGATTTATTATTGTCACATGTATTAACATACAGTGAAAATTATTGTTCCATGCGTGCTATACAGACAAAGCATACCGTTCATAGAGAAGGAAAGGAGAGAGTGCAGAATGTAGTGTTACAGTCATAGCTAGGGTGTAGAGAAAGATCAACTTAATGCAAGGTAAGTCCATTCAAAAGTCTGACAGCAGCAGGGAAGAAGCTGTTCTTGAGTCGGTTGGTACGTGACCTCAGACTTTTGTATCTTTTTCCAGATGGAGGAAGGTGGAAGAGAGAATGTCCGGGGTGCGTGGGGTTCTTAATTATGCTGGCTGCTTTTCCCGAGGCAGCGGGAAGTGTAGACAGAGTCAACGGATGGGAGGCTGGTTTGCGTGATGGACTGGGCTACATTCACGACCTTTTGTAGTTCCTTGCGGTCTTGGGCTTCTATGGAAAGCCACAACAACGTCAAATCAAAGCTGTGTTCATACATTGGGGCTGAGTGCACAGCTGGGCAGACTGGAGCCCCATCCCTCCAGGTGAAACTGACATCTCTTTTCTGCCAGAGGGGTCTGCTCACACCTGCAGCTCCTGGCAGGGACATTTCTGCTGCAGAATGGAGTGCTGCAATGATTTAAAATCCTGCCAGGGGAGGCGATGGCCTAGTGGTATTATCGTCAGACTATTAATCCAGAAACTCAGCTCATGTTCTGGGGACCCGGGTTCGAATCCCACCACGGCAGATGGTGGAATTTGAATTCAGTAAAAAATGATAACTGGAATTAAGAATCTACTGATGACCATGAAACCATTGTCGATTGTCAGGAAAAACCCATCTGGTTCACTAATGTCCTTTAGGGAAGAAAATCTACCAACCTTACCCGGTCTGGCCTACATGTGACTCCAGAGCCACAGCAATGTGGTTGACTCTCAATTGCTCTTGGGCAACTAGGGATGGGCAATAAATGCTGGCCCAGCCAGCGATGCCCATGTCCCACGAAATAATAAAAAAAAGGTTAGGTGGTTTAGCCTTGTTAAATTTCCCCCTAGTGTCTCAAGATGTGTTGGGTAGGGGGATTAGCAGGGTAAATGCGTGGGGTTATGGGGATAGGGCGAGGCTGAGGCTGGGCGAGTCAATGCAGACTCGTTGGGCTGAATGGCCTCTTTCTGCACAGTAGGGATTCTAAGGTTTTACTCGGCCTGAGGTGCTGAACATCATGCTCTTGTGTTCCTCTTTTCCTGACCTGTTCTCACAGTTGCATTAGTTATAACACACTGGGGAGTCAAAAGGTTCATGTCCCACAAGAGCCTTGAGCTCATCATTCCAACTGAAATTGGTGCAGTACAGAGGGAGTGCTGCATTGGCGGCACTGCCATTTTTCAGATGAAATGTTAAACCAGGGCCCATCTAAAATGTATAAGCTTATTTAGTTGTGTCACAAGTAGGCTTACATTTACACTGTAAGAAGTCTCACAACACCAGGTTAAAGGCCAACAGGTTTATTTGGAATCACAAGCTTTTGGAGCGCTGCCCCTTCATCAGGTGAGTGGAAAGAAAGGCAGGTTCACAAACACTGCAATGAAGTTACTGTAAAAATCTCCAGTCGCCACACTCCAGCGCCTGTTCGGGTACACTGAGGGAGAATTTATCATGGCCAATGTACCCAACTAGCACATCTTTCGGACTGTGGGAGGAAACTGGAGCACCCGGAGGAAACCCCACCCAGACACGGGAAGAACATGCAGACTCCGCACAGACGCTGACCCAAGCCGGGAATCGAACCCGGGTCCCTGGCGCTGTGAGGCAGCAGTGCTAACCACTGTGCCACCGTGCCATCCCTTCAGGTGAGGGTAGAATATCCCTCTGCACTATTTCAAAGGCAAGCAGAGGAGTTCTCGAGGTTATCCTGGCCAACATTTAGCCTTCAACGAACATCGCAAAATGTTATCTGGTCGTTTATTGCATTGCTGTTCATGGGAGCTTGCTGTGCACAAATTGGTTGCAGCATTTCCTGAAGTTACAAGAATGGCCACACTTCATTGAGAATATTACGGACTGCGAAAGGCTTCGAGATGCACAGATGCATGAAAGGTGGCACTAGAAATGCAAAGATGTTGTGTTACAGGAGAGACCAGTTCATACAAAAATGTATGGAACCACCATTATAAAGAATAAAAAGATCAAAGAAAATTACAGCACAGGAACAGGCCATTCGGCCCTCCAGGCCTGCACCGACCATGCTGCCTGACTTAACTAAAACCCCCTACGGAACCTTCTGGGGACCATATCCCTCCATTCCCATCCTATTCATGTATTTGTCAAGACGCCCCTTAAAAGTCACTATCGTATCTGCTTCCAATACCTCCCCCGGCAACGAGTTCCAGGCACTCACCATCCTCTGTGTAAAAAACCTGCCTCGAACATCTCCTTTAAACCTTGCTCCTCACACCTTAAATCTATGCCCTCTTCCACCTTGAGAAAAAGCTTCTGACTATCCACTCTGTCCATGTCCCTCATAATCTTGTAGACTTCTATCAGATCGCCCCTCAACCTCCGTCGTTCTAGTGAGAACGATCCAAGTTTCTCCAATCTCTCCTCAGAGCTAATGCCCTCCATGCCAGGCAACATCCTGGTAAATCTTTTCTGTACACTCTCCAAAGCCTCCACATCCTTCTGGTAGTGTGGCGACCAGAATTGAACACTATATTCCAAGTGCAGCCTAACTAAGGTTCTATAAAACTGCAACATGACTTGCCAATTTTTAAACTCAATGCCCCAGCCGATGAAGGCAAGCATGTCATATGCCTTCTTGACTGCCTTCTCCACCTGCATCACCACTTTCAGTGATTATGTGGCAAGTTTAGTTTTTGGCAGTAGTCATAAAGAAAAAATGACTCATTTCCTTCTTTGATTAATCACCTTTTACGCCACTTTTCTTAAACTCATACTGGCAACTCTATTGCTAATCTTTTGCTTTCCTTCTCTGTTTGCAAACACTTCTCTGCATGTTCCTTCAATTCCTTCAATTCCTCTCTTGTCTCTTATATAATACACAATGCTCACTTCTATTTAAGTTTATTTATTTGTGTCACAAGTAGGCTTACGTTAACACTGCAATGAAGTTACTGTGAAAATCCCCCAGTCGCCACACTCCGGCCCCTGTTCAGGTACACTGAGGGAGAATTTAGCATGGCCAATGCACCTAACCAGCACGTCTTTCAGAGTGTGAGAGGAAATCTGAGTACCCAGAAGAAACCCACGCAGACACGGAGAGGACGTGCGGACTCCATACAGATAGTGACCCAAGCCGGGAATCGACCCTGGATCCCTGGTGCTATGAAGAAGCAGTGCTAACCACTGTGCCACCCTGCGTTCCCAGTTTGCTCCATTCACCAGTTAAGGGCATTGATCAGACTATGACCAGGGAAAGCTTGCATGCTGCTTCAGTTCCTCCAGGTCTACTTTTTCTGGTAGACGGGGCATCCACTTCAGGATAAATAGCGCTGAAGGGAATCAGCACCCAGAAACGTTCGAACCCCACTCTTACTGAAATTCTGTGGAAGCACCTGCAACCTACATCTCACTCAACATTGGCTGTGATCAAACGAACCCTTTCCCATTTGATTTTACACTTCATCTGGCAGTTTGATCATTTGGATCTCTCCCATTACATAGAAAAAGACATGTTGGTGGCGGTTGGCATGGTAACACAATGAAGCAGGTTCAACCATGTCGAACAGGCCCAGACTGGAGGGGCAAGAAAAAATGCACCAGGTGCAGCTCACAAGAGGGTATTGTTGGGACATCCTTAAATGGCTTTGCCATTGGGATCATGTTAACTTGACGTCACTCCCCGCCAATGGCATCTTCCCATGCAATGGAATAGGGATGTTTTGCTGCAATTGTATAGGGCATTGGCGAGGCCATGGCTTGAGTATTGTGTGCAGTTTTGGTGCCCTTATCTGAGGAAGGATGTTCTTGCTATAGAGGGAGTGCAGCGAAGGTTTATTAGGCTGATTCTGGGGATGGCAGGTCTGTCATATAAGGGGAGACTAAGTCGATTAGGATTATATTCACTGGAGTTTAGAAGAGTGAGAGGGGATCTCATAGAAACGTATAAAATTCTAACAGGGTTCAACAGGGTGGAGTCAGAAAGAATGTTCCCAATGATGGGGGAGTCCAGAACTAGGGGTCATATTTTAAGGACTTTTAGAACTGAGGTGAGGAGAAATTTCTTCACCCAGAGGGTGGTGAATGTGTGGAATTCACGACCACAGAAAGTAGTTGAGGCCAAAACATTGTCTGGTTTCAAGAAGAAATTAGATATAGCTCTTGGGGCTAAAGGGATCAAGGGATACGGGGGGAGGGGGTTCAGGAGATTGAATTTGATGATCAGCCATGATCAAAATGAATGGCGGAACAGGCTCGAAGGGCCGAATGGCCTACTCCAGTTCTAGTTTCTGTTTCTAATTGTAGAAGGTGCAACACCTGCCCCTTCATCTCCTCCCTGCTCACCGTCCCAGGTCCCAAACACTCCTTTCAGGTGAAGCAGCACTTCACGTGCACCTCCTGCAATCTGATCTATTGTATTCGCTGCTCCCAATGCGTCGGAGAGACCAAACACAGGCTGGGTGACCACTTTGCTGAACACCTTCGGTCTGTCTGCAAGCAGGACCCAGGCCTTCCTGTCGCCTGTCACGTCAACACACCACCCTGCTCTCCTGTCCACATGTCCGTCCTTGGCCTTTTGCAATGTTCCAGCAAACTAGAGCAACAGCACCTCATCTTCCGATTGGGAACTTTACAGCCTTCTGGACTGAACATTGAGTTCAACAACTTCAGAGCATGAACTCTCCACTCCACCTTCACCCTGCTTCCATTTACGTTATTTCATTTCTTCTTTTCATCTTATTCGTCCATTTTTATTACTTCATATTCTTATTTTTATTTTTCCACTTCTGAAATCTCACTCCGCATCTTGCCTTCCAACCTAACCTCTACCACGACCACCACCCCCTCCCCCATCCAGCCCCTCCCCGCACCCCCGGTGCCAACTGCCACGTTCCCTCCACCGACATTGTCTGCACCTTTAAGATCTGGCTGGCTGTAGGATTCGCATTCTAATCAGTATTCTGCAACTTGATTTTGTGTCTGTTTGCACTGTTTGAGAGCACATTTCCACTCCATCTGATGAAGGAGCAGTGCTCCGAAAGCTTATGGTATTTGCTACCAAATAAACCTGTTGGACTTTAACCTGGTGTTGTGAGACTTCTTACTGTGTCCACCTTTGTTCTGCCACTCACACATCCCGATCTCTTAATGGACGCTTTTAGCACCTTTCTTAGCCTTTATTATCGCCATTTACACTCCCTTTCTCCAATTACAGTCCCCTCCCCACCTATCCTCATGCTCATGGTATAAATTTATCCTACTTTCTTTGTCTTTAGCTCTGACGAAGGGTCAAACTGACTCGAAATGTTGGCTCTATTCTCTCGCCACATATGTTGCCAGACTTGTTGAGTTTCTTGAGCATTTTCTGTTTTTGTTTTAGATTCCACTGTCCGCAGTATTTTACCTTTATCTGGTTGGTATCTGGTGAAAATGGGTTGGAAGACTTGTCCACCCTGACGGTGTAACCGTGCCATTTTTAAAGGGGCCTATCAATAGGTGTCCACGACACTTGCCCTATTTGGGTAGTAGATGCCTCTTAAAATGTGCCTTGGGAGTCGGAAGAACCCAATGTTAGATTAAGGGTACTCTGTGCAGGCTCCACCCACTTCCAAATTGCAATCGAAGATGGCCAACCAAGGTAGGTTTGTCATTCTGTTCCTGACAAGTTGAGCATTGGTGAGGTTGGAGGAAGTTACAGAGAAACCACAAAGGGCCATGAATGTAGCCCAGTCCGACATTCAAACCAGCCTCCCATCCATTGACTCTGTCTACACTTCCCGCTGCCTCGGGAAAACAGCCAGCATAATTAAGGACCCCACCCACCCCAAGCATTCTCTCTTCCACCTTCTTCCGTTGGGAAAAAGATACAAAGTCTGAGGTCACGTACCAACCGACTCAAGAACAGCTTCTTCCCTGCTGCCACCAGACTTTTGAATGGACCTACCTCGCATTAAGTTGATCTTTTTCTACACCCTAGGTATGACTGTAATACTACATTCTGCACTCTCTCCTTTCCTTCTTTATGAAAGGTATGCTTTGTCTGCATAGTGCGCAAGAAAGAATACTTTTCACTGTATACTAATGTAGGGGGCAGCACAGTGGCTTCACAGCACCAGGGATCTGGGTTCGATTCCCGGCTTGGGTCATTGTTTGTGTGGAGTTTGCAAGTCCTCCCTGTATCTGCGTGGGTTTCCTCCGGATGCTCCGATTTCCTCCCACATTCTGAAAGACGTGCTGGTTCGGTGCATTGACCCAAACAGGCGCCGGAGTGTGGCGACTAGGGGAATTTCACAGTAACCTCATGCAGTGTTAATGTAAGCCTACTTGTGACTAATAAATAAACTTTTAACTTTCATACGTGACAATAATAAATCAAATCAAATCAGGAGGGAACGATGTCATGGGGGAATTTGAAAACGAAGATAAGGATTACAGAATGGAGGCATTGCCGGAGTGTGAGCAGTGAGCACGGGGGTGATGATCGAATGGGTTTGTTGCCTCAAATATCCAGTGATCAAATCCACGTGAATCAGAGAAATCATTTGCCTAAGCTGCACACGTATCCGTGGTCTCATGACGACACATCCCTGACCAGTCACAGTGGGATAAATACAAGAAATACTTGAAATCGCTGTCTCATGCTTAATGTGTAACCACGTACTGGGGAAATTCTGCCTGCAGTCACACTTCCTGTCTGTTCAATATGTGTTACGAAGCATGCACACCAAGCCAAGAATATCAAGAGAATCGGGATAATTAATGTGTGATACTTGGTGTTTTGCCAATGGTTGCATGGTTTGAGAAGAATAACTGTCTTTGTGATTTTTCCCAGTTAGAATGAAACCTAGTGAGGAATCTGTGTGGGAACTCAACTCCTTTCCTTTCTCTTTACGCAGCGCGGATAGTATCAAAACAGGCCATTCAGCCCCAACTAGCACATATCACTGTTTGTGCCCACTAGAATCTCCTCTTGCCCCCATTCATTCAGCTCCATTAATACTTCTCCCATTACTTTCCAAAAAGGATTATAAAAGATTTTTTAATGTTAATTTCACACTGCAATGAAGTTTGTGTGAAAATCCCCTAGTTGCCACACTCCAGCGCCTGTTCGGGTACACTGAGGGAGAATTTAGCACGGCCAATGCACCTAACCAACACGTCTTTTGGACTGTGGGAGGAAACCGGAGCACCCGGAGGAAACCCACGCAGACACGGGGAGAATGTGCAAGTCTCGGAACCTGGGTCCCTGGCGCTGTGAGGCAGCAATGCTAAGCATTGTGCCACCTTGCCGCCCCTAACTTACTCTGCCGCCCATAGTTTATCGATTATACTAAACTGGCAGCACTCGTGTCACAAGTAGGCTTACATTAACACTGCAATGAAGTTACTGTGAAAATCCCCTAGTCGCCACACTCCGGCGCCTGTTCGGGTACACTGAGGGAGAATTTAGCATGCCCAATGCACCTAACCAGCACATCTTTCAGACTGTGGGAGGAAACCGGAGCACCCGGAGGAAACCCACACAGACACGGGGAGAACATGTAGACTCCACACAGACAGTGACCCGAGGCCAAAATTGAACCTGCGTCCCTGATGCTGTGAGGCAGCAGCGCTAACCACTGTGCCACCATGCCGCCCTAATGTCACATTGTGCAACCGTCTCCTTTTACCCCGATTCATCCAGCTCACTCAACATTCCTCCCCATAACTTTCCTAAAAGGACTATAGCAAATTGGCAGCAAGCAATGACAACCCAACTGCTTGGTGATCATTATTGCTGCCAGCTTTATTAAACCTGGATTCACCTTCTCAATCCGCCAAACTGGGACTTGTACAATTATCAGATGAGACCTGACTGGAATACTAACCCTGCAATGGAGCCATGACACTGCCAAACACTTGTAATAAAATCAACAAATATTCCCAGTGCTATTTTGGAAGTGACATCCTATACACTGGTGCAACTGAAGGGCCTTGGCCTTTGAGCAGTCTTCAGCAAAGCAGCCTGCACACACTTTATTTGAACCTAGAACCTGGGCGGCACGGTGACACAGTGCTGCTGACGCACAGCGCCAGGGTCCCGGGTTCGATTCCCGGCTTGGGTCACTGTCTGAGCAGAGTCTGCACATTCTCCCCGTGTCTGCGTGGGTTTCCTCCGGGTGCTCCGGTTTCCTCCCACAGTTTAAAGATGTGTGGGTCAGGTTGATTGGCCATGCTAAATTGACCCTAGTGTCAGTGGGATTACCAGGTAAATATGTAGGCCGATGGCAATAGGGCCTAGATGGGGTTGTTGTCAGCGTAGACCCGATGGGTCGAATGGCCTCCTGCTGCACTGTAGGGATTCTATGATTCTGTGGGACTGTTGCCAGAGGCTGAGGGACAAGGTGGGGGAGTGAAAGGGGTGGAGTGGGTGGGCTTCTGAAAGCAGAGCGACCAAACTGTCCTCCTGACACCTGGCCATTTTTGTTGTTAAGCGAAAGCCTTTGAGAGCTAATGTGGAGTCATGACCGTCAGCCAAGGACATGGTCACCAGAAAATAATGGGACCTTGTGAGGCGGGCTCTATGGAGTGGAATCCATTCCAAAATAAATCATAGAATTCCTACATTGCAGAAGGAGGCCATTTGGCCCATCGAGTCTGCACTGACCACAATGCCGCCCAGACCTATCCCCGTAACCCCACATATTTACCCTGCTAATCCCCTGGTCAATTTAGCACGGCCAATCAACCTAACCCATACATCTTTGGACTGTGGGAGGAAACCCACGCAGACACAGGGAGAACATGCAGACTCCGCACAGACAGTGACCCAAGCCGGGAATTGAACCGGGGTCCCTGGCGCTGTGAGACAGCAGTGCTAACCACTGTACCACCATGTCACCCTTGCTGTGTTCACTTCTCCAAAGACGTACCATTTTGCCTTCCATCCATTTTCGTTCACTTTCTATATCTTAACACAATGGCCTCGTGGTATTATCGCTAGACTATTAATCCAGAAACTCAAGTAATGTTCTGGGGACCCGGGTTCAAAACCCACCACAACAAATGGTGGAATTTGAATTCAATAAAAAAAATCTGGAATTAAGAATCTACTGATGACCATGAAACCATTGTCGATTGTCGGAAAAACCCATCTGGTTCACTAATGTCCTTTAGGGAAGGAAATCTGCTGTCCTTACCTGGTCTGGCCTACATGTGACTCCAGAGCCACAGCAATGTGGTTGACTCTCAACTGCACTCAGGCAACTAGGGATGGGCAATAAATGCTGACCAGCCAGCGATGCCCATGTCCCCACGAATTAATAAAGAAAGTCCCTTCAAAAGGACTGTAAGAATTGCTCTGTCTTAGGCCCCGGAGAAGTGGGGATGGTGACACTCCTTTTCTCAGTGAATTCTGGGAGTGAACCAAAGGTCAAAGGGGAAGTTCTACGATGAGTGTACCTGTTCAAAGCTTCAAGCAACAAATGTGCGGCCATCACTCAGTCACTCATTTGTTAAAATGGTTCAGGGAGGCCATGAATGATCTCAATACCGCATTCAAAGATCAGGGTTCACTTTTTGCTACTTATACAATCCCTACAGTGCAGAAAGAGGCCATTCAGCCCATTGAATGTGCACTGACCACAATCCCACCCAGGCCTTATCCCCACAACCCCATGCTAGTCCCCCTGACACTAGGGCCAATTTAGCACGGCCAATCCACCTAACCCGCACATCTTTGGACTGTGGGAGGAAACTGGAGCACCCGGAGGAAACCCACGCAGACACGAGGAGAACGTGCAAACTCCACACAGACAGTGACCCAAGCCGGGAATCGAACCCGGGTCCCTGGTGCTGTGAGACAGCAGTGCTAACCACTGTGTTCTCACGCACACTCACAAACAGCATGGATAGAGCATGGCCTTACATCTGATCTGTGGGAGCTTGCTGTGTACAGAGATTAACTGCAGTTTGCAGTGTTACTGGACAACTCACTATTCATTCTGTTTTACTGTAACACGCTCTCTGCTTTGTTTGGGAAGGTGGAACTTTCCATTCATTCATGTGTTGGGCAAAGGGATGAGGTTGGTTTTAATGTCAAACATCATTAACATTTCACTGTGCTTCATAAAGTGGTTTCATACATTCTATAAATGAGACAACCCTTGGAGCTAATTGAATAAACATCTGCGAGGTGAGTACCTTAAACACAGAACCCGGTCTCGCACACACACAGAACCCGGTCTCGCACACACACAGAACCCGGTCTCGCACACACGCAGGACCCGGTCTCGCACACACGCAGAACCCGGTCTCGCACACACACAGAACCCGGTCTCGTTTACACACAGAACCCGGTCTCGCACACACGCAGGACCCGGTCTCGTTTGCACACAGAACCTGGTCTTGCTTACACGCAGAACCCGGTCTCGTTTACACAGAGAACCCAGTCTCGTTTACACACAGAACCCGGTCTCATTTACACACAGAACCCGGTCTCGCATACACGCATGACCCGGTCTCGTTTGCACACAAAACCTGGTCTTGATTACGCAAAGAACCCGGTCCTGTTTACACACAGAACCTGGTCTCTTTTACACACAGAACCTGTTCTGTTGACACACAGAACCCAGTCTCGTTTACACACAGAACCCGGGCTCGCTTACACACAGAACCCGGTCTTGTTTACACACAGAACCCGGTCTTGTTTACACACAGAACCCAGTCTCATTTACACACAGAACCTAGTCTTGTTTACAAACAGAACCCGGTCTTGTTTACACACAGAACCCAGTCTCGTTTACACACAGGACCCAGTCTTGTTTACACACAGAACCCGGTCTTGTTTACACACAGAACTCGTTCTCGTTTACACACAGAACCCGGACTAGTTTATACACAGAACCTGGTCTTGTTTACACACAGAGCCCGGTCTCATTTACACAAAGAACCCGGTCTCGTTTATACACAGAACCCGGTGTCGTTTTCGTGCAGAACCCGGTCTCCTTTACGCACAGAACCTGGTCTCATTTACGCACAGAACCCGGTGACGTTTACACACCGAACCCGGGCTCTTTTACACATAGAACCCAGTCTTGTTTACACACAGAACCCAGTCTCATTTACACACAGAACCCAGTCTCGTTTACACACAGAACCCAGTCTCGTTTACACACGGAACCTAGTCTTGTTTACTCACAGAACCCGGTCTTGTTTGCACACTGAACATGGTCTCGTTTACACACAGAACGCGGTCTCATTTACACACAGAACCCAGTCTTGTTTACATACAGAACCCAGTCTCCTTTACACACAGAACCCAGTCTCGTTTACACACCGAACCCAGTCTCGTTTACACACAGAACCCAGTCTTGTTTACACACAGAACCCGGTCTCGTTTATACACAGAACCCGGTCTCGTTTACATACAGAACCCAGTCTCGTTTACACACAGAACCTGGTATCATTTACACATAGAATCCGGTCTTGTTTACACACAGAACCCGGTCCTGTTTACACACAGAACCCGGTCTCATTTACACACAGAACCTGTTCTTGTTTACACACAGAACCCAGTCTCGTTTGCACACAGAACCCGGTCTTGCTTACACACAGAACCCTGTCTTGTTTGCACACAGAACCCGGTCTTGTTTACACACAGAACCCAGTCTCGTTTACACACAGAACCCAGTCTTGTTTACAAACAGAACCCAGTCTTGTTTACAAACAGAACCCAGTCTTGTTTACACACAGAACCCGGTCTCGTTTATACACAGAACCCGGTCTCGTTTACATACAGAACCCAGTCTTGTTTACACACAGAACCTGGTATCATTTACACACAGAATGCGGTCTTGTTTACACACAGAACCCAGTCCTGTTTACACACAGAACCCGGTCTCTTTTACACACAGAACCTGTTCTGTTTACACACAGAACCCAGTCTCGTTTACACACACAACCCAGTCTCGTTTACACACAGAACCTGGGCTCGCTTACACACAGAACCCGGTCTCGCTTACACACAGAACCCAGTCTTGTTTACACACAGAACCCGGTCTTGTTTACACACAGAACTCGTTCTCGTTTACACACAGAACCCGGACTAGTTTATACACAGAACCTGGTCTTGTTTACACACAGAGCCCGGTCTCATTTACACAAAGAACCCGGTCTCCTTTACGCAGAGAACCTGGTCTCATTTACGCACAGAACCCAGTGACGTTTACACACCGAACCCGGGCTCTTTTACACATAGAACCCAGTCTTGTTTACACACAGAACCCAGTCTCGTTTACACACAGAACCCGGTCTCGTTTACACACAGAACCCAGTCTCGTTTACACACGGAACCCAGTCTTGTTTACTCACAGAACCCGGTCTTGTTTGCACTCTGAACATGGTCTCGTTTACACACAGAACGCGGTCTCATTTACACACAGAACCCAGTCTTGTTTACATACAGAACCCAGTCTCCTTTACACACAGAACCCAGTCTCGTTTACACACCGAACCCAGTCTCGTTTACACACAGAACCCAGTCTTGTTTACACACAGAACCCGGTCTCGTTTATACACAGAACCCGGTCTCGTTTACATACAGAACCCAGTCTCGTTTACACACAGAACCTGGTATCATTTACACACAGAACCTGGTATCATTTACACACAGAATCCGGTCTTGTTTACACACAGAACCCGGTCCTGTTTACACACAGAACCCGGTCTCGTTTACACACAGAACCTGTTCTTGTTTACACACAGAACCCGGTCCTGTTTACACACAGAACCCGGTCTCTTTTACACACAGAACCTGTTCTGTTTACACACAGAACCCAGTCTCGTTTACACACAGAACCCAGTCTCGTTTACACACAGAACCTGGGCTCGCTTACACACAGAACCCGGTCTCGCTTACACACAGAACCCGGTCTTGTTTACACACAGAACCTGGTCTTGTTTACACACAGAACCCAGTCTCGTTTACACACAGAACCCAGTCTCGTTTACACACAGAACCTGGGCTCGCTTACACACAGAACCCGGTCTCGCTTACACACAGAACCCGGTCTTGTTTACACACAGAACCTGGTCTTGTTTACACACAGAACCCAGTCTCGTTTACACACAGAACCCGGTCTCGTTTACACACAGAACCCGGTCTTGTTTATACACAGAACCCTGTCTTGTTTACACACAGAACCCGGTCTCTTTTACACACAGAACCTGGTTTCGTTTACACACAGAACCCGGTCTTGTTTATACACAGAACCCAGACTTGTTTACACACAGAACCCGGTCTCGTTTACACACAGAACCCGGACTAGTTTACACACAGAACCCGGTGTCGTTTACACACAGAACCCAGTCTCGTTTACATACAGAAACCAGTCTCGTTTACACACAGAACCTGGTGTCATTTACACACAGAACCTGGTATCACTTACACACAGAATCCGGTCTTGTTTACACACAGAAGCCAGTCCTGTTTACACACAGAACCCGGTCTTGTTTACACACAGAACATGGTCTTGTTTACACACAGAACCCGGTTTCTTTTACACACAGAACCTGTTCTGTTTACACACAGAACCCAGTCTTGTTTACACACAGAACCCAGTCTCGTTTACACACAGAACCCGGGCTCACTTACACACAGAACCCGGTCTTGTTTACACACGGAACCCAGTCTCGTTTACACACAGAACCCAGTCTTGTTTACACACAGAACCCGGTCTTGTTTACACACAGAACTCGTTCTCGTTTACACACAGAACACGGACTAGTTTATACACAGAACCCGGTCTCGTTTACACACAGACCTCGGTCTCATTTACACAAAGAACCCGGTCTCGTTTACACACGGAACCCACTCTCGTTTACACACAGAACCCGGTCTTGTTTACACATAGAACCCGGTCTTGTTTACACACATAACTCGTTCTCGTTTACACACAGAACCCGGACTAGTTTATACACAGAACCCGGTCTTGTTTACACACAGAGCCCGGTCTCATTTACACAAAGAACCCGGTCTCTTTTATACACAGAACCTGGTGTCGTTTTCGTGCAGAACCCGGTCTCCTTTACGCACAGAACCTGGTCTCATTTACACACAGAACCCGGTGACGTTTACACACCGAACCCGGGCTCTTTTACACATTGAACCCAGTCTTGTTTACACACAGAACCCAGTCTCGTTTACACACAGAACCCGGTCTCGTTTACACACAGAACCCAGTCTTGTTTACACACAGAACCCGGTCTTGTTTACACACAGAACCCGGTCTCGTTTACACACAGAACCCAGTCTTGTTTACACACAGAACCCGGTCTCGTTTACACACAGAACCCAGTCTCGTTTACACACAGATCCTGGTCTTGTTTACACACAGAACCCGGTCTCGTTTACACACAGAACCCGGTCTTGTTTACACACAGAACCCGGTCTCGTTTACACACAGAACCCGGTCTCGTTTACACACAGAACCCAGTCTCATTTACACACAGAACCTGGTATCATTTACACACAGAACCTGGTATCATTTACACACAGAATCCGGTCTTGTTTACACACAGAACCCGGTCCTGTTTACACACAGAACCCGGTCTCGTTTACACACAGAACCTGTTCTTGTTTACACACAGAACCCAGTCTCGTTTGCACACAGAACCTGTTCTTGTTTGCACACAGAACCCAGTCTCGTTTACACACAGAACCCAGGCTCGTTTACACATAGAACCCGGTCTTGCTTACACACAGAACCCGGTCTTGTTTGCACACAGAACATGGTCTTGTTTATACACAGAACCCGGTCCTGTTTACACACAGAACCCGGTCTCTTTCACACACGGAACCTGTTCTGGGGGCGGGGGGGGGGGGTGGGTGGAGGGGGTGGATGGGGGCAGGGGGGCAGGGGGGGCGGTAGAGAATTCAGAGTGGCAGCACAGTGGCACAATGGTTGGCACTGCTGCCTCACAGCGCCAGGGACCTGGGTTCGATTCCGGCCTTAGATCATAGAATCCCTACAGCGCAGAAGGAGGCCATTCGGCCTATCAAGTCTGCACCGACCACATTCCCACCCAGGCCCTATCCCCATGCATTTATCCTCGCTAGTCCCCCTGACACTAAGGGACAATTTATCATGGCTAATCCACCCAGCCCTGCTGATTATTGGACTGTGGGAGAAAACCGGAGCACCCGGAGGAAACCCACACAGACACGGGGGGAATGTGCAAACCCCACACAGACAATGACCCGAGGAAGGAATCGAACCCGGGTCCCTGGCACTGTGAGGCAGCAGTTGTAACCACTGTTCCACCGTGCCGTGACTCAGAATTTACCACCTCCCCCCCCCTCCTCCTCCCCCCCCCCCCCCCCCCCCCACGTTTAGATAGATAGATAGATAGATAGATAGATAGATAGATAGATAGATAGATAGATAGATAGATAGATAGATAGATCGATCGATCGATCGATAGATAGAGAGAGAGATAGATAGATAGATAGATCGATAGATCGATCGATAGATAGATAGATAGATAGATAGATAGATAGATAGATAGATAGATAGATAGATAGATAGATAGATAGATAGATAGATAGATAGATAGAGAGAGAGAGAGATAGATAGATAGATAGATAGATAGATAGATAGATAGATAGATAGATAGATAGATAGATAGATAGATAGATAGATAGACAGACAGACAGACAGACAGACAGACAGACAGACAGATATTGGCAGTGTTTCTCACACTTTCACTTTAATTAAGCTAATTAGTTTTCTTAAACTGGGGCTGAGAATATTTTCTTTGAGGGAGGCATTTGCTTTCATTTAATCTGACAGTTTATTAGACTGTGGCCTGAAACAGTGTGTGATGTCTGATAGCAGATTGGCACAGCTCTCTCTCACACCACAGCAAGATCCTGCTTCCTTGTTCAGCAAAGATAAAGGGATGAAAAGATTGCCAAACAGTGGGTTACTTAACCAGTTAGCGGAGCTTCATTAGATAGATGCTGCTTGCTTGCAGTCCAGGCTGCAGGAGAGGGGAAATTGCCTAGATTCCTCTGATAATATCATCACCTAATCATGTGACACACTACACAGCGATACATCAGTTTACAATACGTAACATGTTTGACAAGGTACCGCATGGTAGGTTGTTGCATGAGGTTAAATCTCACAGGATCCAGGGTGAGATAGCCAAATGGATACAAAATTGCCTTGACGACAGAAGCTAGAGGGTGGTTGTAGAGGGTTGTCTTTTAAACTGGAGGCCTGTGACCAGCGGTGTGCCTCAGGAACTGGTGCTGGGCCCATTGATATTTGTTGTTTATATTAATGATTTGGATGAGAATTTAGGAAGCATGGTAAGTTTGCAGGTGGCAGCAAGATTGGTGGCACAGTGGGTAGAGAAGAAAGTTATCTTGGATTGCAATGGGATCTTGATCAATTGGGTGGGCCAATGAATGGTAGATGGAGTTTAATTTTAGATAAATGTGAGGTGATGCATTTTGGTCGATCAAATCAGTGCAGAACTTACTCAGTTAGTGGTAGGATGTTGGGAAGAGTTACAGAACAAAGAGATCGAGGGGAACATGTTCATAGCTCCTTGAAAGTGGAGTCACAGGTGGACAGGGTGGTGAAGAAGGCATTTGGCATGCTTGGTTTCATTGGTCAGATCATTGAATACAGCAGTTGGGACATCTTGTTGAACTTGTACAAGACATTGGTAAGGTTTTGCGGATGACAGCAAGATGGCTGGACTTGCGGATAGCGATGAACATTGTCGGACAATACAGCAGGATATAGATAGGCTGGAAAATTGGGCAGAGAAATGGCAGATGGAATTTAATCCAGATAAATGCGAAGTGATGCATTTTGGAAGAACTAATGTAGGGGGGAGTTATACAATAAATGGCAGAGCCATCAAGAGCATAGAAACACAGAGGGACCTAGGTGTGCAAGTCCACAAATCCTTGAAGGTGGCAGCACAGGTGGAGAAGGTGGTGAAGAAGGCATATGGTATGCTTGCCTTTATAGGACGGGGTATAGAGTATAAAAGCTGGAGTCTGATGTTGCAGCTGTATAGAACGCTGGTTAGGCCACATTTGGAGTATTGCATCCAGTTCTGGTCGCCGCACTACCAGAAGGACATGGAGGCGTTAGAGAGAGTGCAGAGAAGGTTTACCAGGATGTTGCCTGGTATGGAGGGTCTTAGCTATGAGGAGAGATTGGGTAAACTGGGCTTGTTCTCCCTGGAAAGACGGAGAATGAGGGGAGATCATTAGAGGTGTACAAAATTATGAAGGGTATAGATAGGGTGAACAGTGGGAAGCTTTTTCCCAGGTCGGAGGTGACGATCACGAGGGGTCACGGGCTCAAGGTGAGAGGGGTGAGGTATAACTCAGATATCAGAGGGACTTTTTTACACAGAGGGTGGTGGGGGCCTGGAATTCGCTGCCAAGTAGGGTGGTGGAGGCAGGCACGCTGACATCGTTTAAGACTTACCTGGATAGTCACATGAGCAGTCTGGGAATGGAGGGATACAAACGAATGGCCTAGTTGGACCAAGGAGCGGCACAGGCTTGGAAGGCCGAAGGGCCTGTTTCCTGTGCTGTACTGTTCTTTGTTCTTTGTCACACTTGGAATACTGTGTACAACTCTGGTCACCCAATTATAGAAAGGGTATTATTAAACTAGAAAGAGTGCAGAAAAGATTTACTAGGATGCTACCGGGCCTTGATGGCTTGAATTATATGGAGAGGGTGGATAGACTGGGACTTTTTTCCCTGGCGCATAGGAGGCTTAGGGGGGAACTTATAGAAGTCTATAGAATAATGAGGGGTATAGATCAGCTAGATAGTCAATATCTTTTCCCAAAGGTAGGGGAGGCTAAAACGAGGAGGCATAGGTTTAAGGTGAGAGGGGAGAGAAACAAAAGTGTCCAGAGGGGCAATTTTTTTCACACAGAGGGTGGTGAGTGTCTGGAACAAGCTGCCAGATGTAGTAGTAGAGGCGGGTACAATTTTGTCTTTTTAAAAGCATTTGCATGGGTAAGATGGGTATATGGGCCAAATGCGGGCAATTGGGACGAGCTTAATGGTATAAAAAGGGCGGCATGGACAAGTTGGGCCGAAGGGCCTGTTTCCACGCTGTAAACCTCTATGACTCTATGCAGTCAGATCTTTGCTGGCCAGCATGGGCAGGATGGGCTGAATGGCCTCCTGCTATGTTGCAAACATCAATGAATCTAAAAACCACCTGCGGGAAAAGGAATTCAAGTTTATTTTATTTGTGTCACAAGTAGGCTAACATTAACGCTGCAATGAAGTTACTGTAAAAATCCCCTAATCACCACACTCCGGCGCTTGTTTAGGTACACTGAGGGAGAATTTAACATGGCCAATGTACCTAACCAGCACGTCTTTCGGACTGTGGGAGGAAACCGGAGCACCCGGAGGAAACCCACACAGACACAGGGGAGAACGTGCAAACTCCACACAGGCAGTGACCCAAGCCGGGAATCGAACCCGGGTCCCTGGTGCTGTGAGTGAGCAGTGGTAGCCACTGTGCCACTGTGCCGCCCACAAAAGTGAACAACAAAAGTTAGAATGGCAACAATGTTCACAAGCCTATCCTTACCTGTGTAAGGTCTGTGACACCTTTCTCTGAAATGAGTGTACAGACACAGCACTGGGTACAAATCAAATTATAGAAACTCAGTAAAGTTGAAAACAGTCCCAACTTTCGGCTAGAACCCTGCCCCAACTCTATTCGGCACCCCACAAACCCCTAACCACGTAAAGAGTCTGTGAGACTAGCCCTGGTTTACCTCCCAAAAAAAGGGCATTCGTGAGTCATGTGGATTTAAGAACTGACTGGTGGTTTCACAGTGCTGGCTGGGGCGGCACGGTGGCACAGTGGTTAGTGCTGCCTACTCACAGCGCCAGGGACCCGGGTTCGATTCCCGGCTTGGGTGACTGTGCGGAGTTTGCACGTTCTCCCCGTGTCTGTGTAGATTTCCTCCGGGTGCTCCGGTTTCCTCCCACATATAGAGGGATATGGGCCCAATGCGGGCAATTGGGACCAGCTTAATGGTATAAAAAGTGCAGCATGGACAAGTTGTGGTGCTGGTTAGGTGCATCGGCCATGCTAAATTCTCCCTCCATGCACCCGAACAGGCGCCGGAGTGTGGCGACTAGAGGATTTTCACAGTGACTTCATTGCAGTGTCAATGTAAGCCAAAAGAGAAAACGCTGGAAAATCTCAGCAGGTCTGGCAGCATCTGTAAGGAGAGAAAAGAGGTGATGTTTCGAGTCCGGATGACTCTTTGTCAAAGCTAATTTTTTTTTGGGAACTGGGTGGAAGCGGGCTGTCTGGGGTTGGGAGACTATGAGGTTGGAAGTTTTGGGGGGAAGGCATCCGGAGGAAATGAGGTCGGTGACAGTGTTTGAGATAATGGCTTGATGTTCAGTGGTGTGGCCATGGTCCCGGTGGAAGGTAGGTGGAAGTATCTGAGAGTTGGCGCTCGGCCTCTGTGAGGTAGCGGTCAGTACACCAGATGACAACAGCACCCCTTTGTGGGCAGGACAACACAGGGGGGCACAATGTAAACCTACTTGTGACACTAATAAACAAACTTAAAACTCAAAAGCTTTTTATTCCAGATTTTATTTAACCGAACTTAAATTCCCCGGCTGACACTTGAACTGATGTCCCAGGTAGGTTGGTGCAGGTCTCTGAGTCCCTAGTCCCCGAACATACCCACTAAGCTCACATACTCCCTTCCTGGCTGTAGAAAAGGGCTGGAACATTCTGAAATGTAACACAATTTGTTATTCTACTGCTCACAAACAGCTGTGTGTAATCTAAGCTGTCCTTACAAAAGTTTATTTGCTCTAACATCCTGAAGCCAATTACAGTCTAATTGCTCCGAAGGACAACATAACCTTAGGTCAGTTTGAAGGTGCTTTCTGTTGCTAGATAGCTTTCCCTGTCGATTAAAGGCGACAGTCTTCCTTTCTTCAGCCTTATACTTATGTAAGGGGAAAGTCATCGACTTCAGGAAGCATAGTGGAGAACATGCCCCTGTCTATATCAATGGGGACGAAGTAGGAATGGTCGAGAGCTTCAGGTTTTTAGGTGTCAGCAACAACCTGTCCTGGTCCCTCCAAGCCGATACTATAGTTAAGAAAGCCCACCAATGCCTCGACTTTCTCAGAAGACTAAGGAAATTTGGCATGTCCACTATGACTCTCACCAACTTTTACAGATGCACCAGAGAAAGCATTCTTTCTGGTTGTATCACAGCTTGGTATGGCTCCTGCTCTGCCCAAGACCGCAAGGAACTACAAAGGGTCGTGAATGTAGCCCAATCCATCAGGCAAACCAGCCTCCCATCCATTGACTCTGTCTACACTTCCCGCTGCCTCAGCAAAGTAGCCAGCATAACTAAGGACCCCACGCACCCCGAACATTCTCTCTTCCACCTTCTTCCGTCGGGAAAAAGATACAAAAGTCTGAGGTCACGTACCAACCAACTCAAGAACAGCTTCTTCCCTGCTGCTGTCAGACCTTTGAATGGGCCTACCATATATCAAGTTGATCTTTCTCTTCACCCGAGCTACGACTGTAAGATTAAATTCTGCATCTTCTCCTTTCCTTCTCTATGAACGGTATGCTTTGTCTGTATGGCGCGCAAAAAACAATACTTTTCACTGTGTGTTAATACATGTGACAATAATAAATCAAATCAAAATCAAATCAAATTATATGTTTTACAAGAGGGACACAGAATTAGAAAAGGGAGAGTGAGAAAATGTGGCCACTGAAATGTGACAGTTGCCTCACAAACCCTTATATCCTGCACGACCTAAAGTCGTGTCTGCGGTGAGTTGGAGGCTGCACCACATCAGTTTCACCAGCAACTCACTCGAATAATTATCACAAAGCAAGCCGACTTTACAATTAGCGCGGGTAAGCACTACACCACCGCCTCCTCCACAATGTACACCCGCAGTGCTGTTCGGAAAGGAATTCCAGGATTTTGGCACAGTGACAGTGAAGGAATGGCGATTTTTGTCCAAGATTGTTGGGGAAGATGGCCATTGCCTGGCACATGTGTGGTCCAATTGTTACTTGCCACCAGCCTAGATGTTGTCCAGGCCTTTTTGCATTTGGACATGAACCGCTTCAGTGTCTGATGAGTCACGGATGGTGAACATTGCACAACTATCAGCGAACATCCCCACTTCTGACCTTATGATGGCAGGAAAGTCATTGATGAAGCAGTTGAAGATGGTTGGGCCTAGGACACTAACCCTGAGGAACTCCTGCAGTGATGTCCTGGAGCTGAGACCTCCAACGTTCACAACTAACTTCACTTGCACTGTGGGGGACTCCAATAAGCGGAGAGTTTTCCTCGGATTTCCATTGGTTCCAGTTTCACTCGGGCTCCGTGAAGCCAAACTCAGTCAAATACAGTAGAGTGGGGGATATAGCGAGCTATGGGGTTACAGACTGTGCTCTTATACAATTCTGCTGCTGCTGTTGGTCCAAAGCACCTCATGGATACCTGGTCTGGAGTTGCTAGACCTGTTCGAAATGCATCCCATTTAACACGGTAGTAAATACCTGACATATATATTCGAGGAGATGTACATGCAGATCCTAATTTTTAAAGTCGAGATCCAGGGTGTTTTATGAAGGTAATCTGGACCTTACGTTTTTATATTCGATTTTGGCACAGGGAAGCATAAGATGTTTCACTCCAGGTATGATTCAAGTGACCCACTGAGGAGCTTTTATCAAACAAAGTTTATTTAAGAACACAGTTAAAATACACAAAGTTTTAGCATAGATTTTACCAATGACATAAATCAAACATAATACTGTATAAGCATTAACAGCTAGCTATCCATGATGTTCCAACACCCAACAAACATAAACTGCTTTTTAGACTTGGCGCAAAAAGCAAGTATGCGCAGGTGATGCTGCATTTTGCTGCTTTTGAACACCTGCTGTGATTTGATCCTTTGAATGGTGGATTAAAATTCTTCCCAGTGCTGGAACTTACAGCACGCCTCTGGAAGGAGAGAGTCAGAAACACTCTGCTCTCTTCCAGAAGCTTCTAACAGCAACTCACCGACAGCAGAATTTCCAACTCCAAAGAGAAGGGAGAACACGAGTTATTGTTTTCTGCCTCACATTCAAACAGCATCTGAGAAAAATGAAAATTAAACCTCGGACCTTTCTGTGGAAAGAAAACTGTCACCAGGCAGCACCAAATCAAAAAAGGATTTTCAGCTGCCTTGATTTGCGTCGATCTCTTTAACATGGAAATCGGTTCATAATCCATTGACGGAAGGGCTGGAAATCTCTAACATCAATCACTTTCCGCCATTTATCTCTTCACTTTTTTCAAACAGGCAGGCAGGATTCCTATTGTCCAATTATCCACCTTCCCAATTATCCACTCGGATTGCCTTTTTTCCCAGAGGGCCGCAGGTTAACGGCTCTCATTGCCAACTGAAACTTTCTGCCCTGGCCTCTTTCCATCTCCAGCTTCCCACATTGCATGCTGGTGTGGGCCAGCTGAGGATTGGTAGGAATCAGGACATTGTGCCAGCAATACTAAAGAATCGGCCCACGCCACTCCCGTCGCTTCCTCAAAGTACCGAGCACTGAGTAAATTCACCTCAGCTAATCTCAAACAGAGCTAACGTGTTGGCAGGATTAGGGAAAGCTGCTTCAACGGGGGCGGCACAGTGGTTAGCACTGCTGCTTCACATGGCCAGGGGCCCCGGGTTCAATTCTGGCCTCGGGTCCCTGTCTGTGTGGAGTTTACACATTCCCCCCGTGTCTGCGTGGGTTTCCTCCGGGTGCTCCGATTTCCTCCCACACTCCAAAGATGGGCAGGTTAGGCTGATTGGCCATGCTAAATTGCCCCGAGTGTCAGGGGGATTAGCAGGGTAAATATGTGAGGTTGTGGGAGTGGTGCTGCCTGGGTGGGATTGTGGTCAGTGCAGACTCAGTGGGCCGAATGGCCTCCTTTTGCACTGTAGGAATTCGATGACTTTATGAACCCCCATGCTGTTCCTTCTCCCTTTCAGCAATAGGTCTTTGTAAATCAAAGACCATCCACAAATCCACGATTGCACTGGAACAGGAGATTCACCAGGATGCTGCCTGGGATGGAACATTTAAGTTATGAAGAGAGATTGGATAGGCTTGGGTTGTTTTCATTGGAGCAGAGAAGACTGAGGGGGACCTGATAGAGGTGTTCAAGATTATGAGGGGCATGGATAGGGTGGATAGAGTGCAGCTGTTCCCCTTAGTTGAAGGGTCAGTCACGAGGGGACATAGATTCAAGGTGAGGGGCAGGAGGTTTAGGGGGGATGTGGGAAATGTTTTTTACCCAGAGGGTGGTGATGGTCTGGAATGAGCTGCCTGGGAGGGTGGTGGAGACGGGATGCCTCACATCCTTTAAAAAGTACCTGGATGAGCACTTGGCACGTCATAACATTCAAGGCTATGGGCCAAATGCTGGCAGATGGGATGAGGTGGAAGTTCAGGTGTTCATCGCGTGTTGGTTCAGACTCGATGGGCCAAATGGCCTCTTCTGCACTGTATAATTCTATGATTCTACATGTGGTTTTCGACACAAAACCTTATAAAGCTGAATCGTAGGCTGATTAGTGATTGCATTGCCCACAGCAATAGAATTCTTTCTGCTTGTATCACAGCTTGGTATGGTTCCTGCTCTGCCCAAGACCACACGGAACTCCAAAAGGTTGTGAATGTAGCCCAATCCATCACGCAAACCAGCCTCCCATCCACTGACTCTGTCTACACTTCCTGCTGCCTCAGCAAAGCAGCCAGCGTAATTAAGGACCCCACACACCCCGGACATTCTCTCTTCCACCTTCTTTCTTTGGGAAAAAGATACAAAAGTCTGAGGTTGCATACCAACCGACCCAAGAACAGCTTCTTCCCTGCTGCTGTCAGACGTTTGAATGGACCTACCTCGCATTAAGTTGATCTTTCTCTACACCCTAGCTATGACTGTAACACTACATTCTGCACTCTCTCCTTTCCTTCTCTATGTACGGTATGCTATGTCTGTATAGCACACAAGAACCAATACTTTTCACTGTATGTTAATACATGTGACAATAATAAATCAAATCAAATTCAAATCAAATCAAAAAGATAGATGCTCTTTCGGAGAGTCGATACAGGCTCGATGGGCCGATTGGCTCCCTTTCTGCACTGCAGTGATTCTATGGCAGCTGTATGGAACACAAACCACAAAGGGACGTGCAACATTCTCCATGATTATCTCTTCAACTTGTCAACTCTACCCTATGATTGGTTTTCACATTGTTTTCTGTTTCAAAACCTTCCACAAATGCTTTTCCCCATTTCCCCAGTGCCTGCCTCAGCTGTGCCTCCCTGGACCCTTCCACTCTCTGCATTGCTGTTCACTCCCTTCTCCCCAGCGGTTATCCTTCCCCACACAGCAGCCCAGTCTTCCTGGAAGTTTCCTTGTGTTGCAACCTCCACCCCTCCCTTCAAAAGCCCCAGAGAGATCCCTCCTTGTTGACCGTGACCCGGGCTGAGAAAGGGTAAAGGGTGAGGACGGGTTACAGAAGCTTTTGTTCAATTTATTGATGGGATGTGGGTGTGGCTGGCTGGACCCGTGTTTATTGCCCATCCTGAGATACTTGGCTTCTAATCTCTTGAACTAGAAGGTTGAAAGGTGATCAAAGTGAGGTGTTTAAAAAGATTAAGGGATTGGAAAAAGGGAGATGTGGAGAAAGCATTTCCTCTGGTAAGCTTTGACGGAAGTGTACAAGATTGTGACAGTTTAAAGTTTATTTACTAACATCACAAGTAGGTTTACATTAACACTGCAATGAAGTTACTGTGAAAAGCCCCTAGTCACCACGCTCCAGTGCCTGTTTGGATACACTCGGGGAGAATTTACTGTGAGATGCAACCAGCCAGCACATCTTTCGGACTGTGGGAGGAAACCGGAGCACCCAGAGGAAACCCATGCAGACACGGAGAAAATGTGCAAACCCCACACAGACAGTGACCCATGCCAGGACTCGAGCCCGGGT